>NC_133123.1:14792500-15392500 GCF_033568475.1 Henckelia pumila
CAAAACATGAAATTTTGATACTACGTTTTTCAAATGAGAAAACAGTGACATTCCACCCCTTACTATACTTACCAATGCTAGCTCGTGACAATTAGTTTACCTCTCAATCTCTTTATGTTTGTACCTCTCCGTGATTTCCTTTCCAATTTCCTATTAAACATGGAATGGTGATGTTAGGAGTGTAAAACCTATCTCCAGTCCTTGTTTTAGATGAGATTATGGTTGTTGCTATTCATGTCAACTTTTCAATCATAAACGGGCAATTGTCTTCCCATTTACTTTGGCCCCTAAAGATTCTTTTTTTTAACCTTTTTATCGTATCAAATATTATTAGTTCATTTGAACAAACATTTATGTTTTTTTCTTTATCATGTTTCAGTGAGGTGATCATGACTCTAGGAAGTTCAAGGACAGTAACAGAGTTCCTATGTGCTGCAAAAGAGAAAAAGAGGTCATTCCGTGTTTTTGTCGCAGAGGGTGCGCCGAGGTTGTATATGAATATCTTCCATCATGTGACTCTTGTCACAAGTAGTTGGCTTTTAGGCTGTCAGTTAATTGATTTTTAATTTGCTAATGCCGATTTTTCTTTGCATTTGTTTTCATCTCAGATATCAGGGACATACTCTTGCAAAAGAACTAGCTACAAGAGGGCTACCAACTACAGTTATTACTGATTCTGCTGTTTTTGCTATGATTTCTCGAGTCAACATGGTGTGTTACAGTTGCAGCTAGAGGGTTTATTTTTTCTTTATTCTGCTGTTGCTTAAAGTTTCTTCATTTACAGGTTATAGTTGGAGCGCATGCTGTCATGGCCAATGGCGGGGTTATAGCTCCTGTGGGGTTGAATATGGTGGCCCTAGCTGCTCAAAGGCACGCTATCCCTTTTGTTGTGCTTGCTGGGATTCACAAGGTATGGTGTTGCAGGGTCCAACTTCAGAATGCTCTTATCTGTATGCACTCATTTCAGTTTAGTTTATTTATTGATGTTACGTGTCACATGAGAAGCTTCCTCGTTTAGATTTCAATCCATAGCTGGCATCAAACTTCCTAATTACTAGCAGATAAGTGTAATCCAAACAGAAGCATGACCTCCTTTGTGTTGTAATTTCTTATAAATTTGTAATGCCTTTTCATGATAATCTCAGGTGGAGCTGAGGCTTTATCGTAGAGAGTTTGATAAATCAGTCTCTACCATCCATGTTATCAACTTCTATTTTGCAATAACAAGATTTGTCCATGATCGATTGTTTGTGACTAGAAACATCTTACCTAATATTAGTTATTAAAGTTTGTTCTTTGCTTTTAAATACAAGGGTTCACAATTAGAAACATGTGTGCACACAGAAGATGCCCTTTATTTTCCTGACCCACAATACTTCCAGCCAATTCGACAATGGATTTAGTCTCAGTGCCTTGAGCCCTTGACTCACGTAGAAGGATGGAAAATATTTTGTATTATTGCTTGATGAAATTCAATAGAGTACAAGCTATAGAAGCATCTGTAACAATGGGATTGCAAAATTGTAATAATTTTGGGATAAGTTTTTTGGATGTCACCTCTAACACGTTGCATCTATACAGTGCGGTATAATATTATATTATCGTTAAGCAATTGGCTTCAAATATATATGAAAAGTGGGGGAGTACCTTGAAGGGCTCATGCTGTTCTAGTTCCATCTATTAGAATTCTCTTATTCAAGTGCAAAACAAGGTGCTAAGTATTTCAGAATGCACATTCTTCATCATAACTCTTTTATTGACTACAGCTGTGCCCTCTATACCCTCACAAACCAGAGGTCCTACTGAATGAGCTAAAGTCTCCATCTGAGCTTCTGGACTTTGGAGAATTTTCAGATTGTTTGGATTTTGGGAGTGGCACTGGTTCACCTCTTCTTCACGTTGTCAATCCTGCATTTGATTATGTGCCGCCAAATCTTGTTAGCTTATTTATAACAGATATGTAAGTTCATCTTTATTTGATATTATGTATTCAGAGAAACTAGCATATTAATTAAATAATCTTAGACTTGCCAACTTTAATAAGAAACTAATTAGTGGTAACGAAAACTATGTAAACACGGTGATTTTGGTGCCTTAGATTAGGACGGACAGATTCTTTTTAATGGAGTGTGGCGATGGCAGAACTTGGGCACACAGTTAACTTACTTTCTTTCTAATACTTGGAGGGATTTGATTATACCTGTTCTTGATGCAATAAATAGAGTATGGCAAGTCTCGAATAGACCACCTTTAAATAATTGCCTAAAATCACTTTAAGAATGGATTTCGTAATTATAGTTTTGTGAAATTGATACATTATAAATTCATGATCCCTTTGTAAAGTTTTGGTTACACACGGTTCTCATTTATTCTTGTTTTTTTCACAGTGGTGGGCACAACCCTTCGTATATGCACCAGCTCATATCTGAATATTACTCTGTTTATGATTTAGTTGTGCGGGGGAAATCAGCTTCCTGAAGTCTTTTAGTTACCTTGTTTTGAGAACTTGTTGGTAAGTCCTCCTATTTTAATTATGTCAAGCACAGATTTATTCAAGCTTTGTTTTTCAAAATGGGATAAAAAGATGAAACTACTAGTCCAACGACAAATATATCATAATTGTATAAAAAATGTCTATTGGGACAGTTTGATGACCAATCAGTGCTAAACAAATTGTCTGAATTTATCTCCCTTGAATTTTTTGAGAAAAGCTTGTGGATAATTTTCCAGATAAGGTTTTTGGCTTGCAAGTGTATTGAGTTTAGTTGGCCTTTCTAAGTGCTCTGTAAAAACATTGGATGCCTGGGTGTATACTGTGTATGCTTGCATATGCATTGTGATAAAGCCACTTATAAAAGTGGACATACATCCCTCTCTAATTTGGGATTCTGTGTGTAGATTGCTATTATGTATTACTTTTGCAAGCGTAAAAAATTTCCAAGGGCCATTAAATTGATTTAGATAGTACCGCAAAAAGAAAAGACCATAAACGGTACAATAATATAATTGAGACAATAATATGTTTTCTGTAATTTATCATACAAGTTAGTTACAATGGTTAGATGTACCATATTGGTTGGATAAAGTCATTGAGAGTTGTATATGCGGACTTGGACAATCGTCCCTCCTTGAGCTACCTTTTGTGTTGAGTCCATAATCTTAACACAATGTAAATAAGACCGCAAAAATTTCATTTTAAACATCGACAAAATTATCAATAGAAAATTAAAAATATTACAAGTCAAATCAAAGTAGAATCACAATATGTTGTCCTTATAGCTAAATAGTAAACACAATTTTAAAATTTCCCTTGTTGCGGTTGAGAATGTGCTCGAGGTGTATTCACTCTTAAAACCTTTGATTCTATTTTAGATACTGTAATTATAATAAGTAGAAAAGATTTGGAGAAGTCAACCACTTCGAATGATTGTGGGGTTATCTTGATACATTGCATTGAAGAAGTGATTTCATGTCTTATAAATCATCAAACACTTGTCGTTTTTTCAAGATAGCTCACCTCCAATAATTTTTTAATACATAACCTTTCTTATTTTTGAGAAATATTAACTAATTTCCCCTCGCTCATGATTGTGTCCTGGCTCCACAGCCTCCACCCCTGCATCCATACTCTTTGTCTCCAAGCAAGCTTGATCATGCATCAACAAATGTTAACTCCCAAAAATATTAAGCTCCTTTTTTTGGGTGGATTATCAAGCTCTAAGTGAGAAGTAATAAATTTGTTTACCTTTCAAGGCTTCTTGTGCTAGGAAAGGATTGAGTCCAGCTAACGATTCACTGAAGCAATTAACTCTTTACCCTTACCGGAGATGCACCCCCTCAATCTTGGAACTTGAAGAAGTTTAAATATTCTGAAATTACCAAGGGTCTTCCTGTGCAAAATTTCTTATTTCTCCTCCTGGAGCTCTACCTTCTAGCCTCTTCTTGATCAAAGTGATTTTTGACATCATGCTTTCAACAGTGACATTATCAATTTATTTCATTATGTCACTGTACTCTGTATATTGGACATGGACCCCATCGGTCTAATAAGGTATAAACATAGATAGCTGGTTAGGTATAATTAGAAACTCAGGCGGGAGGCTGGATTAAACAAGCCTTTGTAGGCTCTGATAAACAGAGGGGTTTTGCTGGTTGAATTATGTGACGTGGTGTTTCTCCTTTTCTTATTCCTCAATCCTCTCCTTTTTTTCCATATATTCCCAAATGATCATGATGTTATGGACTTAGATCAACCTTTTTGGGACAATGGAATTTCTTTAGAGTGAATTGCTTATTATATGTTTTAAAGTATTTGACATATTGCTAATCTTCCCACTGATGTGCTAAAATTTACGCTTTTTGACATATTGCTAATCTTCCCACTGATATGCCAATCAACCTTTTATTTAATTGCTTGTTTCCCTCTGCCAGGGTTACCCAGATATCAGTGAACTTAAAACGCTGATTTTGTACTCAATTGGATGCATGGAACAAACAAGATTGAGCTTTGAGGTATTGGCTACTCTTGGAAAACAGCTAATCCCTAGAGCAAGAGTACAGACTGTAGGAAACAACAAATGACAGATAGTATGTTTGGGTTATGTTTTGCCTCAATATGAAGTGAATGGCGAGATCAATTGTTAAATTTTTTATAGGCAGGTCTAATCCTTCGAGGAAAGGAGCCTTTCATGTATTACCGTCGTCTCAAGAATTGTACCAAACACATTAAACATGTGGAATTTTGACAGCACTTTGCTTACAGAAAAGAACTGTGCACACTGTATCTCACGGAAACGGGATGTATAGGCATAGCTTGTGGAGTTTGTTGTTTGTGGTTTTTTTTTTTTTGGGATAGCAGTGAGACTTGAATTTGTTTGAATTGTGCTCTTTTAATAATGGCGAAGTTGATTTTATTCATATTCTTCAGTGTTCGGGCAAGGTGGGTTATTTACCAAATGCCAATTTCTTTGTCGAGCCACTTTTCTTTATCTTTTTTCTTGTGTGTGCGTGCAGTGTGTGTTAGCCGGGTAGGTTTAGTGAGATGATGAGGAAATGTTTTCATAGAATATGATTGAAATCTCATGGAAATTGCTGTAAATCCTACCAGTGATATTTGCTAATCAATATTTTAGATATTAATGGTGGGAGACTATATGCTGCACGAGCAGTTCTCAGCCTTTAGATCAGTGGTAGTGTAGCACAGCTTTTGGATTATGTGGGACCTAGTGATCCAAAGACCGTGCTCCACTAAGTTTAAGATACCTGATGGAGCATAGTCTCATCGAATAATATCCATTGCATTGAAACATTGCGAAAAATCTATGATTTGGTTTGATTTCAAGCTATCTCCGAGATATATATATTGGGAAAAATAAGATTCAATTCTGTGATCATTATTGTTTTATTTTATTTTATTTTATCTTTTACTATATTATTAAAGTTGAGGGCCTCTTATTGTTTTTTTGGTACGTTGGTATGGTATTTATTTGTTCTCAATAATAATCTCTGCAAATTGGATTAAAAACCATCGCTCGCTGCTATTCTTTGAGAACCGTTTATCATTTTTCTTTTCTTCTCCAAGATATCTCTTAACTTTCTTGCTTATTGTATCACGTTTCTCCCTTCATTCCTTTTTTCAGAATTTTTATAAAGCGTGAGCTTTTGTATTTGAGCCGATGTTGTAATTGAATTTGTGAAGGCCAGAAAAAAAAAAACAGTACATAAACTGAGAACGTGATTGTATAGATAATTCAAAACCGTCTATCACAAAGTGTTTGTGAAAATTTCGGAAGTTTCATCGATGACCTGTAGCTCATCTAACATAACTATTGTGCCATCTTGGTGTCGCATTCATCCAACTCGAAAACATTGATTTGAAAATAAGTTTGTGATAAAGTTATGTTGTAAATTTACAAATTTTATAAAATATGTAGACAGATCTATACGACACAATTGTTTATATGAAACTGTGATACATCATTACAAGATGTGTAACACCCGAAAATTTTAATACGTAAATTTGCATGCATAATTAGGGAAAATAATTATTTAAAATTTATATTTGGGTTAAATGACATTTATGTGTTATTATGTGAATGATATGCATGATTTAAATTTATTTTAGCATTTAACCCGCAATTATGGTATTTTTAGATTTTTTAAGGAATTAATTGTTTTGATCGCGTAGACGGAACCGTGGACGGACGAGATACCAAAATATTTAGCCAAAAATATTTTATGAGTTTTATGAGCCTTAAAATAATATTTTATGAGTTTTATGAGCCTTAAAATAATATTTTAAGGTATTTTGTCAAGAAAATTTTAGTATTTATTTATATATTTAATTAAGGGTTGATTTTTAGCCAAAATAAGTCATTTTAATGATTTTTATTAAATTTTAAAAATAGCATATTTTAATATTTCGGGATTTGGGTTATTTTTATCAGATTGTTATTATTATAAGAGAGTTCTAATTATATTTGTAGGTAAATTATCTAGAAACTTATTATTTTAATTATTAACCAATATCTACTCAAATTTAAAACCTAAAAATCAATTTTTTAGCCGATAAAAAAAAAAACCTATCAGCCGCCTCCTTCATCTTCTCCAAACCTTCTTCACGCTTTCTTCAGAAAACTCCTCTCCCATAGCCGATTTCTTCGAGAAATTATAGAGTTTTTCGTCGTTTCATCGTCCCGAAGCCGTACACGCGTGAAAGCTTCGAAAGAAAAATCAAAGGCATGTTTAATTCCTTTTCTTTACCACCATATAAGCTACTACTCACGTTTTTTTATCAGAATATATGAGTTTGGCACTGATCTTTATGCGTTCATGCAAGAATTTAATGGTTTTTCCTTTGATTCATGAGTTTGCCCTTGTTTGATTCATGTTCATCACGTTTTTATGGTATGGGTTCGAACCAACTGCTGGTCCATGGGTCAGAGTGTGAGTAAGGGTCCCTAGGGTCGAGCTAAGTTGGGATTTGAGGCTGGGGTAGGCTAAAATCGAAGATGGAGTTTTCTGCCCAGGATCGCAGATTAGGGTTTCGGGGAAGAGAGCTTCGTCCTCCCTCCTCTGGTCACGGCTTGGTATAATGGTTGAAGGGTTAGAAACTCATGGATGTTGGATAGGTCTAGGAACTAGTTTCATGGTCATTGGTGGTCTGAGTAGGCGACACGAGGGAAAACACTGCAACTGCTCGCGTCTGCGCGCGAGCTGCACATGGTCGAGATGGCAGAGCTTCGTTCTCCCTCTATGGACGATGGTTTGGTCTGGTTCTTGGCTTGATGGAAGAGTCTGGATGTGGTCTAATTTTAGGTGGTGGTGCTCCGGCCGGTGGTGGCCGGAGAATGGCGATCGTCGGCTCTGAATGGGAGCTGCTCGCGGCCAAGAAGGGAAGAGGGAGTGGGAAATGGGTTTTGGGGTTTTGGCTGGGTTTGGGCCGGGTCTTGAGGTCCGGATCGGGTCTGGTAGGTCTAGGGTCGGGTCAGGTGGTCCGGGTCCGGGTTAGGTGGGCCGGGCTTGGGTATTTTAATTTTTAATTAATTAAGAATTTAATTGGTTTTTGGGCTTTTAAAATTAGTTAGAAAATTATTTGGGCCTCCAAATAATTTTATTTGGGCCTTAAATAATTTATTTAAGTTAGCCCAATGATTTTTATGGGCTTGGGAGCCCATAAGAATTTTTGGGCCAGTCAGTGGATTTATGGGCCAGTCTAGAATTTTATTGGGTTTAATTAAGTTAATGGGCTTAAATATTTTTATTTAGGTCCAATTAAGTTTAATTAAGTTATTTGGGCTAAGATATGATTATTGGGCTTTTATTTAAGTTTAATGGGCTTTAGAGTGAGTGCCCAGCAGTCTGGACCAACCCATGAAAAATAACTAAGTCCGGAATATATATTTAATTATTTTATGCATGAAATTCATATTTTAAGTATAAGTATATTTATTATGAAAATAAATTAAATATATATTACGAACAAATTTTCAGTGTATGCATTCATGAAATTTCTTATGTATATGATTATGTAAATGATGAGCAATAAAATATATTTTTGATGGAAATTGAAGTATGTGTGACATAGGAGTGGTCTTCCACCATATGATTCGGTAGTTTTACTACCATAGGGGTGGTTATCCACCATATGATTCGGTAGTTTACTACCATAGGAGGTGATTTATCACCGCCATCGTACGTTGGTTCAAGAGACTGATCAGTCGACACATGAGCGTCACACTTATGGATAGGACCATCTTCAGGTTTCAAATGCATTGCTCAATTATGTTATGTATGATGAAGAAAGTTATGTTATGTTTAAGATTTATGATTCAGCATTTATGTTATGAAATTTTTTTTCATGCATGCTCATGTACATGTATATGTATTAGTATTTACGTGATGCATTATTTTTAACCTCGTTATAAAGGATTAGACATGTTGAGCCCCTAGGCTCACTACGCTTATATGGTGCAGGTGAGCATGATGACATCTATGTAGCTCCTACCGGTGGTGAGGACGTATGAGCTCACGGAGCAGTGGATCCCGTGACCGTCGCAGTTATTTAGTTTATTATGATTGAATTTTGAAACATGTTTTATTTTATTGTTATTCCGCATATGAGAATTTTCAGTAGCGTTATTTATTATTTTAAATTGATGCATGAAATATTTTTAAGAATTTATTTATTCAATAATTTTTCAGGTTATTTAATATTAAGTATTTTATTTTTACATACATATATGTATGGGCATGTATGTATAGTAGTATTATTTTAAAAAAAAAAATTTCGCATTTATTAGTAGTAGGCGTTTCAATTTGGTATCAGAGCGCGGTTCTTGGAGGGTGTCTACTGTCACGTGAAGCTCAGAAATCCTACGACCGGTCTGTAAGTTTTAAATTATTTTCTTATGATTTATAAGGAGCATATGTAATGATTTAAGATTTTCATGTTAGAAAAGTTTTAGAACCCTTAAGTTATGCATTGCAATTTACGTAAAAAAATATGTGGTGGTGCAGAATGCCTCCGAGACAGATGAATAGGCGAGGGGGACCTCCACCTCCACCTCCGCAGAATCCGCTTGCAGCATTGGAGCAGGCCAATGCGAATATGATGGCTGGGATTACTGCTCTGTTGGAGCAGCAGGCGGCACGTCCTAGACTCACACATGATGAGGATGTTGCCGAGCGGTTCCAGAAGAAGGGACCTAAGGAGTTTGTCGGCACCACGGATCCACTCATTGCTGAGGGGTGGATTCGATCACTGGAGTCCATATTTGACTACATGGGGATCACTGATGCTGACAGGGTGAAGTGTGCAGTGTATATGATGAGAGGTGATGCAGCCTCTTGGTGGGAAGGTGCGGTTCGAGGTGTGAATCTACCTACATTGACTTGGATAGAGTTCAGACGCATGTTCTATGCCAAGTATTTCACTGAGGATGTGCGCAGTCGCATGATCCGGGAGTTTATGAGTCTCCGCCAGGGAGACAAGTCTGTGGTGGATTACATCACCCAATTCGAGAGAGGGTGTTGTTTCGTGCCTCTTATTGCTGACAGTGCGCCGGATAAGTTGAGACAATTTGTGGATGGTTTGCGTGCTGACATCAAACATGACGTTCGCATGTTGGACGTCACTACTTATGAGGCGGCAGTTAGGAGAGCATTACGTTCTTAGGAAGGGAGGCGAGAGCAGCAGAGTAAGAGGCAGTTTCAGCCAGGGTATCAGAGGGCGACTTCGCAGCCTCCTGCGAAGAAGCCGTATACTGGGCCGTCTAAGGGCCCGAATCAGCAGGGACAACAGCAGAGGCCTCAGGGGCGTCAGCTACAGCAGCAGCAGAGGGGCGGGGCCCCTAATACTGGAGGAGTTCTGATCTGCCCACAGTGTCAGAAGCCGCACACCGGGAAGTGTCTAGTGGGGTCCAATGTATGCTATGTTTGCAAGGAGCCAGGGCATGTTTCATATAACTGCCCGAAGAGGAAGAACACCACTGGGCGGGTGTTCGTCATGCAGGCTGAGGAGGCAGACCCAGATACCTCCTTAATCATCGGTATTTTCTAAACTTCTTCTTTTAAGAAATTTTTGGGAATTTACTTCATGATTTTAAATTGCATGAATTATCTGTTTGTTTGGTTAGAGTAGGATGTTCATTTTATTCATGTTTAATTAAGAGAAATAATTTTGTAACTTGTATTGGGAGAAAAGTAAGTTTAGTATGCGATTGTTGGGATTTTCTGCGTGCAGGGAGAATTCTAGTGGGAGAAAATTCCACGTTTGCGTTGCTAGATTCAGGAGCCACACATTCGTTCATCTCCCTAGAGTTTATCAGGCGGGTAGGCATCAAGCCTGAGGTTGCTGTTACAGGTTACGATGTCACTATGCCGTCTGGTCAGATTCTTACTACCACTAGCGTCTGCAGAGATTTGGAGATGGAGTTACAGGGACATACTATCAGAGCAGATTTTGTGGTTTTACCGTTGACTGGATTCGATCTGATTTTGGGTATGGATTGGTTGTCAGTCAACGGAGCAGTGATTGATTTTCAACAGAGTACAGTGGCCGTGAAACCAGTGGTAGGCGACCAGTTTGTTTTCTATGCATCTCCGAGCAGTGAGATCTCGCCTGTTATCTCTTATACACGTGCGAGGAAGTTATTGAGACGTGGTTGCCAGGGGTTTCTCGCCAGTGTAGTCACTTCATCAGAACCATCTAGCAGATCATTGTCAGATATAGAGGTGGTTTGTGACTTTTCAGATGTCTTTCCGGAGGACGTTTCGGGAGTCCCACCAGCTAGAGAGGTGGAGTTCAGTATTGATCTGATACCAGGTACTGTGCCTATCTCTAAGGCACCGTATTGACTTGCTCCTAACGAGATGAAAGAGTTGAAGGAGCAGATTCAAGAGTTGTTGGAGAAGGGCTTTATTCGTCCTAGCTTTTCTCCTTGGGGAGCTCCAGTGTTGTTTGTGAAGAAAAAGGATGGTAGCATGAGACTTTGTATCGATTACCGAGAGCTCAACAGGGTCACTGTGAAGAACAAGTATCCACTGCCGAGGATTGAGGATTTGTTCGATCAGTTACAGGGAGCTTCGGTTTTCTCTAAGATCGATCTGCGTTCTGGCTATCATTAGTTGAGGGTCAGAGATGCAGATGTGTCCAAGACTGCATTCCGGACACGCTATGGGCATTACGAGTTCTTAGTAATGCCATTTGGATTGACCAATGCTCCAGCGGTCTTCATGGATCTCATGAACCGCGTATTTCAGCCATACTTAGATCAGTTTATCATAGTCTTTATTGATGATATCTTGATCTACTCGAGGAGCATTGAGGAGCATAGACAGCACTTGCAGACAACATTGCAGACTTTGAGGGAGCATCGACTGTTTGCGAAATTCAGTAAGTGAGAGTTTTGGCTAGAGCAGGTGGCGTTTCTTGGCCATATAGTTTCGAAATATGGGATAGCGGTGGATCAGACGAAAGTGCAAGCAGTGCAGGATTGGGGAATTCCGAAGAATGCTTCAGAGATTCGCAGTTTCTTGGGTTTAGCAGGCTACTACCGGAAGTTAATTAAGGTTTTTTCTTCTATTGTAGTACCCTTGACTTCCTTGACCAAGAAAAATGCGAAGTTTATATGGAGTTCAGACTGTCAGAGGAGCTTCGATCGGCTTAAGAAAGCACTCACATCTGCGCCAGTGTTGGCGATGCCTGTTCCACATGAGGAGTTAGTGGTTTACACGGACGCGTCTAAGCTAGGGTTGGGCACCGTATTGATGCAGAGTGACCGAGTCATTGCCTATGCGTCGAGACAGTTGAAGATTCACGAGCAGAACTATCCGACGCATGACTTGGAGTTAGCAGCAGTGGTTTTTGCTTTGAAAATCTGGAGGCACTATCTGTATGGTGAGAAGTGCAAGATTTTCACAGACCACAAGAGTTTCAAGTACTTCTTCACACAGAAAGAGTTGAACATGAGACAACACCGATGGTTGGAATTAGTTAAGGATTATGACTGTGACATTAGCTACCATCCGGGTAAGGCTAATGTAGTGGCTGATGCGTTGAGTAGGAAGACTTCAGTGGTATGTTTAGTGACAGTTCAGTTGCCACTTCAGGAGGAGATTCAGAGATTCGAGCTGGAGTTGTACTCGAGCGGCCAGGCACCGAGTTTGGCAGTGTTAGTAGTATAGCCGAATCTTCAGAATCGTATCAGAGTTGGACAGCCTGCAGATGAGGAGTTGCAGCGATTGAGGCAGCGAGATGAAGCCAAGGGCGGGCTTCTCTATACAGTTGTTGATGGTATCGTTCAGTACCGTGGTCGTATGTGGGTACCGAACGTTGATCAGTTGAGGATTGAGATCTTGACAGAGGCTCATACATCTCCGTATTTCATTCACCCCGGAAGTACGAAGATGTATAGAGATTTGCAGTCATTGTATTGGTGGCCCGGCATGAAGAGAGATATTGGCCGATTTGTATCAGAGTGCTTGACTTGTCAGCAGGTCAAGGCAGAGTATCAGCGTCCTGCAGGGTTACTTAAGCCTCTACCCATTCCGGAGTGGAAGTGGGAGAACATCACGATGGACTTTGTAGTTGGCCTTCCGAGGAGTACTAGAGAATGTATAGCTATTTGGGTGATCATGGATAGACTCACCAAGTCAGCTCATTTCTTGCCAGTGAGGACTACTTACTCATTGACGCAGTATGCAGAGCTTTACATCAAGGAGATTGTTAGACTGCATGGCATACCAGTGTCGATAGCATCGGACAGAGATCCGAGATTTACGTCTGCATTCTGGAAGAGTTTGCACACAGCTTTGGGGACTCGGCTATTATTCAGTATAACGTTCCATCCCCAGACAGATGGTCAGTCGGAGAGGGTGATCCAGATTCTTGAGGATCTACTGAGAGCTTGTGTCATTGATTTTCAGGGCTCTTGGGAGACTAGACTGCCATTAGTGGAGTTTACCTATAACAACAGTTTTCACTTGTCTATAGGTATGGCTCCTTATGCAGCTCTCTATGGGAGGAGATGTAGATCGCCAGTGCATTGGGATGAGGTTGGCGAGAGGATTTTACTCGGTCCCGAGATTGTACAGCAGACTGCCGATATTGTGACACAGATATGGGATCGTATGAGGACAGCTCAGAGTCGTCAGAAGAGTTATGCTGATACTCGACGACGAGATCTTGGGTTTGTAGTAGGTGATCATGTGTTTTTGAAAGTATCACCTATGAAAGGGGTGATGAGATTTGGTCGCAGAGGCAAGTTGAATCCGAGATATATTGGGCCATTTGAGATCTTGGAGAGAGTTGGCACTTTGGCATACCGTTTAGCACTACCGTCAGGGCTTGCAGCAGTGCACAACGTATTCCATGTATCCATGCTTCGGAGATACATCTCTAATCCGACGCATGTGTTGGATTACGAGCCTTTGCAGTTAGCACCAGATCTAGCATTTGAGGAGAGGCCTGTTCGGGTCTTAGCCAGAGAGGAGCGGAGATTGAGGACGCGGGTCATAACGATGATCAAAGTCCAGTGGCAGAATCATTCCGAGGAGGAAGCCACTTGGGAGATCGAAGCAGACATGAGGACTCGCTACCCGGAGTTATTCGAGTAAGCACTTTAATTTCGAGGACGAAATTCAATTTAAGAGGGGGAGAATTGTAACACCCGAAAATTTTAATACGTAAATTTGCATGCATAATTAGGGAAAATAATTATTTAAAATTTATATTTGGGTTAAATGACATTTATGTGTTATTATGTGAATGATATGCATGATTTAAATTTATTTTAGCATTTAACCCGTAATTATGGTATTTTTAGATTTTTTAAGGAATTAATTGTTTTGATCGCGTAGACGGGACCGTGGACGGACGAGATACCAAAATATTTAGCCAAAAATATTTTATGAGTTTTATGAGCCTTAAAATAATATTTTAAGGTATTTTGTCAAGAAAATTTTAGTATTTATTTATATATTTAATTAAGGATTGATTTTTAGCCAAAATAAGTCATTTTAATGACTTTTATTAAATTTAAAAATAGCATAATATTTCGGGATTTGGGTTATTTTTATCAGATTGTTATTATTATAAGAGAGTTCTAATTATATTTGTAGGTATATTATCTAGAAACTTATTATTTTAATTATTAACCAATATCTACTCAAATTTAAAACCTAAAAATCAATTCTTTAGCCGATAAAAAAAAACCTATCAGCCGCCTCCTTCATCTTCTCCAAACCTTCTTCACGCTTTCTTCAGAAAACTCCTCTCCCATAGCCGATTTCTTCAAGAAATTATAGAGTTTTTCGTCGTTTTGTCGTCCCGGAGCCGTACACGCGTGAAAGCTTCGAAAAAAAAATCAAACGCATGTTTAATTCCTTTTCTTTACCACCATATAAGCTACTACTCACGTTTTTATCAGAATATATGAGTTTGGCATTGATCTTTATGTGTTCATGCAAGAATTTAATGATTTTTCCTTTGATTCATGAGTTTGCTCTTGTTTGATGCATGTTCATCACGTTTTTATGGTATGGATTCGAACCAACTGCTGGTCCATGGGTCAGAGTGTGAGTAAGGGTCCCTAGGGTCGAGCTAAGTTGGGATTTGAGGCTGGGGTAGGCTAAAATCGAAGATGGAGTTTTCTGCCCAAGATCGCAGATTAGGGTTTCGGGGAAGAGAGCTTCGTCCTCCCTCCTATGGTCACGGCTTGGTATAAGGGTTGAAGGGTTAGAAACTCATGGATGTTGGCTAGGTCTAGGAACTGGTTTCATGGTCATTGGTGGTCTGAGTAGGCGACAAGAGGGAAAACGCTGCAACTGCTCGCGTTTGCGCGCGAGCTGCACATGGTCGAGATGGCAGAGCTTCGTTCTCCCTCTATGGACGATGGTTTGGTCTGGTTCTTGGCTTGATGGAAGCGTCTGGATGTGGGATAAGTTTAGGTAGTGGTGTTCCTGCCGGTGGTGGCCTGAGAATGGCGGTCGTCGGCTCTGAATGGGAGCTGCTCGCAGCCAAGAAGGGAAGAGGGAGGGGGAAATGGGTTTTGGGGTTTTGGCTGGGTTTGGGCCGGGTCTTGACGTCCGGGTCGGGTCTGGTAGGTCTAGGGTCGGGTCAGGTGGTCCGGGTCTGGGTTAGGTGGGCCGGGCTTGGGTATTTTAATTTTTAATTAATTAAGAGTTTAATTGGTTTTTGGGCTTTTAAAATTAGTTAGAAAATTATTTGGGCCTCCAAATAATTTTATTTGGGCTTTAAATAATTTATTTAAGTTAGCCCAATGATTTTTATGGGCTTGGGAGCCCATAAGAATTTTTGGGTCAGTCAGTGGATTTATGGGCCAGTCTAGAATTTTATTGGGTTTAATTAAGTTAATGGGCTTAAATATTTTTATTTAGGCCCTATTAAGTTTAATTAAGTTATTTGGGCTAAGATATGATTATTGGGCTTTTATTTAAGTTTAATGGGCTTTACAGTGAGTGACCAGCAGTCTGGACCAACCCATGAAAAATAACTAAGTCCGGAATATATATTTAATTATTTTATGCATGAAATTCATATTTTAAGTATAAGTATATTTATTATGAAAATAAATTAAATATATATTACGAACAAATTTTCAGTGTATGCATTCATGAAATTTCTTATGCATATGATTATGTAAATGATGAGCAATAAAATATATTTTTGATGAAAATTGAAGTATGTGTGACATAGGAGTGGTCTTCCACCATATGATTCGGTAGTTTTACTACCATAGGGATGGTTATCCACCATATGATTCGGTAGTTTACTACCATAGGAGGTGATTTATCACCGCCATCGTACGTTGGTTCAGGAGACTGATCAGTCGACACATGAGCGCCACACTTATGGATAGGACCATCTTCAGGTTTCAAATGCATTGCTCAATTATGTTATGTATGATGAAGAAAGTTATGTTATGTTTAAGATTTATGATTCAGCATTTATGTTATGAAGAATTTTTCCATGCATGCTCATGTACATGTATATGTATTAGTATTATGTGATGCATTATTTTTAACCTCGTTATAAAAGATTAGACATGTTGAGCCTCTAGGCTCACTACGCTTATATGGTGCAGGTGAGTATGATGACATCTATGTAGCTCCTACCGGTTGTGAGGACGTATGAGCTCACGGAGCAGTGGACCCCGTGACCGTCGCAGTTATTTAGTTTATTATGATTGAATTTTGAAACATGTTTTATTTTATTGTTATTCCGCATATGAGATTTTTCAGTAGCGTTATTTATTATTTTAAATTGATGCATGAAATATTTTTAAAAATTTATTTATTCAATAATTTTTCAGGTTATTTAATATTAAGTATTTTATTTTTACATACATATATGTATGGGCATGTATGTATAATAGTATTATTTAAAAAAAAAAAAATTCCGCATTTATTAATAGTAGGCGTTTCAAGATGCGACTTGGATTCACCGATGATTAATGAATATTTACTTTAGAAAATAGACTACATTTTTTTTTCCCTCGATCTTCGCCTGAGTCTACAATTATTCTTCATGAATTGCCAGCAGGGATGGAACCACAGAACGAAAAGCCATCGGCCACAAACAATTACTACTGTCTACAAATAGTAAATGGAGTCGTACAAATCTTTGATCTTCGGTTAAAGAGAGAAACAAGTGAAACAAACTACATGTTATTACACACATACACAGGAATACAAAGCAGGTCTAATGGTTTTGATTGCTACCGGAAGAAGATCGTGTCAACGGTTCTCCACGTTGAACCAGAAGAACAGTGAAGTTCTAGTATATATGACCCGAACTTGCTGCAGCGAAAGAGTTCCACTCGTTAATACAGCTTTGGCACCTCCTTCAATTCTGGTTCGCATTACAGAAACACAATCACCAGAACGCTCAAGTGCCGACGATAGCACATCAGGAGTAGTTGCAGTGGTAACAATTGCATGTGAGAGATGATCCAATGGGTTTGATTCGCACTGAAGAAGACAACCGTCAATGGTTAGCCTTCCACTCCTATGAAGCAGGCAACAACCGAGTTCTGCCCTCACTGTTAAGTTTGTTAGTTTGCAGGTAGACAAGAACTCTAGTGCACTGTACAAGCAAAAAGAACAAAGATTTAGTATATTCTTTTTACATTGGAAAGAACGATGTTAAAGAACACACTCCTAACTTCTGGATGAGTGGCTAGATCCCGTTCAACACATAACAGGAATTCCTAAGAGATACGAATCTAAGCTGGAAAATATTCGAGATAGAACCATCAGAAGACATGCAAGTCGGATAAAATCTGTCATATCCACCAGCTTTAGAAAGTTTTCCATAGATTTTTTACTCCAGAATCATACATTAATAGATTAAAGGCAGAGCAACATGCAATGCTGCAAACCTGTCAGAGCCTCGGGAGCAGATGAGTGTCGTATCATCAGGAAGCTCACCGGCGCCAGTCTACAAAAGAATGTACGCACAAAGGAAATGGTAATACATTTACAAGTTGAAGGCCAAAATGCAAGATAGAACAAACAAGAGCATAGAGATTAGACGTAAAACCTGAAATAAAGAAGAGACTAACACTTCAAAGAAAAGATATATTGATACACCGATCGGACTATATGGCAGTATAGAGAAGTACAGACTCAAACCCATCTAAAAAGAAAAGAATACTACCAAGAAGCATAAACTCGGTTTTTCAGATGGAATTTTGAAGCAAGTTTCTTTGTTGTTTCATAAAGCAGCTAATGCCAGAAATTACAGCTGGATAATTGACCTCTTTAGCAAGCTTTAACTCACTCGTGGTTACGATTACAACAAATCACCAACACAGGAAAGGAAATCGAGAAGGAGAATGTTCTACAAGGCAACCAGTGTTTGACGTTCATGCTAAGGATTTTCGTTTATCATACCTTGTCTTTGCCCAGACAAACCCCATTCTACATATAACACAAGTAAAGTGATTTGAATTAACAGATTCGGTCTGATTTCCGAGGAAGAGAAACCAAACATACAAAAAAATGGGTTTTAGAAGTAAATGCACGATATCTATGAAAGAGAAGTAAGAAGTTACCAAGCAAAGAGGCTTTTTAATCTGAATATTAGAAGTGCGATGAATGCCTCCCGCTGCTATTAGTATAGTGTCCCCAGGCCTGCAGTGCTCAATATTCCGTAATCACATGTAGTTCCAGAATTCTGCATAAAAATGTACAAAGCTTCACTGACCTAGCGGCGGAGACAGCCGTCTCAATGTCAGGGAAGACTCCAGGCTGAGATGAATCTTTCACAGAACGATCTACTCGAAGCCAAAGACGAGGGTGACATGCCAGGAAACGCCATCTGTGGCAAACGAGGGCGGTGTTATACCGATCTGCAAACTCAACAGCACTTTATAACAGAACATGAAAGAAGCTAGAGTATCTTGCATTTAGGCTTGTAAACATTGCTAAAAGTGCTTGAGGTATGAGGCAAAAAACAAGATGCAACTCCGGTGCCTAGTTCAAACCAAAGTGTTAAGTCATCTGCTGGCGGCTTTGACTGTGAAGCATGAGTCTTTTTGTGCCTTGAATGCTCAAGGTGCACTTTAAATGTAAGGATCGTGAATCCAATGGGAGATACAATGTGATAGTCATATTTACTTGGACTCTAAGAGCAATTGCCTTAATATTGTTAAATAGTATTATATAAAAATTTTAACAACATAATATTTTTTATACATCAAAATTCCAGAACACTGTGTCTAAGTGTATCTACCTAAGACAAGGTGTGCACTAGTCTCATGCCAGGTGCTTACACCCTCTATGCTTTAGTGTTCGTGTGACACATTTTGTAAGCCTGGTTAAGGTATATGTTTTGCGAGCTTCCTTTTATTTCTATATAATATATAAAACACCTAGCAAGCGTATACTTAAGAATTTTGGTAAAATTAAGCAGACTGCCATACCTGAATATGGCTGAATGTGTTATTGCTTTTAGTTCTAGCTATATGCTCACAGACTGTTGTCGCATCTGACTGGAACTAAATATGTTGACAGCAGAGAACACATGTAGATTTAACTTCAAAGATTCGATTCTATAGAGACACGGGATACCTAGTTGTGAAAGTAGAGAAGATACGAGATGATGTTCAACATCACCATCGTTGCTTAGTGCAATAGCAGTTTGGTCAGCCTTTAGAGAAAAAAATTGTTTTGGAACAAAACCTCAGTGCAAAAATAGTTTGGGCATCCTTCATACAAGTTAAATAGTGACATGTAATACTTGCAATTCTTCGTAAAATCCAACCACCCATCCCTCAAAACCAGAAAAAAAAAGCTTTGAATTTTTAAATGTAGTATTCTGCAATTGTTAATAAAATGAAACAGATATATCAACATACGAGACAAAAGTACACATACTTGTAGTAGTGTGATGGTTGGTTTGCCATTGCAATCCAATGAAATATGTATTACAATGTAGTTATCAATATGTAAAAACCAAGTTCAATATCCAATCTCTACTTTTGAGAGAGTAAATCATTTACCAATATACATAAACACAAGGTGAATAAAAAAAACCCAAAACAAATTATATGTTTTCCAATCAGCCAAGTCATAAAGCCAATTTAACGTAGGCATTTTATCTGAAAAATTAAACCCACCGAAAATTTAATCATCAAAAGCTTCAAAATTTACACTCATGGTGGGTTCTTAGTTCGAACATCCCATAGAACTCTTCAGCACATATAATTAATTTACATATAAATTGTAAAAGACTACAAAAAATATGATCTTTCCAGCACTTCCCATTCTTACAAAAGCAAAATAAAATCTTGAGCTTGGATCAGAACCCATTTCAGAATAAAATTCCCAATGAAACCAAAAAACGCATGAAATTCAAGTAAAGATTAACATAAAATCGATCCAGAGACAAATTAATTCAGCTGAAACAACCGCAGTCCACACAAATAATACAGCAAAAACATAGAGAAATCCAGTAAAAAAAATCCATACCAGGAATCGGCGTGAGAAAGCTGAAAACGTGCATGAGGCAGCCATCATCAAGATTGTTTACATGAGAATCGATTGAATTTTTAGAATACTTCCCCAATTTCTTGAATTTGCGCTTATTTGCCTCCATTCAATTCAGATTCTGCGTAAAAATCAAGAGGTCGTCAAGGATTTTATTTAGTAAAATAAAATAAAATAAATAATGCCCATTTTAATATCTCTCTACTAATTATATATGCATGATGAATTGATGATCGATGTATCTAAAAATAATTTCTTAAAATAAAAACTACGACCAAAGGTTTATAATGCTAAGTTATTTAATTGTATTCATTTATATTTACTTTCGTAGTTTGAAAATTTCAAAAGCTTACTTAAATTTAATTTCATATTTTATCTATTATATATATATATATATAGAGTTCTTTTATGGTACCCAACACTATATGCCCACTTCATGCCCACCATGTACAATAGATGAGTTGATCGGTACAATAGATGAGTTGACTTGTACATGGTGGACATGAAGTGGACATATAGTGTTGGGCACCATAAAAGAACTATATATATATATATATATATATATATATATATATATCAGTGTTTTAAAAAACGTGGCGTTGACCCGTAGCGTTTTTGTCCTGTCATAGCGTATCGTAAATAGTGTAGCGCATAGCACAGCTATTCGTGCATGCCAATTATTTAATTTATTCAATTAAAAAAATAGAAAAATACTTATATACATGTAAATAAGTGAGATAATTAGCCATGAAATCATAATAATTGATCATTAGATGCCAAAATATAGTTTCAACATCCATATAGTCCTTTTTCACATTAACAAGACCCAACATTGTTTGTTTCCCTTTAATTTTGGTCAAAATATGTCAATTATGGATCTTTAGTTTTTGTCCAAATAGCCCACACTATTCAGCAAATAGCGCTATAGCGCACGTTATTTGCGCTATATCGCGCTTTTCCTGAGAATAGTGTGGACTATTCGTCCAAAACGCTAAAATAGTCGCGTTACGCCATAAATGGTTGATTTTGATTAACAACCCGGGGCACACACAATGAAAGAACTGCTTCCATATAATTTGGGTTTAGAACATCTGGGTTCAACTTTGAACATTCAACTTTTTATAAAGTATGTAGAGTGAGTTTAGAAGTAAACTGTGGAAGGTTATACACAAACAAGTTGTCACAAGTTGTTTAAACAGTGTGGGCTAAACTGGAAGGTTATACACAAACAACTGTGACAAACTTTTTATACAGTCATTTATACCTACTTCCACAGTTTACTTTTTATAAAGTATTACTAAACCCACTCTACAACATTGGCACAATTGTAATTACTAAACTTTATGCTCAGTCCTCTGGGTTGAACATTCAACTTATAAGTTGTTCTCTTGTTCAAAGTTGGCATTATGAAAAAGTTTACTTATCGGTTTTTTATTTTATAAACCCACTCTACAACTGCTTTCATATTGAAAAAGGTAACATAAAGTAAATCAGTTTACTTCCATTTTATAGATTTAAATGAAATTTACATGATTTTAAATCAAATTTAAATGATTTTATTTTATTTATTTATGATTTAAAAGCTATGTTAATTTAATATTTTTATGTGATGTATAAATGATTTAAATGTTGTGTTAAATGATTGAATAGTTATAATATCCAGAGTAACAGGTCTTTATCTTCTTCCCGACAAGATAGTTTTTTAGGGCCTAAACTCTAGTCTTTCAAGAAGTTTGGTACATCTTATTCTTAGATTTTGGGTGGCGGTGTTTCCATTTAAAGCTATGTTAAAGGATTTTAAAGCTATGTTAAAGGATTTTAAATGAAATTTTAAGCGGTGTTTCTTTTAACATCTTATTTAAAGGTTTTTATACACAAACAAAGTTTGTCACAAGTTTGTCATATTTATAACACAACTAGAATAGAAGTAAACTGTGGAAGGTTATACACAAACAAGTTTGTCACATTTCTTTCATTCCACACGTAATGCGTGTGCCCTGGGTTTAGATAATTTTTTATAAAGTATTACTAAACCCACTCTACAACTGTACCAACATTCCTGAAAATTATCCAACCCAGATGGAAACAAAATCTACCTCCCCCTTACTTTTTTAAAAAAACTTATAAGCTGTCAAACAACTTATTTTGACAGCTTATAAGCTGTTTTTTTAAAAAATTATCAAACACAATTTGGGAGCTTAAAAGCTCTGCCAAATACCCTCTCATGAGATTTCATTTAAGTAAGTGAAATCCTTACAAAATTGATAGGATTTCATGGAATTTGAGTTTATAAAAGCAATACAATTATTTCTAATAATAGTTTATAAATTTAAGTTTTCCTAACATTTTTTTTTTACAAAATATCACTTTTCTAAAATTTATGCTAGTAAATTTCAATATGTTTTTTTAACTTTTTTCCAAACACCAAAATGGAATTTGAATTCCATGAATTTAAAATCCAAATTCAATTTCAATTCGAAATTTTATTTTTTAGACATCCAAACATACTTTAATAATATAACTGCTTTAATCACATTGAAACCACGTACAAGTAACTTGTCAATCAAATTAATTATATTTCCAAAACCTAGCCAATCCATCAATTAAAACTAGCATCCAAGCACACGTTTTGCGTGTGTGATATAATATATAAATCATATGTATTTACACAACTATATATATATATATATATATATATATATTAATATGGTTTATTTTCTACTATTACAAAAGAGATGGTTAAGAAAAGAATATGGAGAAGAATGTGAGAAAGTGAGATAATGATATGATATCTTTAATGAATAATAGTAGGGATAATTTGGTACAACCATTAAATTGACCAAAAACAATTACTCTAATACCCTGGTGGCTGGTGCATTATAATATTGTATTGATTGTATTGATATATATAACCGAAGTTTATGACTGGAAATTCCTCGTTCAAACCTAAACTTAAGAATACAAAATCAATAAATTCAATTTCGTTACACACAACACTCAACATTGTATTAATCAACACTATAAATAGTAAGAAATATTGCAAGGTAAAGGTCTCATAATATCGATTGAAACCAAGAATTTTATTAATAAAATAAATAATAAGAACTAAAAAATATTAATGGCTACCTTAATTTTCCCAGATCACCCTTCTCCTGTTGCAGATGCTGAAGCTCTCAGAAAAGCTTGCCAAGGTAAGTAAAATCATACATATATATGCTTATGGTTTTCTTTTATTATTATTTTTTAAACCAAACTTTATTTATCTTATTAATGTAGTGAATATCATATATTAATTTGTGAATTAACAATTAATCAATTTTATTGGTTTAATTTAATTTTAATTACATATATATGTAAGCATTTTTAGGGTGGGGAACCGACGAGAAAGCAATAATTTCAATATTGGGACATAGAAATGAGACCCAGAGGAAGCTCATAAGACAAGCGTACGAGGATTTGTACCACGAGGATCTCGTCAAAACCCTAGAATCTGAGCTCTCTTGCCATTTTGAGGTATAATTGATCATCTCTCCCGAATCCGAACCAATCATATATATTCATTAACTAGATCGAAGTATGTCATCGGATTTCGATCTTAACCGAAAATCTAGATAATTATTTGGGGGAATATGTCCTATATTGCTAGGATAGAGTTCCTGAGAGTTTCTTATATAGACATAGATAACCCTCACCTTTTGAGCTAACTTTTGGTATGAGTTAAGTTTAAGTCTCATTTTTTAGCTTGGTATCAGAGCTCACACCCATCGTTATGTGTTAGACCCCCCTCCCCCCTTGAGGTTAACTTAGGTCCAAGTCCACTAAGTTTTTGCTTTTTCCAATGATTCATTTAAATGAAAATTTACACATTTTAAAATGAAGTGTTTGATACAAGGGCCTGCTTTAAGGGAGTGGGAGGCACATTATGCGGCTGTCTAGGAGCTTCTCTTGGTTGTTAATGAGATTCTAGCATATGGGTAATACCAAAATTTTCATCCAATGGTCCACATTTCAACACATATGCACAATTAATATTATAGGGTTGACATGGAAAATCATGAATTGTTAATCACCTATTAGAGGTATTATAGGTTGAACTAAATCCTCTTGAGCGGGGCTTCGAAATTATTATTTTTCCTTTTTTTATTATTATTTTTTTTTTCTTCCTTTAAAACCTTAGATGAGCCTCTAAATTATTTGTTGAAAATTTGAAACGGCGGGCAACATTTTGTACTTTTGGCTCCTTTCTTTAATTTGGGTTAAAAAACTTTTATTTCTTCTTAAAAAAAAAACCCTTCGTTAAATTGCTCCACTCAGGTGACTTAAATTGCTCAAATTAGGTCAATTTTCGTTCCATTTTTTTTTTATGGAACGTGACTTTGTTTGTTTGTTTGCATTGTTGATGTTGGTGTTTTAATTTTTAATTATTTGATTTTTGGGCTTTGCTCTCCGGGTTTTCAGAATCTTGTAATTATTTTATGCTCTATTGAAAAAAATTGTAGCCAAACTTGATTTCGATGTATAGTTGTCAATTTTGCGCAACAAAAAAAGAGAAAGAATATGAACATTTTGTTATTAGATTTAATTTATATATGTCATTTCTTTCGTAAAGTTACTGGAATATAACCGATCTTTATAAATATTGATCAAATTATTTTCACTTGATTATTAGCTTGCATGTAATATTTTTATATTTAATAAAAAAAATTTATAAGACCTTCCCCTAAAGTTACCTTAGGACCTGAGACAGGATCTATTGACATTGTTCCTACAAAAATTAGATAATAATTAATATATAATTAGTATGTTATATAAAAATTGAAACACATCTCGATCAAAATATTTATTTTTTTTGTTTTGTTTTTCTTTTTATCGCTTCTACTCCATGTACGTACGTAATCTTGATTGACTTTACGTATGTTTTAGAAAGCTGTGTATAGATGGATATTGGATCCACAAGATCGTGATGCTGTACTATTAAATGTCGCCATCACGAAATCGCCAGTCGAGTACTGCGTAATCGTCGAGATTTCATGCATTCGATCACCCGAAGAGCTTTTAGCCATCAAGCGAGCCTACCACATTCGCTTCAAGCGTTCCGTGGAGGAAGACTTGGCTCAACACACCACTGCCCCTATTCGGCAGGTACGCGTAACGATCCATTTTAGCTAGCATGTAGTAATATTTCTATTCTATCTAGCTATGGTAGATTGTGAATTTTTACTTCACTAGCTTATAATAATGATTTTTGAACCATCTTTTTGGTAGTTTTTGGTTGGTTTGGTGAGTATATATAGGTACAATGGAGATGAAATCAATGAAAGGCTAGCAAGTTCTGAGGCTCAAATTCTCCAAAATTTTATCAAGGAGAAGTCATTTGGTGATGATGAAGTTGTGAGAATCATAACTACAAGAAGCAAAAATCAGGTTTTAGCAACTCTAAATCGATTCAAAGTTGATCATGGTTCGTCGATAACGAAGGTAAAAATCCGCGACATAAATTTTTATTTTTATTTTTTAAAAAAATCAAAATATCTAATAAATAACTTCAATTTAAATTATATTAAAGGAATAAATTTGCATTAAATTTGAGTGCGTTTCAGCACTTGAGAGATGACCCATCAAGCGATTACTTGTCTGCAATATTGCGTACTGCAATCCGGTGCATTAGTGATCATCAAAAGTACTACGAAAAGGTAATTCATGATTTTAATGCATCAATTTATGTTTAAATAAATATACGTGCGTAAGATTTCAAGAAATGCTCAAATACTAGCTATAACTTTAGGTAATTCGACAAGCCCTAAACACAGTCGGGACGGAGGAGGAGCCGCTCACTCGAGTTGTGGTCACATCAGCGGAGAAATATTTGAAGGTGATAAAGGAGATTTTTAGTAAGAGAAATAGTGTAACTCTGGAGCATGCAGTGGCAAAGGAGACTTCTGGGGATTACAAAGCATTCATCCTCGCTTTGCTAGGGAACGATTAGCAATTTTTTAAGTCACAATAATTATATATATGATTCAGGAAATATCGATGTTTTGTTTGGATCTTAAGGTTTAATTGGTCTCTATATAAATGAATTCTATAAGATGTAATAAACATATCTTTTACTTACTTCGTTTATGTATATTAATCTCATTGGATGCCTAATGAGATCACAACATATTTGTCTAGTTTTGGTCACGTTATCAAAAAATTCAAGATTTTAGTCCACTAATTTTTACTCTTTTTTTTTTGTCTTTCGGTTTTTTTGGTACTGATGTTAGAAAATGATGACATAACACTAAAAAAATATGTGTTAGGATAAAAAACGTGTGTATAAGAGAGAGGTGAATACACACTTAAAACTATTTTTGAGCTACAATACTCGTTTTTGAAATGTTCAAAGATGAACCGAGCACCGAGAAATTATATCGAGTTCGGTTTTTAAATCGAGCGGAAGACAGTCAATATAATCCCTCTAAAATTGATTAAACATTTTAGAAATTGTTTGAAAAGAATGCAAGTTAAAATAATAAAAATAGTTTAGTTGAAACATTTTATCAAGCACTTTGTATGCAACATTTTGGTATTTATCAAACACAAAATGCTTAGAAAATGCAATCCAATATAGCAATAACAAGTAAATGCAAGTAAATAAAAAAACACGAATTTGTTTATGGAAGTTTGAAAGCCAAATCCTTCTACATCTCCACTTCTTTCGTTTTCGGAAGGATTCTACTAAAAAACTTTGATTTATATAAGCCATTTGTACAAGCTCATTTCGACTTAGGACTTATCCCTCACCCAATCGAAAATCCTAGCAACACTCTCAATGTTCTTGACAACAAGTCAACAATGCATAGACTCACACTCAACTATTCTATGTAACACATCTCTATTTTTGTGTGAGTGATCTCTCTTCAAATGATGTATTATTCAATTCTTGAATAGAGAAAAGTGCTCTATAAACGTGATTTGGTGTGGAGGATTTATCTTTAAAGACTCATCACTTTGCTTGTTTCTCACACTTACTTTCTTGGGTTTGCCATCATTTTAGCTTGTTTTTATTCTATAATCTGTACATGTTCTTAATCCTCATCAGAAGCTTGTAAATAATCTTCAAAGTGTTGTATTTATGGCCCCAAAGAATGATATGAACGTTAGACTCAAGAATATGACCGTTTGGAAAGTTTCTGTTTGATTTATGATGTTGAAAAGGTCATATATATTTGCGTTGCTGAAAATTTTCTGATGTTGAGCTAATTTTACTGTTCATCGGGCTGGTTTGATTGAGCTGATTGACTGATCTTGTGAGAACCCGAAATTTTAGTAGACTAAAATTTCGTAAATTGAAATCAGTAAACTGAGCGGAGGTCAACTGAAATTTTAGTAGACTGAACTTTTGCAGTAGACTGAACTCAAGGTAGGCTACTTGAGGGAAAACTGAAATTTGGCAAGCTAAACTTGAGAAAGACTGGAATAGAAGTAAACAGAATCAAGGCAAACCGAGCCGAAGTAAACTGAACTGACCAAGATCAGTCTAGTAGCTAGACTGATATTCAGCTGCTTCAAAATCGTAAGTGATGCATTACTTAACTCAGAATCATGGCAAATAATGACAATTAATGGGGAGCCTAACAGCTAGATTTTTCTCTATAAATAACACATAGATTTATGAGTTTTGTTACATGAAATTCTGAGCAATACACCTGTAGAGTGAGTGAGGAAATTTAGTTTAGCAGAAGCAGTCAGTAAGCGGACCAGTTTAGGAGTCAGTTGAGCAATACAACCGAAACTCTGTTTAGCAAATCTACAGTAAGTGGACATTTTGTTTTAAAGTAATGAAATTTTGTTTTATTTTGATTCAGCATGTAAATATACGATTTGATTCATGAACACGCACTTTGTGATTTTTTTGTGTACCAAAACTTGTGAACTAATGGTAGGAATATATATTCTGCTACTATGAACTTTGAATCTCTGAATATCTAGAATCACCCTTAGAGGAATACCATATAAGAGAATGATATATATAAGTTATGTGGGACCCTGAGTGCAACATACAAAACGACAACGCACAATCGAATCTGGAAATTTTTTTTTACCGTAGCATGAACAGTACCGCGCCCTAGCCACAAGAAGTTGCGCCCTAGCATGAACCCTTCTGTCCAAAAAAAAAAAATAATAGTTCAGGCTCGAGCGGCAAAAAGCTGCGCTTGAGCAAGAAACCTGTTGTTGGCTTTCCAATGCCACTGACCTCACCTTAATTGGAATTTTTAGTGAAAAGTTATGCTTATTCTATCAAGATGTGTTGGTGCAAAAATTTACAAAACAACCGACACACTTCGAGGTGATTTTGGCCAAACTTTCAAACGAAACCCAGAATGACTCAAACTCGATACATGGTCAATTCTTACATTCAAAATAAGCTTAAATACCACAACCAAGATGAATATATAACCATGCTCGATGATACAAAGGTGCTTGAAAATGCAACTCTTATACATATCAAGTTCGAATCCATAAAACTCGCTAAACATGAAGCACCACTTCTATACTCAAACCAAAATCTCATAGCCCTCAGTGACTCGGCCATGTGTTACCTATTGCAATGCACACACACAGACAAAGCAACAACCGGAAAACCGGTAAGTATAAAAACTTAGTATGAACAACGGAAGCATATAATTATCAAACGTCCCAAAATAAATGTATTTCAAAATCGATAACATTAAATCGATGCTATTTCAAAATAAATAATATTTCATGAAATGCATGTTCAATAACGGTAATTAGATAAATTAGCAGAAACTAGAATGCATCAACCCCAAATCGAAAAAATCAGTTAAAGTATTGGTTAAGGTACAACCATATCAAATAAGTGTATCAAGTCCATTCCCAGATAACACAATCAAACCCTGAAACCGGAAACTCAACGACACTACTCCTCGCCTCGGGGCTCACTCCTGCCTGCATCATCCAACCTGAGGCCTGTGCCGCAGAATGGGGTGTCCAAGATGAAAAAAAGACATGAGCGCTAACGTCTAGTACAATAAATATGAGTATACAAACCTATATGTGAATGCCTATGACGTGAACTGGATGACTGGATCAACTGGAAAAAACTCATGCTCAACTGGAGGCGCCATAGTACATAGTATCAACATGAAAATACCCCTATGGATCTCGAAATATCCTGAAAGCATCATAGCCCTCCGTTCCTGTCGGCCATATGACTCATGATGTCCAACTGTCCACAACCTAAGATCGAGCTACCCTACTAAACATGGCTATCTCGAAGGAGATTCGGATCAACGTGATACATGGACATGTAACATATAAACAGTAATACATGCATATTATGACAGATAAAATGCAATACATAAGAATGCATACGCAGTTTCATATCTCAGTCAGTACTTACTGTGGTTTATTGGATTACCTAATCCCGTTTGACATGGTGCCACATCACTTGATGAGTCCTGAGCTGGGAGTATTATCTTATTGTAGGTTTATATAATGTACCGTAGAGCTGCTGCATGGGATCACGAAGTTGTTGCAACTTCTATAACTTCCATAAACTGCTGCTGGTGCATTGAGCTTGGCATGGAAGTGAGTTGCACGTAGTCAAGGCAATTAAAATGGGAATCATATAACCTAATTTCTGGAACGGATACATAGGAAAATTGAGTTAGATCAGAAAGGGAAGGAATTCAAGTGTGTGAAGAAGATCAGTGAGAGAGTTTCTTTCTTGATTCAACATTTGTTTGCGAGTTTTTCTGTTCGGGTGATCCATTCGATCTTGTTCCTTGATTGTAATTGTAATCGATAAACAATTCTCTGGTATAATGGATGTTCTTGGTTCCTTGGGCCAAAAGTGGATGTAGAATCATTTGATTCAAACCACTATAAATCTTCCTTGTTCTTCATTTTCATTCAAGCTTGATTACTGTGTGTTATTCTTTTGGAATCCGATCGTGTGTACTTCGGCATTGAGATATATTGCTGCGCGAGAAAAATATATTATATGCTTTGATACCAACAAACTGGTATCAGAGCCTGGAGATTCAAAATGGGCACCACACGATACGATATCGAAAAATTCATGGGCAAGAATGATTTTGGTTTATGGAGATTGAAGATGAGGGCGTTCTTGGTGCAGAATGGATTCGAGGATGCACTCTTGGGAGAAGAAAACATGCCCGAGAAGACCAAGGGATTAGACAAGAAGGATGTTCTTGCTAAGGCTCACAGTGCCTTGATATTGAGCTTAGGTGTAGTGACCCTGCATGGAATCACCTACTAACTGGCAACTAATAGCATGCAATAACTTAATAAAGCAAAATGCTTAACAGAGTAAAAACGTGCGGAAACATATCCATAATTTACATATCAGCTTAGTAAAATAAGTCTAGGCTTAATACTGTAGTGATACAACCATATCGAAAATCTTAAAAGTAAACATTATACAGCTAAACAAATCTTGCTGTATAAAATCTCATCAAGGCTCCAGCTCCCTAGTTCTGTCTTGAACCACCAGCTCCGTCCATCCTGCGACCTGCCCCGTGAAATAGGGTGTCCAAGATAACAACTAGGACGTGAGCGCTAACGCCCAGTACATAGACATGAGTAAACATATGTATATAATGCATGCAACATGATGACAGACGAAGGGTCATCTGAAAAGTCATGCTCAGTACCGGCGCCACATGAGTGCTGCTACCGCACGGATCAACCTCTGGGTGCAACCACACTCGTCTAGTACACCAGAGTAGACAGACATAAATGCCCCCGCCGTCGCGGTACTCTCAGTGACAGACTATCGAGTATAGAGCTGAGCGGTTCTATAATCAGGTATAACAAGGTATAGGCTCAACGTGTATGTGCACATGATATATGAGTATAGAAAGCGGTAAAACATACATCATGTCACATAATAATGCCAAATAAATGCAACATATAAACATGTATACTCGCTGGCAATCTCAGTCAATGTGTATGTACCTAACACCGAAGTCTGAATTAAGCTGGAAAAAAAACAACCCCTAGCTGTCCTAGATCAACTCCCGACCCGACCTGGTCTCAAGCCCGACCCGACCTGGTTTCTTGGTCCGACCCCGAACTATTCCTTCCCGAGCTCCCGAGCTACTCTTTCCCGAACTCCCGAGCTACTCCTTCCCGAGCTACTCTTTTTCGGGCAGAGATATGAAGTGAGATGGAAGTGTGTGAAAATACCTGAACCATCAGCCCCTATTTATAGACAAAATAAACTAGGGTGTTCGGTATTCTCGAGTCGATGTCGAGACGTCCGAGCTCATGTATGCACGCCACGTATCAAAGGCTTGAGCTGAGTCACTATCATTTTTGACAGCTCATGCTTAGGCGCCAGCAGTCACACATGCAAGCGTCCACACACCTGCCTGCCTGTCCTTGAGGGTTCAGGCTTGTTTTTGTTGACAAGTGTTCATTCCCGACCTGAACACAATGTGCTCTTCCCATGACCGAACACTACCTTGGCCTTGCACAACACTTTATTGAACTCCTAGACCCGACCCGAGCTACAAATTCTCTTGGCCGAGATCTTAAGTCCAAACCCTCCATTTTCTTGAGCACCCAAGTCCCGACCCGAGCCATGTCCTTCCTTGGCTGAACCCCTCATGGCCGAACCCTCCTTTGGTTCCCATCATGACCGACCTGAGCCCCCAAAGGAAGACCCGAGCTCAATCCAAGCTCCATGCCCGATCTCTAGCTCAATGCCCGAGCCCTAGTCAAAGTCACACACACGGCCAAGCTCTTGATGCCAACCATGTCCGACCCGAGCCACTCATGACCGACCCGAGCCCATGGTCAAATCCATCAACCCTAGCTCATTCTCATACCATGTGTTTTTGATCTTGACTTGTGCTCTGGTTTGTTTAATTAATAACCCTTAATCATGTTTAACATATTATTATCATAAAATGGAATCTGGGTTACTACATTCTCCCCACCTTTAGATATTTCGTCCGCGAAATAAAATCTAAAGACAAATTAAGATAACAACATGAAACATCAAACCATGTTTTATTACAACAACTGTAATTACATCTTTACATGGTAATCAAAAGTACAAAGCAAACAACTCAGGATATTCTGCTCGCATACGACTCTCTGTTTCCCAAGTTGCTTCTTCAACGCCTCGACGCTGCCACTGTACCATCACAAGTGGTATAGTCTTGTTCCGAAGAACTTTCTCCTTCCTGTCTAGGATACGGATTGGTCGTTCAACAAAAGACAGATCTGGCTCTAGCTGAATATCAGTAGACTGAATCACATGAGATTCATCAGCTATATACTGTCGAAGCAACGACACATGAAAAACATTATGTATACTGGAAAGAGATGGCGGTAAAGCCAAACGATAAGCAACATCTCCGATCTTCTCCAGTATCTCGAAAGGCCCAATATAACGAGGAGACAACTTGACTTTCACACCAAATCTCATCACCTTTCTGAAAGGTGATACTCGTAAAAACACATATTCACCAGGCTCGAACTGAAGTGGCCTGCGGCGAATATTAGCATAACTGGCTTGTCTATCTTGAGCAACTTTGATCCTATGCTTGATCAAATCTACCTTGTCTACAATCTGCTGCACCAATTCAGGACCCTCGACTTGTCGTTCCCCGACTTCATCCCAAAATAACGGAGTACGACATCGTCGACCGTACAATGCCTCGAAAGGTGCCATATCAATACTACGATGATAACTGTTATTGTAGGCAAATTCAATCAAAGGTAACTGATCTTGCCAAGATAAGCCAAAGTCCAAGACAGAAGAACGTAGCATATCCTCCAGCGTACGAATCGTCCGCTCTGACTGCCCCTCAGTCTCCGGATGATATGCAGTGCTCAAACTCAGAGTGGTACCCATCGCCTGCTGAAAACTACCCCAAAAACGTGAGGTAAATCGCGGGTCTCTATCACTGACTATGCTCACTGGAATCCCATGTAATCGCACAATCTCCTGGACATATAAGCGTGCCATGCGATCATAAGAATACTCCCGGTTGTAAGGAATAAAGTGTGCTGATTTCGTCAAACGGTCAACAACGACCCAGATAGCATCACACTGACGCGTAGTCATAGGCAAGTGGGTAACAAAGTCCATAGTCACGTGTTCCCACTTCCATTCGGGAATCTCAAGATTCTGCAGTAATCCACCTGGTCATCGATGTTCAGCCTTGACCTGTTGACAAACCAAACATCTCGAAACAAATTGATACACACTTCGCTTCATCCCCTTCCACCAGAATCTAGTTCGCAAGTCCTTATACATTTTCATACTTCCAGGATGAACTGATAATCGACTCCTGTGAGCTTGAGAAAGAATATCATTCCTGAGCTCCGCAATATTAGGTACAACCACTCGATTAGATAAGCACAATAAACCATCTGCCTGAAAATGGAATCCAGCTGTATTAACCCCATTGGCTAGACGTGCCAAACGCTGAGTCTTAACATCAGATATCTGAGCATCTCTGATCCGAGAATATAATGCTGGCTCAGATAGAATAGTATACAATCGAATCCCATTTCTCCCTTTCCTGTTCTTGAGCGTAAAACTCAATGAACAACACTCTTGAATCATATGAGATATTTCATTAGTCTGAAGTGCAGAAAGTCTCACCTGCCGACTCAAAGCATCAGCAGTAAGATTAGCAGAACCTGGATGATATTTGATTTCACAATCATAATCCTTTAGGAGATCCATCCAACGTCTCTGTCGCATATTCAAATCTGCCTGAGTGAATAAATACTTCAAACTCTTGTGATCCGTAAATATCTCAAATTTCTCGCCATAAAGATAATGTCTCCAAATCTTGAGCGCAAATACAATGGCGGCTAACTCGAGATCATGCACTGGATAATTATTCTCATGCGTCTTCAATTGTCGAGAAGCATAGGCAATAACATGTCCATGCTGTGTCAGAACATATCCTAACCCCTGACCAGAGGCATCAGTATAAACAACATAACCTCCTAATCCAGAAGGTAGAGCTAGCACAGGTGCAGTAGTAAGACGTCTACGCAGCTCGTGAAATGACTCCTCACAATCCAAGGACCATATAAAGGTAAAATCTTTCCGAGTAAGCTGAGTCAAAGGCCTGGCCAACTGTGAAAAATTCTCGATGAACCGATGGTAATATCCAGCTAGACCCAAGAAACTACGAATCTCAGCAACCGTCGTCGGTCGAGACCAGTTCAGCACTGCCTCTATCTTACTGGGATCAACAGATATTCCTTCACAAGAAATCACATGACCGAGAAACACTACCCGATCAAGCCAGAATTCACACTTGCTCAATTTCGCATACAGCTGCTTTTCTCGTAACGTTTGCAAAACAATCCTCAAATGCTGTGCATGCTCATCCTTGTCATAAGAATAGACAAGAATATCATCAATGAAGACGATGACAAATCTATCCAGATATTCTCGAAATACTTGATTCATCAGATTCATAAAGACTGCCCGTGCATTCGTCAAACCGAATGGCATTACCAGAAATTCATAATGCCCGTATCTGGTCCTAAATGTAGTTGTAGAAATATCTGAGTCTCGTACCCTCATCTGGTGATATCCCGATCTTAGATCTATCTTAGAATAGACAGAAGTACCCTGTAGTTGATCGAACAGATCATCAATCCGCGGCAAAGGATACTTATTCTTGATGGTGACACGATTCAACTGCCTGTAATCAATACATAATCGCATCGATCCATCCTTCTTCTTGACAAACAAAACAGGTGCTCCCCACGGAGAAACACTCGGACGAATATATCCCTTATCAAGCAGATCCTGCAACTGCTGTTTCAATTCCTTCATCTCTGACGGTGCCAGACGATAAGGTGTTCGGGATATAGGCGTAGTTCCTGGTACTAGATCAATACCAAATTCAACCTCTCGAACCGGAGGAAAACCAGGAATCTCATCAGGGAATACATCAGGAAACTCACTGACTATCGGTAGCTGATCAATACCCGGACTACTCATGGACATATCAACTGCATAGATGAGGTAGCCCTCCCCACCTGACTCCAAGACATGACATGCCTTCAGAGCCGAAACAAGTGGCATCGGAGGTCGCGCACCCTCACCATAAAAATACCAGCTATCACCCTCATCCGGATGAAACTGAACCAGACGCTGATAACAATCCACAGTAGCGTGATACAAAGTCAGCATATCTATTCCCAAAATACAATCAAAGTCCGCCATCGCTAATATCATCAAATTAGCCGATAATACGTTACCCTCAAACTCTAGAAGGCAACCCATCACTAGACGCTTAGTCACTACCTCCTGCTCTAACGGAGTAGATACAACTAAATCCATATCTAATGATACATAAGGTAATCTATGTCTCTTGACAAAACGGCTAGAAATAAAGGAATGCGATGCTCCAGTATCAATTAAAACAAGTGCAGGAATACCACACAACAAAAAGGTACCTGCCAACTTGCGATCGCTTCCCTCAGTAGCCTGGTCCTGAGACAGAGCAAACACCTGCCCTTGAGTCTGTGGATGGTAACCAGAAGAAATTTGTGGTGCTGGCTGCTGACGTGGAAAGGTAGAAGCCTGAGATCCAACTTGTGATCCCGATCCACTAGCAGAACCCATGCGCTGAGGACAATCTCTCCGCAGATGTCCCTGCTGACCACAAATATAACAAGCACCAGTAGCTCTCCGACATGAAGCTGCAGGATGCTTCCCTCCACAGTGGCTACAAAATTCCTCCTTCTTCTTCTTCTTCCCGAAATGGAATGTACCTCGTGAACCACGAGAACCAGACGAAGTAGTAGGAGTACAAGAAGACGTAGGTCCAGATGGCACAACAGATTGAGCTCTAGGCTCAAAAGATCCACTAGGCTGTGCTGACATCATCAACTGTCCCCGCCTATTGCTGGTCTCCACAAGACGGCAACGGTTCACCAAAGTCTCATAAGATACCGGATCATCACAAACGACAACTTGTGAGTAGATATCTTGGTTCAAGCCTTGCAGAAAGAGATCATACTTCGATGCATCACTTTCATTGATATGAGGACTGAAAGGTAGCAGATCAAGAAATCGTTGCTGATATTGATCAATAGTCATTGATCCTTGCCTCAGAGTAAGCAACTCCATAGATCGTGCTTGGCGAACAGCTGGAGGAAAATACAGTTTCTGGAACTGCTGACAGAAATCCCCCCAAGTCACCTGTCCTCTCTCAGTACGTGCCTGAGCAGCCTTGGCATCCCACCAAAAACGTGTTCGATCCTCTAGAACGAATTCCAGAACTTCCAGTTTCTGCTCCTCAGTGCACTCGAAAGCTCGAAACGTACTCTCGAGTTTAGACATCCAACTCCGTGCCTGTTCAGGATTCTCGCCTCCCACTAAGGGTTTCGGTCCTACCTGCATGAACTTATTAATAGTATAGCGACGTCTACCCTCATGAGGACGATGCTGATCATGACGATGATGACGATGATGATGACCACCTCCCTGGCCAACACTACCGTGACTCTCGTCAGCCATATCCTGAAAAGAATTGCACATTAAAAATCCCAAATGCGCAAAAATTATTCAAGACTAATTCTAAATCCCAAGTACTAATCCCAAAATCCAAGCATGCTCTGATACCAAAAATGTAGTGACCCTGCATGGAATCACCTACTAACTGGCAACTAATAGCATGCAATAACTTAATAAAGCAAAATGCTTAACAGAGTAAAAACGTGCGGAAACATATCCATAATTTACATATCAGCTTAGTAAAATAAGTCTAGGCTTAATACTGTAGTGATACAACCATATCGAAAATCTTAAAAGTAAACATTATACAGCTAAACAAATCTTGCTGTATAAAATCTCATCAAGGCTCCAGCTCCCTAGTTCTGCCTTGAACCACCAGCTCCGTCCATCCTGCGACCTGTCCCATGAAATAGGGTGTCCAAGATAACAACTAGGACGTGAGCGCTAACGCCCAGTACATAGACATGAGTAAACATATGTATATAATGCATGCAACATGATGACAAACGAAGGGTCATCTGAAAAGTCATGCTCAGTACCGGCGCCACATGAGTGCTGCTACCGCACGGATCAACCTCTGGGTGCAACCACACTCGTCTAGTACACCAGAGTAGACAGACATAAATGCCCCCGCCGTCGCGGTACTCTCAGTGACAGACTATCGAGTATAGAGCTGAGCGGTTCTATAATCAGGTATAACAAGGTATAGGCTCAACGTGTATGTGCACATGATATATGAGTATAGAAAGCGGTAAAACATACATCATGTCACATAATAATGCCAAATAAATGCAACATATAAACATGTATACTCGCTGGCAATCTCAGTCAATGTGTATGTACCTAACACCGAAGTCTGAATTAAGCTGGAAAAAAAACAACCCCTAGCTGTCCTAGATCAACTCCCGACCCGACCTGGTCTCAAGCCCGACCCGACCTGGTTTCTTGGTCCGACCCCGAACTATTCCTTCCCGAGCTCCCGAGCTACTCTTTCCCGAACTCCCGAGCTACTCCTTCCCGAGCTACTCTTTTTCGGGCAGAGATATGAAGTGAGATGGAAGTGTGTGAAAATACCTGAACCATCAGCCCCTATTTATAGACAAAATAAACTAGGGTGTTCGGTATTCTCGAGTCGATGTCGAGACGTCCGAGCTCATGTATGCACGCCACGTATCAAAGGCTTGAGCTGAGTCACTATCATTTTTGACAGCTCATGCTTAGGCGCCAGCAGTCACACATGCAAGCGTCCACACACCTGCCTGCCTGTCCTTGAGGGTTCAGGCTTGTTTTTGTTGACAAGTGTTCATTCCCGACCTGAACACAATGTGCTCTTCCCATGACCGAACACTACCTTGGCCTTGCACAACACTTTATTGAACTCCTAGACCCGACCCGAGCTACAAATTCTCTTGGCCGAGATCTTAAGTCCAAACCCTCCATTTTCTTGAGCACCCAAGTCCCGACCCGAGCCATGTCCTTCCTTGGCTGAACCCCTCATGGCCGAACCCTCCTTTGGTTCCCATCATGACCGACCTGAGCCCCCAAAGGAAGACCCGAGCTCAATCCAAGCTCCATGCCCGATCTCTAGCTCAATGCCCGAGCCCTAGTCAAAGTCACACACACGGCCAAGCTCTTGATGCCAACCATGTCCGACCCGAGCCACTCATGACCGACCCGAGCCCATGGTCAAATCCATCAACCCTAGCTCATTCTCATACCATGTGTTTTTGATCTTGACTTGTGCTCTGGTTTGTTTAATTAATAACCCTTAATCATGTTTAACATATTATTATCATAAAATGGAATCTGGGTTACTACATTAGGTGATAAGGTACTGCGTAAAGTCTCAAAAGAGACATCTGCGGCAGCAATCTGGTTGAAATTGAAGCATCTTTACATGACGAAGTCTCTGGCAAATCGGCTCTTTCTCAAGCAAAAGTTGTACACGTTCAATATGCAACATGGAAAATCTATTGAAGATCATATAGATGATTTCAATAAAATCATTTTGGATCTTGAAAATATAGAGATCAAAGTTGAGGATTAATATCAAGCTCTGCTGCTGCTCAGATCACTCCCTGATATATATGATAACCTAAGGGATAAAATGATCTATGGCAGGGAATCTCTAACTTTGGAAGAAGTCCATGCTGCATTGATGTCAAAGGAATTGAACAAGAAACTTGGCACAACAAATGATGATCATAACCAGGCATTATTTGTGAGAGACAGAACAGATAAAAGAGATTTTAATCCAAGAGGTAAATCGAGATCAAGAGTAAACCAAGGTTTAAAAAGAGATGTTACTTGTGTCAGAAAGAGGGGAATTTTTATAAGGGATTGTCCTGACAGAAACAAGAAACATGATGATAAGGCATCAATATCTGGAGATGTGGCAGTGGCTGAAGAAGGATATGAAAGTGCTGATGTGCTTCTTGTTACAACTGAGAATTGTGAAAGTGAATGGATTCTAGATTCAGGCTGTTCCTCCCACATGAGTCCATGCAAGGAATGGTTTGATTGTTTCAAAAAGCTTGATGGTGGAAAGGTTCTCATGGGAAATAATGTAGCTTGTCACGTTGAGGGAATGTGAAATATCAAGTTGAAACTCAAGAATGACAGCTGTAAAACCTTAACAGTTGAAGGTTTGTGCCGGGTCTAAAAAGGAACCTAATATCCATTGGAATGCTGGAACAATCAGGCTATGAATTTAAAGCTAAGAATGGTGTCCTTGTTGTAACCAAGGGTGTAATGGTTGTGATGAAAGGACTCGGAAATAATGGGCTATATGTGTTGGAAGGAAGCTCTTGCACAGATGATCTAGCTCTAAATTCTAACTCTCAGAGTGATAAAACGAGGTTGTGACATGCTAGATTGGGGCATATCAGTGAAAAAGGAATGTTTGAATTGAACAAAAGGGTGCATTTGGCAAAGATCAGATCAACAAGCTGGACTTTTGTGAGCATTGTATCCTAGGAAAGAAAACAAAGGTGAAGTTCAATAAGGGTCAACACACCACAAAAGGAACATTGGACTATATACATTCAAATGTATGGGGGCCTTCCAATACTCAGACACGTGGAGGCTCATGGTATTTCATTACCTTTATAGATGACTATTCAAGGAAAGTGTGGCTATACACTATGAAACACAAGAGTGGGGCTCTGCAGAAATTCAAAGAATGGAAGGCTTTAGTGGAAAACCATTATGGGAAGAAAATCAAAAGACTCAGAACAGATAATGGTCTAGAGTATCTTAGCAATGAGTTCAATGATCTGTGTAAAAGAAGTAGAATAGCAAGACATCTTACTGTAAGGCATACACCATAGCAAAATGGACTTGCTGAGAGAATGAATAGGACACTAATTGAAAGAGTAAGGTGCATGTTATCCAATGCAAAGATTCCTAAAAGTTTTTGGGGAGAAGCTGCAGCTACAGCTACAACTACAGCTACAGCCTGCCATCTCATTAACAAATGCCCTTCTGCAGCTCTAATGTTTAAAACTACCACTGAAGTTTGGTCTGGTATGCCTGGAGATTACCAATCACTCAGAATCTTTGGATGCATTGCATACATGCATGTAAATGAAGGAAAGTTACAGGCAAGGGCCAAGAAGTGTAGATTTCTTGGATATCCAGAAGGCACCAAAGGATATAGAGTTTGGATTTCAAAAAATGGGGGTGGAAAAGCTGCAATAAGCAAAGATATTACTTTCAAAGAAGATGAGATGCTAGAGGATTCATCCAATGATGTCTTAGCCAGATCAGAAAATCATCGAATCAGAATGAGCATGTTGTGATGGAATCACAAGAAGACCATCCTCACTTACTATCGGATGAACCAGAGGACAAAGACCTTGATCATCATGATCATAAATCTGTTTTGGAAGATTATGCACTTGAAAAAGACAGAGTTAGGAGGAAAATCAAACCACCAGAAAGATATGGCTATGCAGATTTAATTGATTATGCTCTACATGTGTCTGAGGATCTAAAGGAAGCTGAGACAGCCACTTTTAAAGAGGCGATTAATTGTAAAGATAGGGGAAAATGGAAAACATCTATGTTTGATGAAATCAATCCTTTAAAGAAGAATGAAACCTGGAAACTGGTGGAGCTTCTTAAGAACAGAAAAGGTGGTAGGAAGTAAATGGATTTTCAAGATAAAACAGGGCACTCCAGGAGTTGAAAAAACCAGATTTAAGGTCAGGCTAGTGGCCAAGGGATTTACACAAAAAGAGGAAGTCGATTTCACTGAGGTATTCTCACCAGTGGTCAAACACACATCCATTAGAATACTCCTTACTTTGACAGCTAAATTAGATCTGGACTTTGAACAAATGGATGTAAGGACATTCTTCCTTCATGGTACTCTAAGTGAGACGATATACATGAGGCAACCTGAGGGCTTTGAGGTACCAGGGCAAGCATCCAAAGTGTGCTTGCTGCAGAAGTCACTATATGGCCTAAAGCAGTCCTCGCGACAATGGTATAACAAATTTGATAGCTTTATGATCTGCAGTTCTTTCAAGAGAAGTGAATTTGATAGCTGTGTATATTTCAAAATGGCCCCTGGATGTTCTATCATTTATCTGCTACTTTATGTTGATGACATTCTAATGGCATGTGAAGATAAAATGGAGATTAAAAAGCTTAAAGATAAGCTCAAATCAGAATTTGAGATGAAGTATTTAGGCCCTGCAAAAAAAATCCTTGGCATGAACATAAAGAGAAAGAGAAGATACAACTCCTACATGTTGATCAATCGGATTATTTCCACAAGATTGTAACCAAGTTTGGAATGCTTAAATCCAAAGAAGTTATAACACCATTAGCAAGCCATTTCAAATTATCTTCTGATCAATGTCCTAAAGAAGAGGTATATACATTGCTCAAGGTCTGTTTCTATGCGTGCGAATGAAATTCGATTCCAGCTAATTTTTTGGTCTTCTCGATGTTGTTTATTATGAGTTCTAAGCGTAAGTTAGTACTTGAGGCAAATCGACTCTTTACCCGTCGTTTCAGCAAATTCCATTCCAAGAAGAATTAATGTGCAACTTTAATTTCATATTACGTTTTTTTCTTATTTGAATTACATCCATCTTTTCATAAAAATTACCATTTGTAGCTTGTGCTTGATGAATTTATGCATCGATTTCAAATTTTCTATTTCAACTTTCAAGTTCTTTTACTTTCTCTGCCGTTTATTTCAATCATTAAACTTAAATAAATCCACAATTGAAAAATTCTTCTGGTAGATTTCTTTGCTGATCATGTCAAGAATTTGTTATTAGTTTTCTTGAATTAATTGCGAGTGTATGAGGAAATAACTTTGAAACCTGGCATAGACTTTTGCACTTAATTGATTAATCCATTAACTAGCTAAAACGTTTTTCTAATAGAATATACATGCTTATTAAAGTTCCGGGCTTGGGCTTCTTTAATTAATTATGTCGGTTTGTTTCCAACTAATATAATTAATATGCATGCATGAATACTCTCGCAGGAAGTTGGCACCTGAGGCATGCTGCTTTAATTAATATAGCTAGTACTGTGAACTATCGATATGATATGTGCATACCCTTTGCTATTTTTAGTTCCAAACTCTCATTTTCTTGAAGGTAACAAAATAGAATGATTTGATGGAAGGAAGTGGTGTAGCCCTTGTAGAGAAGACGACAAGTATACGACGATGGATGAAAACTGCAAGCTAAAAGATGGAGGAAGTTCAAGTAACAGCACAGTTGAAGAGATCATCAGCAACAAGAAGTCATTGGTGAGGCCTTATGTTCGATCGAAGTCGCCTAGGCTTCGGTGGACACTTGATCTTCATCTTCTCTTTGAGCAGGTTGTGGAAAGGCTCGGAGGACAAGAGAGTGACTGAGTGAGATTTGAAAATCTCTTCATCGGTAATATATATATATATATATATATATATATATATATATATATACTATTTTTGGGTTATTTATTATTTATGTTTCTTGTTTTTGGGGTTTTGTTGCAGGAGCAACACCAAAGTTAGTGATGTGGTTGGTGAACATTAAAGGACTGAATATTGCACATGTCAAGAGCCATTTGCAAGTATGCATGAATTGGGTTATAATATTTAAGTATATATATATTTTCTTTCAATTCTGGAGTTGGTGGTGATCAAATTTTATTTGTAATTCTGCAGATGTTCAGGAGCAAGAAAATTGAAGAACCCAATCAAGGTACCTCTATATATAGTTAGCTTCTTTCAAGCTCTAATTAATATCTATGGATCGATCGGCTCCATTTTCAAACCTGATTTAACAAGTGTTTCGAGCTTTCTGTATCTTTAGCAATACTGGTTCATTGCAGGGATCATAGATCACAGGTTTCTCCAAAACCGATTACATCGGAATATATATTGTAGCCCGAGCCAATTCCCTATACTCTCAAGCTGTCATCATGAAAGGCATGATCAGTACTATAACTTTAGGTATCCGATCTTTATTAATTAGATTGTGGCTAGCTAGCTCTTCTTTTTATTCCTAATTCTAAAAACAACCAGCTTTGATTAATTACTAATCGAATTCAAGGTTTAGAGCTGGAGATGCATGCTTCTTGGAATGGAAATACATATAATTAGACAATACCAGGATTTTATTACGTTTTTTCCTTACATCCATCTTTTCATAAAAATTACCCGTTGGTAGCTTTTGCTTGATGAATTTATGCATCGATTTCAAATTTTTTGTTTCAACTTTCAAGTTCTTTTACTTTCTCTGCCGTTTATTTCAATCATTAAAAATAAATCCACAATTGAAAAATTCTTCTGCTTTATCAGAGAGTTGAGCGAAATGGAGGCAGATCATGACTTGGGTAGGCTATATCTTACAGGCGATGAGGCGGACACTGTAATTTCATCCTGCCCTCAGATGAGAGAGGTCCCGAAAAGCACACGTAAAATCACAAAGCTGATGGTGTTCGATTATCGAGATGTGCTGTGGAATAAGATATTGAACTGCTACAAGTGTGAGATTCTAGCTGGGTTTGTGAGGTATGTAAGCTAAAGTTCGTGATGTATACGACGAATAATTCAACAATAGTTATACCCAGAGTTCTACTTCTTTGTGCATGTTCTATCCATTTGAAGCGTTGCGTACACATACGGGGAGATGGATCTTATGATTCTGCTAATTTTTAAACTGAGAAGCAAATGAGCAGAATAGAAAAGGTTTCTTTACATAGTATTTTTAATATTATTCAATGCATGGGATAAAATATATATTGAGCTTATTCCCATCGATCTGACCATATGGGAAAATGTTAAATTTGTAGCGCCTTCGAGAATATCGTTTTTTAAAAATATAATAAGATTAATAATAATAATAATAATGCATATATATGATGCGTAATCATTAACTATTAGCTGAATATCCATTTGGTGATCATTAATTCACGCATTCCTTTTTGTTTTAGTTCTTTGGAAGTTGGATTTATGCTGGATTCTTTTTTAAAAAAGTAAGATTAATGTTTTTCTGCGAAGATTTACAAGAAGCTTGAGTTAGTCTTGTAACATGCAGTGACAGAGGACTTTTCTTGTCCATTTAATTGCTTCGTCAAATATGCAAGTTTTAAGGTATGTTTCATGTTGTTACTTCCTTTAGTTTTTGAAGCATGTGTGAATTGATTCTTGAGGTAATTTATACATTTAAAGGGTCTGAGATATCAATTATGCTCCACTCACGATTTTTTTAACTTTGAATTCTAGGTTAGTAAACCTAAATAAATTTTATAGTTTTTTTTTATTTTTTGAACTTTTTGTAGTTGATACATAGATTTTCTCTAAACTAATTTATGAGTTTGAAAATATTATTTGTTAATGAAAAAGACAATTTGGTTTATAATTATGATTTCTAATTTATATTATATATTTTTATTTTGAACATGTGTCTTCAAGAGTATTGAAAAAAATTATGGGAAGCTAAAAAAAATAGAAAGACTTCAGCAAGTGAAGGAGCTCTGGGAGTTGCAGTACAACCTCTTTATATTTGGTTATTAGTGTATTCTTGTCACTTTTTTGGTTGTATTATTTTTTAGAATGTTGTAAATCTTATTTTTAAATGTTGGAAAATTTTTTATTAAATTTTATTTTTGTATTTTGTATTTTAAATAATTTATAATACTGCAAATTTGTGTATTAAATTTTAATTTTTTTTTGTTTTTTATCTGAAAAAGACAACGTTTTTTAACTGTTGTCGTAGATAGTTTAAAACTGTTGTTGAAAGTTTTGTTATTTAAAAAACGCGCTCAAAGACAACAGTGAAAAACCGTTGTCATTGAAGGAAAAGACAACGATTTTTCATCGTTGTAAAACTGTTGTCTTTTCCTTAAGAAACAACGGTTAAAAACCGTTGTCTTTGAGCGCTCTCTTTAACAACACAGGCTTTAACAACAGTTTTTATTGTCTTTAACAACGGATAAAAATCGTTGTTGTTTTGCATTTTTCTTGTAGTCGAAGAACTTGCATTCATGGAAAGAATACCGTATTCCAATGCCACCGGAAGCTTAGTGTATGCCATGGTCTGTACAAGACCAAACATAGCATATGCTGTGAGTTTAGTGAGTAGATTTATGGCTAAACCGGGCAAGACTCACTGGGAGGATGTTAAATGGATTCTAAGGTACCTAAATGGAAGCAAAAGTACTGGTCTTATCTATGGTGGAACTTATAATTCTCAGGAAGGATTGGTAGGATATGTGGATGCTGATTATGCAGGAGATCTGGACAGAAGAAGGTCTATAACAGGTTATACTTTCGTCTATAATGGATGTGTGATCAGTTGGAAGGCAACATTGCAGGCTATTGTGGCTCTATCCACAACCGAGGCAGAGTATGCTGCCATTACTGAGGCTGTTAAGGAAGGCATGTGGTTAAAAGGAATATTATCTGAATTGTTAGGTAGGAATGTAGAAGTTTTGGTCTATACTAATAGCCAAAGTGCATTACACCTAACAAAGAATCCCATGCATCACGAGAGGACTAAACATATTGATATTCACTACACTTCATAAGGGATCTGGTGGAGCAAGGAGAAGTGAAGATAGATAAGATATCCACAGATGAAAACCCTGCTGATATGCTTACTAAACCTCTGGCCAATGCAAAATTCCAACATTGTTTGAAAAGGATCAATTTTGGGGAAATCACAGATGCAATTTAGACACTGCCTTTTATGTGGTCCAAGATTCTTAGGAAATCCAAGGTGGAGATTTGTGGTTTATTGAATTAGCTAATCCCGTTTGACATGGTGCCACATCACTTGATGAGTGCTGAGCTGGGAGTATCATTGTAGTGACCCAACCCGGATCCACTACCTAATCAGAGTTAAAGTAAAAGCGCACGCAATAAAATCTTAAAGCATAAAGTGCGGATAATTAAAATACATCAAATCCAATCGGCAGAATACAACCGACGCTACCACAAGTGTATAAGTACTGTTATACAACCAAATCGAAGGTTCAGGGTAAATAAATCCCTACCCTCTACCACCTCGCACTCTCCAAAGCTCAATCCTGCTAAGAGCCGCCTGGACCGTCCAGCCTCAAACCTGCCCCGCCATAAGGTACACAATACCCAAACACAGGGGCGTGAGCTAGAACGCTCAATATGAAGCAATGATATAAATACAAATATGCGCACACAGATGATTTAAAACTCAAGTGAAAACACTTGCTCAAGGCACCGTGAATATACAGTACCGGCTAGAGAGCTACTCCGCGGGGTACTCGTATACTCCATATCAGGGCTGAGCCAACCCCATCCTGACCCGAATCCAAAACAGGATACAAGCCTCATATGAAAACTATCATACCTGAATCGAGTTCAAAATGAGATCATTGTTCCCTATGGAGACTGTCAATGACTCACATCTCTTCGGATGCAGTCACACGTAAAATCATGTATGTGCTAAGACGGTAAAACATGCTAAAACATGATAAAACATATAGCACATACTCATGCGACATACAAGCAAATATATCATGCCGGCTATCTCGGTCAGTACTTACGTACCTCTAACACTGCTGGTCAAACCTAGCTCCACTAACATAGACTTCAAGCCTACAAGTCCAGTCTACTGCTACTACGATGCAAATATCCATGTATCAACAATTAAGCTCTAAAAGCCTTAACTAAGCTAAAGCATACTCCTAAATATTTTTAGGATGCCAAAGCTATACCTGCGTCCGTCGATAGCCCTTTGATGTCGATAGCCTCAAAACTAGGCCATAGCTCCGCGACGACGTCTAGATCACTAAGCCATTTCCGGATTCCCCGTAGGACGCCTAGATCTCCCTAGATCTGAGTTAGAAGGCCTAGGAATCAGAGAGAAGAGAGGGAAAGGTTCACTTGAAAATGAAATCTCGGCCCCCTATTTATAGACGAAGTTCGGAGCCTCCGAACCCGGTTCGGAACGTCCGAACACGATCGGAACCTCCGATCGCACCTTCGGAGCTTCCGATTGCTCAATATTACGTCAGCCATGACGTCACCTTACTGACATAAGCGATGACGTGTGCCCTGGTCCAGATCGGAGCTTCCGATCTCGCCGACGAAGCGTCCGATCTCGATCGGAGCCTTCGATCCTGGCACGGAGCTTCCGATCCACTTCGGATCGTCCGAACTCCTCATCGGACCGTTCGATCCTGCTGAACCAATTCAACTAATTCGAGTGCTCTGAATCCATTACTGAAGTCCGTTATCCCAACAGGAACTCACTTAAATCATGTTTTACTTAATCTAAACATGATCACGTGATTAATTACTCATTAATCACTAATTAGAAATGCGGGTTACTACATTCTCCCCCACTTAAGAAATTTCATCCTCGAAATTTAAGTCTTAGAGGAAAACATAAATAGCCAACCAATTGTTCTTTATTACAACTGAACAAGTACAAACTCGATACAAAGAAGTACAAAATCTCAAAATAACTCGGGGTGCTCGGCTAACATCCGGCTCTCCAACTCCCAAGTAGCTTCCTCTGTACCTCTGCGCTGCCACTGTACCATAACCAATGGTATGCGCTTGTTACGAAGTTCCTTGTCCTTTTTGTCAAGAATCCGCAGGGGTTTCTCCACATACGATATATCTCGATCTACCTTTACCTCGGTCGGATGCAAAATATGCGACTCGTCCGCCACATACTGCCTCAACAAGGACACGTGGAACACATCGTGGATCTTCAAAAGATCGGGTGGCAAGGCCAGAAGATAAGCAACATCCCCAACCTTCTCGAGAATCTCAAAAGGACCAATAAATCTAGGTGTCAGCTTACCCTTGCGACCAAACCTCATCACCTTCCGAAAAGGTGACACACGCAAGAAAACATATTCCCCTACCTCAAAATTAAGTGGTCTGCGGTGAGTGTTCGCGTAACTAGCCTGTCGATCCTGGGCTGCCTTAACCCTGCGTCGGATCAACTCTACTGCATCAATCATCTGAGGACCCTCAACCTAACGCTCGTCAACCTCGTCCCAAAACAAAGGTGTACGACAACGACGTCCATAAAGAGCCTCAAATGGTGCCATGCCAATGCTGCAATGGTAACTTTTGTTGTAGGCGAACTCCACTAAGGGTAAATGATCATGCCACGCTGGACCAAAATCCATCACCGCCGCGCGAAGCATATCCTCTAAAGTGCGAATAGTACGCTCCGACTGTCCGTCCGTCTCTGGATGATAAGCCGTACTCAAGCTCAAAGTAGTACCAAGGGCTCGCTGGAAACTACCCCAAAACCTCGAAGTGAATCTCGGATCTCTATCGCTGACAATGCTCAACGGAATCCCATGCAATCGCACAATCTCCCGCACATACAATTGCGCCATCCTATCAAAGGTGTAATCGCGGTTATAGGGAAGAAAATGCGCTGACTTTGAAAATTGATCCACGACAACCCAAATAGCATCACAATTCCTAGAAGACATAGGCAAGTGGGTGAAAAAGTCCATCGTCACATGCTCCCACTTCCATTCAGGAATCTCTAAGCTGTGAAGTAACCCTCCGGGTCGTCTAACTCTGCCTTGACTTGTTGACACACAAGGCATCGGGATACAAACTGATAAACGCTGCGCTTCATTCATTTCCACCAAAATCGAGTGCGAAGATCCTTATACATCTTCATGCTGCCTGGATGTACAGAGAATCAACTGCGGTGAGCTTGCGATAAGTTCTTATCCCTCAAAGTAGGATCCTCGGGTACCACTACTCGACCAGAAAGACACAACAGATCGTCTCCTTGCATATGAAAACCAGAAGTATTAACACTCTCAGCCAGCCGGGCTAACTTCTGAGTCTTCAGATCAGAATTCTGAGCTTCCCGGATTCGTCTGTATAGCGCTGGCTCTGCAAGCACAGAAGAGACACGAATCCCTTGTTGTTCTTTCTTATGACGGAACGTGAATCCCAGAGAACAACACTTCTCCACTGCCTTCGAAACCGAACTGGTACGAAGGGAACTCACATGAACCTTGCGACTAAGCGCATCAGCAACGGGATTTGAAGAACCTGGATGGTACTTGATCTCACAATCGTAATCCTTCAACAGATCCATCCAACGACGCTGCCGCATGTTCAACTCAGCCTGAGTGAACAGATACTTCAAACTCTTATGATCGGTGAATATTTCAAATCGTTCTTCGTACAAATAGTGACGCCATATCTTAAGAGCAAAGACAATGGCTGCAAACTCTAAATCATGTACGGGATAGTTCTCCTCGTGAGTCTTCAGCTGTCTGGAGGCATAAGAAATTACGTGTCTATTCTGAGTCAACACGCACCCCAAACCCTGGAGAGAAGCATCAGTGAAGACTACAAAACCACCTGATCTAGACGGTAAAGCAAGAACTGGAGCTATCGTCAGACGACGTCTCAACTCACGAAAACTGTCTTAACAAGCATCAGACCAAACGAAAGAAACGTCCTTCTTCATCAACTGAGTCAAGGGCTTAGCTATCTGAGAAAAATTCTCCACAAAACGACGATAGTATCCTGCTAAACCAAGGAAACTACGAATCTCAGAAGCTGTAGTCGGACGTGACCAATTCAAAATAGCCTCTGTCTTGCTAGGATCAACAGATACGCCCTCCTGAGAAATGACATGACCAAGGAACACAACTCGGTCAATCCAGAAGTCACACTTACTCAGCTTTGCGTACAACTGTCTCTCCCTCAAGACTTGCAGTACAGTATAGAGATGGTAGGCATGCTCATCCATGCTGCGAGAATACACCAAAATGTCATCGATGAACACCACCACGAACTTATCCAGAAAGTCGCGGAAAACTCTGTTCATCAGATCCATAAAAATAGCTTGAGCATTCGTCAAACCAAACGGCATCACTAGAAACTCATAGTGTCCATACCGCGTACGAAATGCTGTCTTAGGAACATCCTTTTTTCGAACTCGCAACTGATGATACCCAGACCAAAGATCAATCTTCGAATAGACAGAAGTACCCTGTAACTGATCAAAGAGATCATCTATCCGCGGAAGAGGATACTTATTCTTCACTGTCACCTGATTCAACTGACGGTAGTCAATACACAATCGCATCGAACCATCCTTCTTCTTGACAAACAGTACTGGGGCTCCCCATGGCAAAACACTAGGTCGTATATAACCCTTATCAAGAAGATCTTGCAATTGCTTTTGCAGCTCTTTCATTTCTGACGGTGCCAATCGGTAAGGAGTTCTGGAAATCGGTGCAGTCCCTGGCACTAACTCAATACCAAACTCAATCTCCCTTATTGGTGGCAAACCTGGAATCTCCTCCGAAAACACATCTGGAAAGTCACGAACCACTGGTATTTCTCGGATATCTGGCTCTCCTAAGGATGCGTCAATGTCGTAGATAAGGTAGTCTTCTCCTCCAGACTCTAAAGCACGCCGGGCCTTCAGAGCTGAAACCACTGGCATCGGGGGTCGCGCTCCCTCACCATAGAAATACCATGACTCGTCATCCTTTGGACGAAACTGAACAAACCTCTGATAGCAATCCACTATCGCTCGGTAGGTAGTCAATAGATCTATCCTTATGATGCAATCAAAATCCTCCATCGCTAAAATCATCAAGTTAGCACTAAAATGATGTCCCTCGAAATCCAAAACACAACCCACAACTAGACGCTTGGCTAAAACCTCTCTCCCCATAGGAGTAGAAACCACTAGCAACACGTCTAAAGGAATAAACGGCAATCTATACTTCTTAGCAAAACGTGCTGAGACAAAAGAATGCGATGCACCGGTATCAATTAAAACATATGCAGGAAAACCACATAAACTACAGATACCTGCAATCATCCGATCACTGTCAGCCTCTGCCTGCTCCTGGTTAAGCGCAAAGACCTGACCCTGGGTACGTGGCATCAAAGAAGAATGACCCCGAGAAGGAGTCTGAGTAGGCTGTCTCTGAGACTGCTGCGGCTGCTGCTGGAAAGGTGGCTGCTGGTACTGAGGTGGCTGAACAGATGCCTGAGAACCTCCGGAACCACTCGCCGCTCCAATCAGCATAGGACAATCTCTCTTCATGTGACCCTCCTGGCCATACTGGAAACATGCAGTGGTCAATCGACCACACTGCCCTGGCGGATGTCTGCGTCGGCACTGACAACAACGGTTTGGCCTTTGACCACCAAAGTTATGCACTCCACCAGATCCAGAGGAAAAAGAAGAAGTACCTCCTGTCTTCTTGAAAGATTGCCCCCTAGGGCCCAAAGCACTAGCACTCGCTGACCTGGAAGAAGAAGAGTAAAGTCCACTGTTCCTCCGAATACCGTCCTCGGCCTGGCGACAACGGTCCACCAAATCCTCATAAGTCCCATCGCCGCCCACAGCAACCATCCGATGAATATCAGGGTTCAACCCTTGAAGGAAATGATCAAACTTCTCCATAGAACTATCAGCAATATGAGGACAAAAGAGTAGCAGATCAAAGAACTTCTGCTGGTACTCCTCGATCGTCATCGTCCCCTGTCGCAAACTCAACAACTCACTGGCTTTCGCCTGACGAAGAGCTGGAGGAAAATACAGTCTGTGATAAGCAGTACAAAACTCAACCCAAGTAGCTGCACCTCTAGCTGCTATGAACGGTGCGGAAGTAGATCTCCACCACTTCCTCGCTTTGCCCTCAAGCATAAAGAAAAGAATCTCCATCCTATCCTCAGCCGTGCAACGGAACTCCTGGAAGCACTGCTCCATCCTCTCAAGCCAATCCTCCGCCTCTTCAGCTGTCTCACCACCCGTCAAAGGCTTCGAGCTAACCTCCTTGAATCTGCGCATACTCACTCACTTGCGCTCCTCAGGCTGTCCTTGACGACGTCTACGATCATCCGGATTGCCCCAACGACCGCCGTCTACGCTACCGTGGCTCTCGTCGTAATCTGCCATCTGTTGCACAAGAACAAATAATTAATTAATCCGCTTTACGATATTCCCAGCGCAATGCGTCGCTCTGATACCAAAAATGTAGTGACCCAACCCGGATCCACTACCTAATCAGAGTTAAAGTAAAAGCGCACGCAATAAAAGCTTAAATCGTAAAGTGCGGATAATTAAAATACAACAAATCCAATCGGCAAAATACAACCGACGCTACCACAAGTGTATAAGTACTGTTATACAACCAAATCAAAGGTTCAGGGTAAATAAATCCCTACCCTCTACCACCTCGCACTCTCCAAAGCTCAATCCTGCTGAGAGCCGCTTGGACCGTCCAGCCTCAAACCTGCCCCGCCACAAGGTACACAATACCCAAACACAGGGGCGTGAGCTAGAACGCTCAATACAAAGCAATGATATAAATACAAATATGCGCACATAGATGATTTAAAACTCAAGTGAAAACACTTGCTCAAGGCACCGTGAATATACAGTACCGGCTAGAGAGCTACTCCGCGGGGTACTCGTATACTCCATATCAGGGCTGAGCCAACCCCATCCTGACCCGAATCCAAAACAGGATACAAGCCTCATATGAAAACTGTCATACCTGACTCGAGTTCAAAATGAGATCATTGTTCCCTATGGAGACTGTCAATGACTCACATCTCTCCGAATGCAGTCACACGTAAAATCATGTATGTGCTAAGACGATAAAACATGCTAAAACATGATAAAACATATAGCACATACTCATGCAACATACAAGCAAATATATCATGCCGGCTATCTCGGTCAGTACTTACGTACCTCTAACACTGCTGGTCAAACCTAGCTCCACTGACCTAGACTTCAAGCCTACAAGTCCAGTCTACTGCTACTACGATGCAAATATCCATGCATCAACAATTAAGCTCTAAAAGCCTTAACTAAGCTAAATCATACTCCTAAATATTTTTAGGATGCCAAAGCTATACCTGCGTCCGTCGATAGCCCTTTGCTGTCGATAGCCTCAAAACTAGGCCATAGCTCCGCGACGACGTCTAGATCACTAAGCCACTTCCGGATTCCCCGTAGGACGCCTAGATCTCCCTAGATCTGAGTTAGAAGGCCTAGGAATCAGATAGAAGAGAGGGAAAGGTGCACTTGAAAATGAAATCTCGGCCCCCTATTTATAGACGAAGTTCGGAGCCTCCGAACCCGGTTCGGAACATCCGAACACGATCGGAACCTCCGATCGCACCTTCGGAGCTTCCGATCGCTCAATATTACGTCAGCCATGACGTCACCTTGCTGACGTAAGTGATGATGTGTGCCCTGGTCCAGATCGGAGCTTCCGATATCGCCGACGGAGCGTTCGATCTCGATTGGAGCCTTCGATCCTGGCACGGAGCTTTCGATCCACTTCGGATCGTCCGAACTCCTCATCGGACCGTCCGATCCTGCTGAACTAATTCAACTAATTCGAGTGCTCTGAATCCATTACTGAAGTCCGTTATCCCAACAGGAACTCACTTAAATCATGTTTTACTTAATCTAAACATGATCACGTGATTAATTACTTATTAATCACTAATTAAAAATGCGGGTTACTACAATCATCTTATTGGAGGTTTATATAATGTACCGTAGAGCAGCTGCATGGGATCACGAAGTTGTTGCAACTTCCATAACTTCCATCAACTGCTGCTGGTGCATTGAGCTTGGCATGGAAGTGAGCTTCACGTAGTCAAGGAAATTAAAAGGGGAATCATATAACCTAATTTTTGGAACAGATACATTGGGCCAAAAGTGGATGTAGAATCATTTGATTCGAACCACTATAAATCTTCCTTGTTCTTCATTTTCATTCAAGCTTGATTACTGTGTGTAATTCTGTTGGAATTCGATCGTGTGTACTTCGACATTGAGATATATTGCTGCGCGAGAAAAATATATTGTATGCTTTGGTACCAACACTTACGTACCTCTATAGGTCAGGTCTAGATGAACAACCTAGTATCCTAGCCTATAATCAAATGTATATCGTATCACTTATACCATTGTAAAAGCCTTAACTAAGCTAATAGATACTCCCAAAATTATCAAGGATCTCGGAGTATCACCTGCGTCCGTCTTTAGCCCAATAATGGAGATATCCCCAAATTCTTGGTAGAACTTCGCTACGACTCTGATAGCGATTTGCTATCGTACAGCCCTTGATACAACGTTTGAAAAACCCCAAATATGAACTAAGAACAAGAGAGGAAATCTGAAAATTGGCAATTCTGAATGAGGGTCTCGACCCCTATTTATAGACAGAAGTTCGAAACTTCCGATCCCTGATTGGGAGCTTCCAAATGCACTTCGGATTTTTCGATCTCACAATTGGAGCTTACGATCTTTAGTCACCGAACGCGTGTCCTCTGATTGGAAACTCACTATGCTTGCAGAATTCGGACCTTCCGAACTGGGGGGGGGGGGGGGGGGGGGGCTTCCGAACTCCCTCTTGTCTAATAGCCAATCAGAACCCATACCCTGTCTTGTCTAAAAAAGTTCGAACTTTTCGATCTCTAGTTTGGAGCTTCCGAAATGCTCGGTTCTTCCGAACACATCATTGCCATTCGAACCAGTTCGGATCTTCCGATCTATTCATGCTCTAGTTCGGAACTTCCAAACTGATCAGACCCTAGATACCTTTCGGATCACTTTCGAACGTCCTGAATCCGATTTTCTATTTATTTTCCTCAATTAAAGGTTTTTTAATCATGTTTTAACCACTTAAACATGCTTAGATAGTTTAATTGCTCGATTGGGAGTCGGGTACATGTTTGCGTGTTGATCATAGTTTGGATCAGTGATTGGTTGATGACCATGGCCTGAGCTCAGGTTGCCTGTAGTTTAAGTTTAAGTTATTTTTTGGTATTTGTTTATTCGATTGAGTTATATATTGATATTTATTTGGGTTTTCAGTTTTTTTTCGGTTATATACCGTCGAATTAATATTTATTTTAAGTTTTCGTGATTTACTCTGTTTATATATTTCTGTTTAAGTTAATTGCATGTTTATAAATTTTTGATTATTAGTAGGTGATTTGGATAGAATAACTACAAAAACTTAATTGTCCATTACTAAACTAATGGAAGAGAATCGATCATTATGCGATCCGATATTCCCTATCATTTTTTTTAAAAAAAACAATCAAATTTGATGTCAAATTATAATGGGCCACGTCCAATTTAATTATTCCAACCATATAATATTCCCAAATCAATTATGTTGACGCTGGAAATAGAAGTAGTTAAGTAGCTGGAATGATCCCATCATGTTATCTTATCTTGGCATTTCAACATCATTAGAGCTATTCTAATGCCCCAAACCCGAAACATAGCACAAACGATTTCTCAAAATTTAAAATAAAATTTAAAAACATCATAAAACACCGTAAACATTATAATTACAACGAAAGAGAACATATTAATTGGCACCAACCTTAAATACTCAGAGGTGAAATATTTCTTATATACCATAGTTTCCAAACATTAGAGTTTCAAGCTTTTAAATTACATACATAGCTCGCTCGTCCCGAATTTCCATACATACTTGGTCTTTATGTCTCTAAAAAAAAAATACTTGGTCTTTATGCAATGAATTTCGAATTATCTCAATACATGTATTTCAAATCTTTTGTAATTTTTTTTGAGTGGAAATCTTTCGTAAAAGGTGATCGATGAATTTGAAATTCTCTAGATTAAATTTAACCAAATAATTATTATATTATTAAAATGATAGATTTGATATGACTTTAATCCAAATATGGACGTCGATGCTCAATAAATCCCAAATGAAAAAAAATCCAACCCACCCAATTTTTATTTTATTTTTACGTCTCAAGCACTTGATACTAGCTAGCTAGCAAATGAGCCATTTTTTAACAAACAAACCCATAATAAACCATTCGCAAGTCGCAATAGTAGTTTGTTTCTTGCAGCGGTCGATGCTTTAATTTTTGGGAAAATAGTTTCTTCGTCTATTTATTTATTGTGTTTGTACACTAATTTTTAGTTGTCGGCTATTTTGTTCTAATTGTTAACGTTGCATCGAAAATGATGAAGGTAACACCGAAAAATAATGACGTGATACTAATACTAAATACTGACATTTTCAGCTACTACGTCATTAATTGAACCAAAATAGCCTAAAATTAAAATTCAGTGTACGAAAACCAAACTTTAAAAAATCAATAAAGAAAAAAAATGAAAATGAAAAAAAAATAAAATAAAATAAAATCATTTCCCCTTCCATTTGTTTCTCTAACAATTGATATTTTGAATTTTTTTTATAATATTATATATATAAAACTTTTCCTTCATAACACATGCTTAAATTCAATGCGCTAATAAATTATCTTTCCAACCGACATAAACCAATCAGAATGCCACTGAAAATTCTGCATTAATTTTGACTTAAATACTATAGGCCCATGTGAAACATTTGCTTGTATAATTGCCGGTGTTTTAACTCTACTATTGGAACAACGAACCCGATATTTTACATTAGTATGATATTGTCTACTTTGGACAATAAGCCTTCATGGTATTGTCTATGATTTTGTTTTTGTAATCACCCAAAAGGCTTCCTACCAATGGATATCATTTAATTTATTAACTCATGATCATTTTCTTGATCTACCAATGTGGGACTTTGGTTGATATCCCAACAATCCTCCCCTTAAACGAAGTCACACCATTATTCACATGGTCTGATCGAGCCAATGTGGATGAAATCCTCGGAATTAAACGAAGAAGGTGGGGCCTTATTGCCCAAAGTGAACAACATCATACCAATGTGAGATATCAAGTTCCGTTGTTCCAACATCTACTTACACTGCTAAACAATTTGGAATCAACTCTTTTGTTTCCAATCGGATCGAGAGTTTGTTATAATTGAGTCTCAGATAAGATATCTTATCTTATATTTGGGAGATAAATTATATTGAAACTATAATGCTTTATCTTTTTTAAATAAAAATTCAACCATTTAAATAATTTTTACTGCGCAAAATAATTGGTTTAAGAAAACAAGCTATAATCACATGTAGCCAAGAACTTGGTACCACCATACACCGAAAATGCTAAAGTATAAAAGAAAAAGGTGAAGCCATTCTCATGTCATATTTTGATCTTGAAATAATTTTCTAATTAATATAATTTTAAAAGAAATAAGGAGAAAGAGATAAGATCAAAGATAAATCATGATCTAAATAATGGAGACACATTTATTCTCCGGCCCCTCTTTGATTCTGCAGTGCTGATGGGAAAGTAATGCATGAGAGGTAAGCACAAAATATCAATATGGTAGGAAGACTCATTGAATACTATTTAATGAATTAGTTGGGGAACGGTCACTATTTTTCCCTTTTTTATTTCTTTTCAAATTTTGCGTTGTCGAGTTTTATCTCAGAGCCGTGACCACCGGAAAAGTGGCATATAATATAAAATAATTTTGGATTTACGAGTGTCTCAATATAGTAAGAATTTCCTGTCACTATTTGTTAAATGCATAATCATGCATGGAAAATTTCATCATATCTGTAAAAACACTTCCTTAATAGTAAATTTAAAAATGAATTTTACATATATTAATAAATATCTACCTTTAGATTTTTTTGAGACAGTACATGTACATGTAAGATTTAATTTACCTGAATGTACATAATTGGCTTAATTAATTTGTTACCTACGTCATGCTCTAATTACGAGCAACACATTAATGATTTTCTCATTTTGGTGGTTGAGTTCATGCTAGAATAAAATTAGTACCCTAATACTGAATTTTAAGAGTTTAATTGATTTGAACATGTGATGTCCATAACATAGCCTACTTAAAATTATACCATTGAATATGGTGTGAAATTACTGTCCTTATGCTAGCATTTCATCAATCTATTAGACATCGGTTTTTGCTTCCTACTTGACTAGGACGTCAAGTAATTTACCTTCTCAAACCCCTCCAAATCAATTCAAGTGCCATCTTCGGTGGTTCAGCATCCCACATAGGTATACCGAGGTGTTTAAATTAGTATACACTGAGATACAATAGACTCTTTTAGCAACTTGAGTTAACCGTTGTTTTTAAAGTGATAATGAACAGGAAATCGTTGTTATAGGGCCCAATGTGTAATTGCACTTCAGTGGGGTATGGACTCAGAGACAACTCCCGCTTCAAAATCGGTTCATTTATTCCTTGAACTTTTAATCGATGAGTTCTATATAACATTAGTGAGCAATCATCAACGCCAATGATCGATCAATTGTAGCCAGGGACGGAGCCACCTCAAAGTTTGGGATGAGCTCCAGCCCTGGTCAATTTCTTTTAGTTAGATATTAGAAATTTTTTTTATTTTTAATTTTATTAGGTTTGATGTGTTTTTTTTTTTTTATTGAGTTTTAGCCCTAGTTAAATTTTTTTGGATCTTTAACCCATTGAATTTATGTAGCCCATTAAATTTAATTAGCACATTGAATTTTTTTATTCCATTAAAAATAACATTTATATTTAATCAATTTCTCTATTTCTCTCGCCTCAAAATCGGTTAATTACTATGATAGTCAAATTTTTATATCTCCTTAATGACCAAGTTTATTGTTGAAAATTTGTTAATTTTTAAGTTTATTTGTTTGGATAAGTCAATTTTATTTATGGTGATACATTTTGTTGAATTCTTAGACTATTAATGAAATTATGTTCGTGTTTTACTTTTATTTGTGTTGTCATCGATTTATAGCTTGTATATTGGTTATATCTTATTACTTGAATTCGAGGAAATGGTTCCCATAATTTTTTTTTCATCTTGCATTTTTTTTCTTTTTCGTTGTGCTTTTTGGGACTTTATTATTACATATTGAATGTATAAAACCAGTTAATTACCTAAAAAGTTAATTGTATATTTATTTCATAATAAGTTGATTTTTTTCTAATGGAAATACAATGACGACGAACAACCCGTCAAAAGAGAGTCAGCCCAGGGTCGAAAAAATTTCTGGCTACGTCCCTGATTGTAGCTATAGAAATCCTGGACTATACTAACAACAAAGAGCTAATAAGGAGTTAACGCCCAATCATTACTGTAGGGAATGGAATAAGGGTCTACATATATAACCTGAGCCTAAGCTTAAGATACTTTTGGTATTAATCACGTTAGCAGGTAACGAGCTGGGCATTCCTAAAGTAGCTGAAGAAATTCAGCAAGGTTCTTCCTTCTTAGCCTAGGAGCTAAAGGACCCGACTATTCCGAGTCATATGACGGAATAAAGTGGTAAGTGAGATCCTACCTGTACAGGTACTGCCTCAATACAGATTTAAGAGTTGAAATCTATCAATACATGTGAGTCCTACTATTTTTTCAGTGGACCCCACAAATATTGAAAAATCATCACCCTTAAATACATCATTGGGGTAACGCCTTTAAATATAGGATGAAATTATCCAGGGTGGTTGTGATGCCCGGGACTGATAAGAGGGCGGGGAGTGATCGCAGATGCCAAGAGGTTGCACGGACAATGAGCGGCTCCTGGCAGGCTTCTAGGCGAAGGGAAACATGAATGAACCGATCCCATGTCGAAATGAGAGGGATTCTAAGATCGTGTAGGTATGAGACTGCACAGTTGAGGAGAACTTAAAAGATTTGATAGGTGCTACTCATATCACGAAGATACATATTTTTTTCGGGAGCTCATCACATAAGAACTCCAAAGTTAAGCGTGATTGACTTGGCGCAATTGTAGGATGAATGACTCCCTGTAGTGACCCTTACCGAGATCACCTACTAAACAAAACTTAGGCATGCAATTAACTTAATCAAACAGTAAACCAGAAATAAAGTTGCGGAAACAATAATCAAAATACAATCCCAAGGAAAGGAATCTGTAAATATCCAAATAGTTATACAACCAAATCAAAAGCTGTATCAGCCCAAGTACAACATAAATAAACCCTAGGCGAAGCTCCAGCTGGCCAACCACTGCCTAGCCCCTCTTGGATCCACCCGCCTCATCCAATCGCAAACCTGTCCCATGGAATAGGGTGTCCAGAAATACAGAGTACGAGACATGAGCATAAAACGCTCAGCACGAGAGTATGAGTATACATGAATGCAAGTGTACCGCCTACTGACTAGAGTTCAAGGAACAGATAACAGAGACAGACCGGGCCCTGGTATGTAGCACGTTGTGCCATCGCTTCAGGAGGTGGCTCACATACCGAAATAACAGTGGATACGCCGGACCCAATTCGATGGAAGTCCATCCACTAACAGGATAGGGTAAAACCCTACTAACAAACATCTCAAAAAAGATAGCTCAATATGCAAATGTATGCAGCATATAATCATGTCATATAAATCATGCAGTCACATAATACATGCATTCTCCGTCAGGATATCTCGAACAATACTTTCGTACCTCAAATACTAGGCAAGCTCTACCAGCTCTAGGTCCACGCCTATAATCCGCACTACACTGCCAAATGATACTAATATCATTAAAGTGCTCTAAAAGCCTTAACTAAGCTATTGCATACTCCCAAATATTTTTAGGAAGCAAAAGCTATACCTGCGTCCGTCGTCAGCCCGTTGCTGTCACTTGCCTCAAAACTAGGCCATAGCTCCGCTACGAAGCCTGGATCGCTACGCCACTTCCGAATTCCCAATGGGACGCCTAGAACGCCCTAGATCTAAGCTGGAAGGCTAAGGAATCGAGAGAAGAGAGGTGATTGGTGCGTCTGAAAATGAATCTCGGCACCTCTATTTATAGACACGGAACGGAACGGAACGTCCGTTCCTCATCGTTGTGTTCGTTCCGCCTAACGAACGTTGCTTCTGTTCTCCTTCGTTGCTTCCGATGTCCCATCAAGTGCGTAAGCAATGACATATTTTGATGGCACGAACGTTGCGTCCGATCCCCGGACGTTGCATCCATTCCGCCTGACCCTTCGGATCATTTCTGATCATTTTGGGTCTATTTCCGAACTCTGTTAATCCATTATAAGTCCCCTTAATCATGTTTAATCGAAACTAACATGATTTGTTGGATTAATAATAATTAATCACTAATTCTGGGTACGGGCTACTACATTCTCCCCCACTTAAGATATTTCGTCCTCGAAATCAGATCTTAAGTACTGAATGTAAAACGAGATGCAGAAACATTCTTTTATTCAAATGAAAAATTCACAGAGTTTATAACTGAATACAACTCGAAAATAAAAATCAAAATAACTCAGGATATTCTGAACGCATCCTACTTTCCAGCTTCCAAGTGGCCTCTTCAGTGCCTCGACACTGCCACTGAACTAAACCAGAGGAATGACTTTATTCCGCAAGATCTTATCCTTATGATCCAGGATACGAATAGGTCTCTCAACATAGGTCAAATCTGAATCCACCTGAACTTCAGATGGCTGCAGAATATGAGACTGATCCGCCACATACCGTCGCAACAGAGACACGTGGAACATGTCGTGAATACTGGATAGATACGATGGCAAAGCTAGCCGATACGCTAAATCTCCAATGCTCTCCAAGATCTCAAATGGACCGATAAATTTGGGAGACAACTTTGCGTTTAAGGCCAAATCTGAGAATCCTGTGGAAAGGTGAAACTCTCAGAAACATTTTCTCCCCAACATCGAACTGCAAAGGCCTACGCTTAGTATTAGCATAGCTGGCGTGATGATCCTGTGCAGTCTTAATCCGTTTCTTGATCTGATCAACAACATCTGCTGTCTGCTGAACTAACTCCGGTCCCTCAGCCTGTCTTTCCCCCACTTCTTTCCAAAAAAGTGGAGTACGACAACGTCGCCCGTACAACACCTCAAAAGGTGTCATCCCAATGTTAGTATGATAGTTGTTGTTGTACGCGAACTCAATCAATGACAAATGATCCTGCCAGGCTGAACCAAAATCTATAACGCACGCTCGAAGCATATCCTCCAAAGTATGGATAGTGCGCTCTGACTGACCATCTGTCTCCGGATGATAGGCAGTACTAAACTGAGAGTAGTGCCCATCGCACGCTGAACACTCCCCCAAAACTTAGAAGTAAACCTGGGGTCTCGATCGCTGACAATGCTCACAGGCACTTCATGAATTCGAACGATCTCCTGAATGTATGACCGAGCCATACGATCCACATTGTACTCTCGGCTATAGGAAATGAAATGAGCTGACTTGGTGAGTCGATCCACCACAACCCAGATAGCATCACAGTTCCTCGAGGATACCGGCAAATGGGTCACAAAATCCATCGTGATAAACTCCCATTTCCACTCAGGAATAGGTAAACTGTGAAGCAAACCTCCAGGTCGTCGATGCTCTGCCTTGATCTGCTGACACACCAAACATTTTGAGACGAACTGATAAACACTTCGTTTCATTCCCTTCCACCAAAACCGAGTACGTATATCCTTGTACATCTTGTTGCTCCTCGGATGAATACTCAACTTAGTGCGATGTGCCTGAGACAAGATCTCCTCTCGCAACTCTTCATCCTCTGGAATCACAAGCCTACCAGACAAACACAGAAAACCATCTGACTGATAGTGAAATCCAGACGTGCTACCCTCGTTAGCTTGACGAGCTAAACGCTGGGTCTTCGAGTCAGACATCTGAGCATCCCGAATTTGCGAATACAAAGCTGGCTCAGATAATATCGCAAACATCTGGATACTCTGCATACCTTTCTTATGCTTGAAGGTATACCCTGAAGAACAACAATCACCGATCCACTAGACATCGAACAAGTTTGAAGTGCAGACAGTCGCATCTTGCGACTCAAAGCAACATCAGTGAGATTAGCAATTCCCAGATCGTACTTAATCTCGCAATCATAGTCCTTAAGCAGGTCCATCCAACGTCTCTGCCTCATGTTCAACTCCGCCTAAGTGAACAAATACTTGAGACTCTTGTGGTCGGTAAAGATCTCAAATTTCTCTCCATACATATAATGACGCCAGATATTCAAAGCGAACACAATGGCTGCCAACTCCAAATCATGAACTGGATAATTATATTCGTGCAACTTCAACTGTATAGAAGCATATGCGATCACATGCCTATTCTGAGTCAGGACACAACCTAATACCTGAAAAGAAGCATCTGTGTACACCACATACCCTCCAGATCCTGACAGTAATGCCAACACCGGCGCAGAAGTCAACCGCCGTCGAAGCTCGCAAAAATTCTCCTCACACTCGGAGGACTACTCGAAATCAACACCCTTGCGGGTAAGCTGCGTCAACGGTCAAGCTAGCTAAGAGAAGTTCAAAATGAAGCGACGATAATATCCCAGAAAACTACGGATCTCAGCAACCATCGTCGGACGTAACCAATTAAGCACATCTTCAATTTTGCTCGGATCAACAGAAATCCCCTCCCTGGATATAATATGGCCAAGAAATACCACTCGATCCATCCAAAACTCGCACTTGCTCAGTTTGGCGTACAAATGCTCATCCCAAAGAGTTTGCAGGACCAATCGCAACTGAGAAACATGCTCGTTCGTATTACGCGAATACACCAGGATGTCGTCAATAAAAACCACGAAAAACTTGTCTAATACTCCCTGAAGACACGGTTCATCAGATCCATAAATATAGCTGGCGCATTAGTCAATCCAAATGGCATCACTAGAAACTCGTAATGCCCATAGCGAGTACGGAATGCAGTCTTGGCTATGTCTTGATCTCGGACTCTCATCTGATGATACCTAGATCTCAAGTCAATCTTGGAGTAAACCGAAGTACCCTGCAGCTGATCAAACAAGTCATCAATACGAGGCAAAGGATACTTGTTCTTCACAGTAACCCGATTCAGCTGCCGATAGTCAATGCACAACCGCATAGACCCATCCTTCTTCTTCACAAAGAGAACAGGAGCTCCCCAAGGAGATACACTAAGACGAATGTACCCCTTGTCCAAAAGATCCTGTAACTGATTCTTCAACTCTCGCATCTCTGACGGAGCTAGACGATACGGTGCTCGAGAAATAGGCGAAGTACCCGGCATCAACTCTATGCCAAACTCGACTTCCCTAGCAGGAGGAAAACCCAGAATCTCATCAGAAAATACATCTGGGAATTCATCCACAACTGGAATACTCTCTAACCCAACGCTCTCAGCGGACAAACCAACTGCATAAATAAGGTAGCCTTCCCCGCCAGACTCTAGAGCTTGACAGGCTCTCAAAGCTGATACCAATGGCATCGGGGGTCGCGCCCCCTCACCATAGAAAACCAACTATCACTCCCTTCCGGATGAAAGCGTACTAATCTCTGATAGCAGTCCACTGAAGCTCGATAGGTAGTTAGCATGTCTATCCCCAGAATACAATCGAAGTCATCTGTAGTGACCCTGCATGGAATCACCTACTAACTGGCAACTAATAGCATGCATTAAACTAAATAAAGCAAAATACTTAACAGAGTAAAACGTGCGGAAACATAATCCATAAATTACATATCAGCTTAGTAAAATATATTCAGGCTTAATACTGTAGTGATACAACCATATCGAAAAACTTAAAAGTAAACATTATACAGCTATATCGAATCCTGTTGTATAATAAACTCCTCAAGGCTCCTGCTCCCTAGTCCTGCCTTGAACTACCATCTCCGTCCATCCTGCGACCTACCCCGTGGAATAGGGTGTCCAAGATAACAACTAGGACATGAGCGCTAACGCCCAGTACATAAACATGAGTAAACATATGTATATAATGCATGCAACATGATGACTAGTAAAAAATCATCTGAAAAGTCATGCTCAGTACCGGCGCCACATGATTGCTGCCACCGCACGGATCAACCTCTGGGTGCAACTACACTCATCTAGTACACCAGAGTAGTCAGACATACATGTCCCCGCCGTCGCGGTACTCTCAGTGATAGACTATCGAGTATAGAGCTGGGCGGCTCTATAATCAGGTATAACAAGGTATAGGCTCAACGTGTATATGCACATGACATATGAATATGGAAAACAGTAAATCATATATCATGTCATATAATAATTCCAAATAAAGGCAACATATAAACATGTATACTCGCTGACAATCTCAGTCAATGTGTACGTACCTCTAGGCTAGTTCAAGTATAGTAGATCCTAGGTTCCAAGCCTATATTCAAAAGTTCACCGTATCACTACATAAGTTCTATAAGCCTTAACTAAGCTAATAAGTATTCCCAAAACTTAAATAGATTCCCGGACCATACCTTCGTCCGTAGATATCCCTTTGGAGTCACTGGTCCCGGATGACTATAACCACACCTTGGTTATTCCAGAACCTTGATTATAACTGATAGGGCCCTCAAGTGTATAACTCACACTATATATATGACGCCCGGATCTGAGGAGGTGGGTAGTGATCGCCGGTGCCAAGAGGTTGCACGGACAATGAGCGAATCATGGTAGGCTTTTAGGCGGAGGGAGACATGAATGAACCAATCCTGCCAGAATGATAGGGATTCTGAGACTGTGTGGGTATGAGACTACATAGTTGAGGAGGTCATAAAAGATTTCATATGCACTGCTCATATCAAGAAGGTGAATCTTCTTTTCAGGAGCTCATCACATAAGAACTTCAAAGTTAAGCGTGCTTGACTTGGAAAAATTATAGGATAGGTGACCCCCTGGGAAGTTTCTCAGGGTGCGTGTGAGTGAGGACATAAGCACGCTGGAAAGACCCGTTTTGATACAGTGGGTCATTATAAATTGTATCAGAGACGACCTCTCTAAGTACGGTATGGTTCGGGGATGAACCAAGCGGAAGCTGGTGGGCATGTGACGCCTGGGGCTGAGGAGGTGGGGAGTGATCGCCGGTGCCAAGAGGTTGCACGGACAATGACGAACTCCTGGTAGGCTTCTAGGCGGAGGGATACATGAATGAACCAATCCTGCCGGAATGAGAGGGATTCTTGAAAGAGTGGGTGCCCGGTTAGCCAACTTGTGGCTAAGGTCTTTTGTGACTCTATGTATAAACAATCTTTTGTTTAATATAATTTACACTTTTATAATGGCATTGACTTTATCTTTCTTCATATTGTTATATTATGATATACTATTGTTGTTTTGATAAAGACCTTGAATATACTATAGTGTATGTAAGATGTGGTAGCACATGGGGATGGCTATCATGAAACACATCTTATAGTCACTGTATATTCTAAACAGTTCCTAGTCAATTGAGCCGTCCGCAAATAAGGATAAAGATCGCTCGAGATTGAGACTAGCATTTGCGATGCCGAGTACCACGTTTTATTGGTATGAAACATAGAGATGTTCAAAGCATGCAAATGGATATTCATATGATGAATGATCGAACTACCCTATTCGGACTTTCCAAGTGGTTATCACTTATCGAGTGGATAAAGTCGCGGTTTTGGTTGTACACCATTAGTCCTTATTACTTGAAATATCATTGAGACTCTATATGCTAGTACTGTACTTTGACTCGTTTATCGACTCTATTGGGGTCATCAGGTGTCGGGATTGGGTACAGTTACGACACATATAGGAGTTGATGCTTTGTTGTCAAGGATTCACCACATACTTGCGAGTGTGGATATCCTATGCGATCTGAGGAGATATTAGTGTGACGAATCTCTAGCCAGAGTACATGATGTGTTTTAGGTTAATGGGTTATCCTAGTAACACATGCGATGTCACTATTTGATCTCCAAGATGTTATGCATAGTTATCGAATCTCGAACGACTCTCGATGCACCAATGGTTGTTGATTCGATCGGGATATATGGTTGAAGGGACCGTAATGTACGCTAACCAAAATCTACTGGTTCTTGCAGGCACTATCAGTAATACCTAGGGAATCATGGGGCGATGTTGCTAGGCGCTCTTACCATGATTCGATGGGTAAGTCGGAAATTTTTGTTCCGAGTCACAAGGAGTTGTGAGCCCACGGCTAGCTGTATTCCTGAACCATTGAGGGTTACACAAGTAATAGATTACTAAAACCCCGTAGAGATAGTTAAATTTAAAGAGTTAAATTTAATGAAAGAGAAGTTGGACTTCTTAACTAAAGAGAGTGGGATTTCCTAAAATGACATAGGGATGGACATTTTTGGAAATCACTGAATTCGGATTCAGAAAAATTATCTTGACTCTAAAAGATAGAGAAATGGTTTATGTGCACATTGGTGAAATTAGTTTATCAATCAGAGTCACGATGAATTTTATATTAATTTTTAGAACAACGGGCTTGGCTTGTTGGGTTTAAGTTATGGATTGTGGGCTTTAAGGAGTTAGAGTCCTAATACAATTATAACTTAATCTAGTCTAGAAATTATCTATAAAAGGGACTGTAGTGTTCAAAAATTACAAGCTTTTCAGTCTAGCAATTTTCGAAATTTCAGTCTATATTATTCAAGAGGATTTTCGAATTCTCTGTCCCTTTCGGAGAAAATTCGGTCTTGTGATTTTTGTGAAAAATTGCAATCCGGATTAACAGATCATATCTGTTTATTCTCTACGCAAACTTTTGATTGATTTCTAGTGCAGTCAATCAGAGGGTTTTGTTTTCTATTCGTGGACCTGATTGAAGAAACGTTCGTTCATCAGTTCCGGGGATATACAACAAGAGCAGATTAAATTTTGTTGGTGTCCATAATCTCGCTTCGAGATTTTAAGGTAAAATATTTAATAGTGATTATTTGTTTTACTTACACAAATTTAATCGTAAAGTTTTGATACCCAGATATGGAATCGTTTCATATTAATAAAATAAAATTTTTAAACTTCCGCTGCACCGGGTATCAATTCTAATTGATCTGAACACAGTTTTTCAAACAGTGGTATCAGAGCCAGGTTGCTCAGATCAAACGATTAAATTAATCGATTGTACAAAATTTTTAAGCCTCGATTTTTGAAACAAAACAAAAATTTAAAATTAAATTTTAATGGGCAAATCAGGAAGCAATCGTCGCTGCCCGGGGCAGCGAGCGTCGCTGCCCAGGGCAGCGCTGGGCACTGCCCAAGGGGCAGCGACGGGCTCCCCAGCCCGGGCCCTTTTTTTTGGGGCGCGGGCTGCCCGGGATATTCCCGGGCAGCCCGGAAAAATTATTTTTAATTTTTAATTAAAAATTTAATTTTTTGAAATTCTAGTTTTTGATCCGATCGAAAATTATTTTTGATTGGTTCACGAGGCATCGGATCGAATTGTTCGAGTCCAAAAATTTTAAAATTGATTTTTGGATAAATTTGAATTTTTGGAAAATTTATAAATTGTATCCGTTAAATTAAATTTTATAAAATTAATTATTTTGGTACAATTGATGATAAGATATGATCTTATGGATGGATAAGATAAAATATGATTTTATCTTTTAAATTATGATGCCTGTGCATGTTTATCCAATTATTTAATTATTGAATTAATTAATGGATAAAGGATGATCGATTGTCATGACCAATGTTTTAGGTGTATGTTAGGTGATTTATATTTGTCTTATTGTTGTTGGTGTTTATTAATGGGCTTGGTTTATAGCCCAATATGATTGTCATATGTAATAAAAGTGGGCCTGGTTTATGGCCCGTTCCCACCCCTAAAAATGTATCCCATATTTGTCATCGAAATTTATTGTAAATTTATTAGATTTAGTGGGAGACAAAGATTTGAAGAAATGGTGGGGCCAGCAGACAATGAAGACCGAAGAAATGTAAATTGGAAGCACAATGTAATAGGATTGCATTGCATACTTGCATATCACCTAGGATTGGACTTAGACTCGTGATTGGCAACCACGGGTCGATTAGTTAATGGGATCGATCATCCTTAAATAATATATGATATTATTGATGTATGCATGTTTAGACAAAATTGTATGAATCCCGCAAGCATACATAAATTGCATGATGAGAAAAATTTTCAAAATTAAAAATCCCTCATTTTAAATATGATTTAAAATTGATATCAAGATTAATAAAAAGGGAATTTAAATATTGTTTAAATATTCCTACCTTCCATCAACGATCAATGTATGAGATGCTACCCGCGGATACGGTTCGGCTCATATTATTGGGGGGGCCCGTTCGTCGAAAAGCTGTACATTGGATCGACACATGTTGTAAGTTGGGTGGAACTCCCATGGGATTGGCTCATATTATTGGGGGATCCACATGGCGACCGTCCATCACAACTTAATATTGATGGGTTATCTTGACATGTCACAATAAACGGCGTCATATTATTGGGCCCTTATTGGACATGAGATAAAAACATGGGGGTTAATTTGGAAGTAATTGGGCTCTACCTTTTGAAAATTATGGTTGGCTGATATTATTCGGGATCATGATTCGTCAATTGGACTCCATGTTCTCACTAAGGAAAATAGTTTTCCGTTTTCACTAGAGGGTAGTGAAATCGTTAAATTAGTGGGAGTGTAATTCATAAAATAAAATTCGCCATATTTTATGTCTTAGTAAATTAATTAAACAATCATTGATTATTGTCTGTTTCCTTTTCAGTATACTATTACAATGACTTCTCGCAATCCACTATTTTCAATTCTCGAACAAAACAAATTGACTGGCGCAAACTATACGGAATGGTTCCGTAAGTTGAAAATTATTCTTACTTCGGAAAAGGCTTTCTACGTGTTAGAGAAGCCGCCTCCGAAAGAAGCCCCGGCTAATACAAGTCCGGAAGAGTTGGCCAAACTTGATTTATGGTGGGACCATGATATCAAGGCCAAATGCTACATGCAGGCTTCGATGTCTGATGAGCTTCAAAGGAGATTCGAGGATGCCGTGAATGCTGCTGACATTCACAAGAACCTCAAGGAACTCTTTGGAGCTCAGTCAAGGTTGGAGAGGTATGCCACCGTCAGAGAGCTCATGACGAGCCGCATGCGAGATGGGACTTCGGTTTGTGAGCATGGGGTGCACATGATTGGGCTCATTGAAAAGTTGGTAACACTCGACTTGAATTTGGAGCATGAACTTAGCGCGGACTTGTTGCTTCTATCACTTCCTTCATCGTTTGACGGTTTTGTGATGAACTTCAATATGAACAAGATAGAGGCCACCCTTGAAGAGATGGTCAATATGCTTGTCACATATGAAGCCACACTAAAGAAGGATAAACCGGTACTCTTGGTTGGCTCCTCTTCTAACTCTAAGAAAGGACCAAGTGGAAATGGTAAGAAACGTTCTGCCCCGTCCAAGAAGATTGTACCAAATAAGAAGGGAAAGGCCAAGGCTTCAATTGGGATAAAAGATGAAAACGTTTGCCATTACTGCAAGAAACCCGGTTATTGGAAACGTAACTGCAAGGAATACCTCGAACAGTTGCGAACTGCAAAGGGTATGTTTTACATTGAAATAAATGTTTCGCTTAATACTTCTTCTTGGGTATTGGATACCGGATGTGGATCTCACATTTGCAATGATTTGCAGGTGATGACAAAAAGTCGTAAGCTAAGGATGGGTGAGACCCAGCTAAGGCTCGGGAATGGTTCTAGAGTCGAAGCCAAAGCTATAGGAGACATTTATTTAGTTTTGCAGAACAATTTTAAGTTATTTTTGAGAGATGTTTTATATGTTCCGGATTTGGTCAAAAACATTATATCTATTTCTATGCTTGATAGAGATGGTTTTTCTTGCAATTTTGTGAATGAGATTTGCAATATTTACAAGAATGAATGTTTGATTGGAAATGGAAAACTTGAAAACGATCTATATAGCTTAAAATTAAAAGACGTTCCAATTAATTATGTTGATAAACCGGTAACAACAATTAAAAGGAAGGACGATAGTCAAAACCCGGCAAACCTTTGGAATGCTAGGCTAGGTCATATTTCTTCAAGGAGGATGAACAAGCTAGTGGGAGAGGGCATGTTTGATATGTCTGATATTAACTCTCTACCTACTTGTGAGTCCTGCCTAAAGGGAAAAATGACTAAATCTCCTTTCAAAGAGAAACCTGAGCGTAGTCAAAATCTGTTGGATTTGATCCATACAGATGTTTGCGGTCCATTTAGGATTGGTACTAAATGTGGCAACACCTACTTCATTACCTTTACTGATGATCATTCTAGATATGAGTATTTATATTTAATGAAATATAAGTCTGAAGCATTTGAAAAGTTCAAAGAATTCAAGGCTGAGGTAGAAAACAAACTAGGTAAAAGTATTAAGGCACTTCGATCGGATCGAGGTGGAGAATACTTAAGTACCGAGTTTTTGGACTATCTAAAAGAGAATGGGGTTCTCTCTCAGTGGACTCCTCCTATGACACCTCAGCTTAATGGTGTTTCGGAGCGTCGCAATCGAACTTTGTTGGACATGGTTCGATCCATGATGAGCTTCACTGAGCTCCCACCTTCGTTTTGGGGCTACGCGCTTGAAACGGCGGTATTGTTGTTAAACAACGTCCACACTAAAGCAGTAAATAAAACACCATACGAGTTATGGAATGGCAAAGCTCCTAAGTATTCGTACTTGAGGATTTGGGGATTTCCTGCTTACGTGAAGCAGACAGTGGGAGATAAATTGGATAGTCGATCCACTTTATGTTATTTTGTAGGGTATCCGAATAATTCAATCGGATATTATTTCTATCATCCTGTTGAAACAAAAGTGTTTGTTTCAAGGAATGCCACCTTCTTGGAGAAGGAGTTCTTATTGGATAAGAAAGACAAGATGATGGAACTCGAAGAAATTCGAGAAGAACCCGAGATACAAAATAGTGATCCTACACCTCAAGAATCATCACAAGACACGCCTATTACTAGGAGATCCGAGAGGACTTCTAGGCCTCCTATTAGATATGGTATTCTTCTTGAAGGGGATCAAAGTGAACCCGACATTGGATGTGATCCAAGAAACTTCAAGGAAGCAATTTCTGATGCGGATTCGAATTTATGGCTTAAAGCTATGCAATCGGAAATAGACTCGATGCATTCTAACCAAGTTTGGTCTTTAGTAGATCCTCCCGATGGAATTGTTCCAATTGGGTGCAAATGGATCTACAAGAGAAAGCTTGGGCTTGATGGAAAGGTATTGACCTACAAGGCACGATTGGTGGCAAAAGGTTATACTCAAAGATAATGAGTTGACTATGATGAAACCTTTTCACCAGTCGCAATGTTCAAGTCCATAAGAATCTTTATTGCCATAGCAGCATGGTATGACTATGAGATATGACAAATGGATGTAAAGACTGCATTTCTTAATGGAAACATTAAGGAAAAGATCTATATGATGCAGCCTGAGGGATACACATCCATGAGAAGCGAACATAAGGTATGCAAGCTTCAGAGATCAATCTATGGTCTCAAACAAGCATCAAGAAGTTGGAACCAGAAATTTGATGAAACGATAAAGGATTTTGATTTTATCAAGAACCCGGAGAAACCATGCGTGTACAAGAAATTAGTTAAGAATGCGGTAACATTCTTAGTACTTTATGTTGATGACATCCTACTCATGGGGAATGATGTAGGGATGTTGCAGTCAACAAAGATATGGTTATCAGGTAGATTCTCGATGAAGGATTTAGGTGAGGCATCTTATATTCTAGGAATTCAGATCTATAGAGATAGATCTAAAAGAATGATAGGACTCACTCAATCAACCTACATCGACACCATATTGAAAAAAGTTTTCTATGGATGAGTCCAAGAGAGGACATCTACCTATGTGTCATGGAGTTTCTCTATCCAAGTCTATGTGTCCCAAGACTGACGAAGAGATAGAGAAGATGACACACGTGTCATATGCATCAGCCATAGGTAGTATCATGTATGGGATGATATCTACCAGACCGGATGTGGCCTATGCTCTGAGCGTCACGAGCAGATACCAAGCCAATCCCGATCAAATGCATTGGAAAGCCGTGAAGGATATTCTTAAGTACTTGCGAAGGACTAAGAATTTATTCATAGTTTATGGAGGGAGAGAATTGAAGTTGGAAGGCTATACCGACTCTAGCTTCCAATGTGACGTGGATGAATCGAAATCAATCTCTGGATTTGTATTCGTGCTCAATGGCGGTGCTGTCTCTTGGAAGAGTTCCAAGCAGGACACCACAGCGGATTCCACCACTGAGGCAGAATACATTGCAACATCAGTTGCTGCTAAAGAGGCGGTTTGGATAAGGAAATTCATCCAAGAGTTGGGTGTACTGTGACAACACGGGTGCCGTTGCTCAGGCAAAGGAACCAAGGTCACATCAGAAGTCCAAACACGTACTGAGGAAATACCACATCATCCGGAAGATCGTGGAAAGAGGAGACATCACTGTCGAAAGAGTGGCCTCTACAGACAATATCGCTGATCCACTTACTAAGCCCTTGCCAGGACCATTGTTTGACAAATATCGCGAAGCAATGGGATTGCGTAGTGTGACTAGTTGGCTTTAGGGCAAGTGGGAGATTGAAAGAGTGGGTGCCCGGTTAGCCAACTTGTGGCTAAGGGCTTTTGTGACTCTATGTATAAATAATCTTTTGTTTAATATAATTTACACTTTTATAATGGCATTGACTTTATCTTTCTTCATATTGTTATATTATGATATACTATTGTTGTTTTGATAAAGACCTTGAATATACTATAGTGTATGTAAGATGTGGTAGCACATGGGGATGGATATCATGAAACACATCTTATAGTCACTGTATATTCTAAACAGTTCCTAGTCAATTGAGCCGTCCGCAAATAAGGATAAGGATCGCTCGAGATTGAGACTAGCATTTGCGATGCCGAGTACCACGTTTCATTGGTATGGAACATAGAGATGTTCAAAGCATGCAAATGGATATTCATATGATGAATGATCGAACTACCCTATTCGGACTTTCCAAGTGGTTATCACTTATCAAGTGGATAAAGTCCGCGGTTTTGGTTGTACACCATTAGTCCTTATTACTTGAAACATCATTGAGACTCTATATGCTAGTACTGTACTTTGACTCGTTTACCAACTCTATCGGGGTCATCAGGTGTCGGGATTGGGTACAGTTACGACACATATAGGAGTTGATGCTTTGTTGTCAAGGATTCACCACATACTTGCGAGTGTGGATATCCTATGTGATCTGAGGAGATATTAGTGTGACGAATCTCTGGCCAGAGTACATGATGTGTTTTAGGTTAATGGGTTATCCTAGTAACACATGTGATGTCACTATTTGATCTCCAAGATGTTATGCATAGTTATCGAATCTCGAACGACTCTCGATGCACCAATGGTTGTTGATTCGATCGGGATATATGGTTGAAGGAACCGTATTGTACGCTAACCAAAATCTACTGGTTCTTGCAGGCACTATCAGTAATACTTAGGGAATCATGGGGCGATGTTGCTAGGCGCTCTTACCATGATTCGATGGGTAAGTCGGAAATTGTTGTTCCGAGTCACAAGGAGTTGTGAGCCCACGGCTAGCTATATTCCTGAACCATTGAGGGTTACACAAGTAATAGATTACTAAAACCCCGTAGAGATAGTTAAATTTAAAGAGTTAAATTTAATGAAATAGAAGTTGGACTTCTTAACTAAAGGGAGTGGGATTTCCTAAAATGACATAGGGATGGACATTTTTGGAAATCATTGAATTCGGATTCAAAAAAATTATCTTGACTCTAAAAGATGCAGAAATGGTTTCTGTGCACATTGGTGAAATTAGTTTATCAATCAGAGTCACGATGAATTTTATATTAATTTTTAGAACAACGGGCTTGGCTTGTTGGGTTTAAGTTATGGATTGTGGGCTTTAAGGAGTTAGAGTCCTAATACAATTATAACTTAATCTAGTCTAGAAATTATCTATAAAAGGGACTGTAGTGTTCGAAAATTACAAGCTTTTCAGTCTAGCAATTTTCGAAATTTCAGTCTATATTATTCAAGAGGATTTTTGAATTCTCTGTCCCTTTCGGAGAAAATTCGGTCTTGTGATTTTTGTGAAAAATTGCAATCCGGATTAACAGATCATATCTGTTTATTCTCTACGCAAACTTTTGATTGATTTCTAGTGCAGTCAATCAGAGGGTTTTGTTTTCTATTCGTGGACCTGATTGAAGAAACGTTCGTTCATCAGTTCCGGGGATATACAACAAGAGCAGATTAAATTCTGTTGGTGTCCATAATCTCGCTTCGAGATTTTAAGGTAAAATATTTAATAGTGATTATTTGTTTTACTTACACAAATTTAATCGTAAAGTTTTGATACCCAGATATGGAATCGTTTCATATTAATAAAATAAAATTTTTATACTTCCGCTGCACCGGGTATCAATTCTAATTGATCTGAACACAGTTTTTCAAACAGTGGTATCAGAGCCAGGTTGCTCAGATCAAACGATTAAATTAATCGATTGTACAAAACTTTTAAGCCTCGATTTTTGAAATAAAACAAAAATTTAAAATTAAATTTTAATGGGCAAATCGGGAAGCGATCGTCGCTGCCCGGGGCAGCGAGCGTCGCTTCCCAGGGCAGCGCTGGGCACTGCCCAAGGGGCAGCGACGGGCTTCCCAGCCCGGGCCCTTTTTTTTGGGGCGCGGGCTGCCCGGGATATTCCCGGGCAGCTCGGAAAAATTATTTTTAATTTTTAATTAAAAATTTAATTTTTTGAAATTCTAGTTTTTGATCCGATCGAAAATTATTTTTGATTGGTTCACGAGGCATCGGATCGAATTGTTCGAGTCCGAAAATTTTAAAATTGATTTTTGGATAAATTTGAATTTTTGGAAAATTTATAAATTGTATCCGTTAAATTAAATTTTATAAAATTAATTATTTTGGTACAATTGATGATAAGATATGATCTTATGGATGGATAAGATAAAATATGATTTTATCTTTTAAATTATGATGCCTGTGCATGTTTATCCAATTATTTAATTATTGAATTAATTAATGGATAAAGGATGATCGATTGCCATGACCAATGTTTTAGGTGTATGTTAGGTGATTTATATTTGTCTTATTGTTGTTGGTGTTTATTAATGGGCTTGGTTTATAGCCCAATATGATTGTCATATGTAATAAAAGTGGGCCTGGTTTATGGCCCGTTCCCACCCCTAAAAATGTATCCCATATTTGTCATCGAAATTTATTGTAAATTTATTAGATTTAGTGGGAGACAAAGATTTGAAGAAATGGTGGGGCCAGCAGACAATGAAGACCGAAGAAATGTAAATTGGAAGCACAATGTAATAGGATTGCATTGCATACTTGCATATCACCTAGGATTGGACTTAGACTCGTGATTGGAAACCACGGGTCGATTAGTTAATGGGATCGATCATCCTTAAATAATATATGATATTATTGATGTATGCATGTTTAGACAAAATTGTATGAATCCCGCAAGCATATATAAATTGCATGATGAGACAAATTTTCAAAATTAAAAATCCCTCATTTTAAATATGATTTAAAATTGATATCAAGATTAATAAAAAGGGAATTTAAATATTGTTTAAATATTCCTACCTTCCATCAACGATCAATGTATGAGATGCTACCCACGGATACGGTCCGGCTCATATTATTGGGGGGGTCCGTTCGTCGAAAAGCTGTACATTGGATCGACACATGTTGTAAGTTGGGTGGAACTCCCATGGGATTGGCTCATATTATTGGGGGATCCACATGGCGACCGTCCATCACAACTTAATATTGATGGGTTATCTTGACATGTCACAATAAACGGCGTCATATTATTGGGCCCTTATTGGACATGAGGTAAAAACATGGGGGTTAATTTGGAAGTAATTGAGCTCTACCTTTTGAAAATTATGGTTGGCTGATATTATTCGGGATCATGATTCGTCAATTGGACTCCATGTTCTCACTAAGGAAAATAGTTTTCCGTTTTCACTAGAGGGTAGTGAAATCGTTAAATTAGTGGGAGTGTAATTCATAAAATAAAATTCGCCATATTTTATGTCTTAGTAAATTAATTAAACAATCATTGATTATTATCTGTTTCCTTTTCAGTATACTATTACAATGACTTCTCGCAATCCACTGTTTTCAATTCTCGAACAAAACAAATTGACTGGCGCAAACTATACGGAATGGTTCCGTAAGTTAAAAATTATTCTTACTTCGGAAAAAGCTTTCTACGTGTTAGAGAAGCCGCCTCCAAAAGAAGCCCCGGCTAATACAAGTCCGGAAGAGTTGGCCAAACTTGATTTATGGTGGGACCATGATATCAAGGCCAAATGCTACATGCAGGCTTCGATGTCTGATGAGCTTCAAAGGAGATTCGAGGATGCCGTGAATGCTGCTGACATTCACAAGAACCTCAAGGAACTCTTTGGAGCTCAGTCAAGGTTGGAGAGGTATGCCACCGTCAGAGAGCTCATGACGAGCCGCATGCGAGATGGGACTTCGGTCTGTGAGCATGGGGTGCACATGATTGGGCTCATTGAAAAGTTGGTAACACTCGACTTGACTTTGGAGCATGAACTTAGCGCGGACTTGTTGCTTCTATCACTTCCTTCATCGTTTGACGGTTTTGTGATGAACTTCAATATGAACAAGATAGAGGCCACCCTTGAAGAGATGGTCAATATGCTTGTCACATATGAAGCCACACTAAAGAAGGATAAACCGGTACTCTTGGTTGGCTCCTCTTCTAACTCTAAGAAAGGACCAAGTGGAAATGGTAAGAAACGTTCTGCCCCATCCAAGAAGATTGTACCAAATAAGAAGGGAAAGGCCAAGGCTTCAATTGGGATAAAAGATGAAAACGTTTGCCATTACTGCAAGAAACCCGGTCATTGGAAACGTAACTGCAAGGAATACCTCGAACAGTTGCGAACTGCAAAGGGTATGTTTTACATTGAAATAAATGTTTCGCTTAATACTTCTTCTTGGGTATTGGATACCGGATGTGGATCTCACATTTGCAATGATTTGCAGGTGATGACAAAAAGTCGTAAGCTAAGGATGGGTGAGACCCAGCTAAGGCTCGGGAATGGTTCTAGAGTCGAAGCCAAAGCTATAGGAGACATTTATTTAGTTTTGCAGAACAATTTTAAGTTATTTTTGAGAGATGTTTTATATGTTCCGGATTTGGTCAAAAACATTATATCTATTTCTATGCTTGATAGAGATGGTTTTTCTTGCAATTTTGTGAATGAGATTTGCAATATTTACAAGAATGAATGTTGATTGGAAATGGAAAACTTGAAAACGATCTATATAGCTTAAAATTAAAAGACGTTCCAATTAATTATGTTGATAAACCGGTAACAACAATTAAAAGGAAGGACGATAGTCAAAACCCGGCAAACCTTTGGAATGCTAGGCTAGGTCATATTTCTTCAAGGAGGATGAACAAGCTAGTGGGAGAGGGCATGTTTGATATGTCTGATATTAACTCTCTACCTACTTGTGAGTCCTACCTAAAGGGAAAAATGACTAAATCTCCTTTCAAAGGGAAACCTGAGCGTAGTCAAAATCTGTTGGATTTGATCCATACAGATGTTTGCGGTCCATTTAGGATTGGTACTAAATGTGGCAACACCTACTTCATTACCTTTACTGATGATCATTCTAGATATGAGTATTTATATTTAATGAAATATAAGTCTGAAGCATTTGAAAAGTTCAAATAATTCAAGGCTGAGGTAGAAAACAAACTAGGTAAAAGTATTAAGGCACTTCGATCGGATCGAGGTGGAGAATACTTAAGTACCGAGTTTTTGGACTATCTAAAAGAGAATGGGGTTCTCTCTCAGTGGACTCCTCCTATGACACCTCAGCTTAATGGTGTTTCGGAGCGTCGCAATCGAACTTTGTTGGACATGGTTCGATCCATGATGAGCTTCACTGAGCTCCCACCTTCGTTTTGGGGCTACGCGCTTGAAACGGCGGTATTGTTGTTAAACAACGTCCACACTAAAGCAGTAAATAAAACACCATACGAGTTATGGAATGGCAAAGCTCCTAAGTATTCGTACTTGAGGATTTGGGGATTTCCTGCTTACGTGAAGCAGACAGTGGGAGATAAATTGGATAGTCGATCCACTTTATGTTATTTTGTAGGGTATCCGAATAATTCAATCGGATATTATTTCTATCATCCTGTTGAAACAAAAGTGTTTGTTTCAAGGAATGCCACCTTCTTGGAGAAGGAGTTCTTATTGGATAAGAAAGACAAGATGATGGAACTCGAAGAAATTCGAGAAGAACCCGAGATACAAAATAGTGATCCTACACCTCAAGAATCATCACAAGACACGCCTATTACTAGGAGATCCGAGAGGACTTCTAGGCCTCCTATCAGATATGGTCTTCTTCTTGAAGGGGATCAAAGTGAACCCGACATTGGATGTGATCCAAGAAACTTCAAGGAAGCAATTTCTGATGCGGATTCGAATTTATGGCTTAAAGCTATGCAATCGGAAATAGACTCGATGCATTCTAACCAAGTTTGGTCTTTAGTAGATCCTCCCGATGGAATTGTTCCAATTGGGTGCAAATGGATCTACAAGAGAAAGCTTGGGCTTGATGGAAAGGTATTGACCTACAAGGCACGATTGGTGGCAAAAGGTTATACTCAAAGATAATGAGTTGACTATGATGAAACCTTTTCACCAGTCGCAATGTTCAAGTCCATAAGAATCTTTATTGCCATAGCAGCATGGTATGACTATGAGATATGACAAATGGATGTAAAGACTGCATTTCTTAATGGAAACATTAAGGAAAAGATCTATATGATGCAGCCTGAGGGATACACATCCATGAGAAGCGAACATAAGGTATGCAAGCTTCAGAGATCAATCTATGGTCTCAAACAAGCATCAAGAAGTTGGAACCAGAAATTTGATGAAACGATAAAGGATTTTGATTTTATCAAGAACCCGGAGAAACCATGCGTGTACAAGAAAGTAGTTAAGAATGCGGTAACATTCTTAGTACTTTATGTTGATGACATCCTACTCATGGGGAATGATGTAGGGATGTTGCAGTCAACAAAGATATGGTTATCAGGTAGATTCTCGATGAAGGATTTAGGTGAGGCATCTTATATTCTAGGAATTCAGATCTATAGAGATAGATCTAAAAGAATGATAGGACTCACTCAATCAACCTACATCGACACCATATTGAAAAAAGTTTTCTATGGATGAGTCCAAGAGAGGACATCTACCTATGTGTCATGGAGTTTCTCTATCCAAGTCTATGTGTCCCAAGACTGACGAAGAGATAGAGAAGATGACACACGTGCCATATGCGTCAGCCATAGGTAGTATCATGTATGGGATGATATCTACCAGACCGGATGTGGCCTATGCTCTGAGCGTCACGAGCAGATACCAAGCCAATCCCGATCAAATGCATTGGAAAGCCGTGAAGGATATTCTTAAGTACTTGCGAAGGACTAAGAATTTATTCATAGTTTATGGAGGGAAAGAATTGAAGTTGGAAGGCTATACCGACTCTAGCTTCCAATGTGAAGTGGATGACTCGAAATCAATCTCTGGATTTGTATTCGTGCTCAATGGCGGTGCTGTCTCTTGGAAGAGTTCCAAGCAGGACACCACAGCGGATTCCACCACTGAGGCAGAATACATTGCAACATCAGTTGCTGCTAAAGAGGCGGTTTGGATAAGGAAATTCATCCAAGAGTTGGGTGTACTGTGACAACACGGGTGCCGTTGCTCAGGCAAAGGAACCAAGGTCACATCAGAAGTCCAAACACGTACTGAGGAAATACCACATCATCCGGAAGATCGTGGAAAGAGGAGACATCACTGTCGAAAGAGTGGCCTCTACAGACAATATCGCTGATCCACTTACTAAGCCCTTGCCAGGACCATTGTTTGACAAACATCGCGAAGCAATGGGATTGCGTAGTGTAACTAGTTGGCTTTAGGGCAAGTGGGAGATTGAAAGAGTGGGTGCCCGGTTAGCCAACTTGTGGCTAAGGGCTTTTGTGACTCTATGTATAAATAATCTTTTGTTTAATATAATTTACACTTTTATAATGGCATTGACTTTATCTTTCTTCATATTGTTATATTATGATATACTATTGTTGTTTTGATAAAGACCTTGAATATACTATAGTGTATGTAAGATGTGGTAGCACATGGGAATGGATATCATGAAACACATCTTATAGTCACTGTATATTCTAAACAGTTCCTAGTCAATTGAGCCGTCCGCAAATAAGGATAAGGATCGCTCGAGATTGAGACTAGCATTTGCGATGCCGAGTACCACGTTTCATTGGTATGGAACATAGAGATGTTCAAAGCATGCAAATGGATATTCATATGATGAATGATCGAACTACCCTATTCGGACTTTCCAAGTGGTTATCACTTATCAAGTGGATAAAGTCCGCGGTTTTGGTTGTACACCATTAGTCCTTATTACTTGAAACATCATTGAGACTCTATATGCTAGTACTGTACTTTGACTCGTTTACCGACTCTATCGGGGTCATCAGGTGTCGGGATTGGGTACAGTTACGACACATATAGGAGTTGATGCTTTGTTATCAAGGATTCACCACATACTTGCGAGTGTGGATATCCTATGTGATCTGAGGAGATATTAGTGTGACGAATCTCTGGCCAGAGTACATGATGTGTTTTAGGTTAATGGGTTATCCTAGTAACACATGTGATGTCACTATTTGATCTCCAAGATGTTATGCATAGTTATCGAATCTCGAACGACTCTCGATGCACCAATGGTTGTTGATTCGATCGGGATATATGGTTGAAGGAACCGTATTGTACGCTAACCAAAATCTACTGGTTCTTGCAGGCACTATCAGTAATACTTAGGGAATCATGGGGCGATGTTGCTAGGCGCTCTTACCATGATTCGATGGGTAAGTCGGAAATTGTTGTTCCGAGTCACAAGGAGCTGTGAGCCCACGGCTAGCTATATTCCTGAACCATTGAGGGTTACACAAGTAATAGATTACTAAAACCCCGTAGAGATAGTTAAATTTAAAGAGTTAAATTTAATGAAATAGAAGTTGGACTTCTTAACTAAAGGGAGTGGGATTTCCTAAAATGACATAGGGATGGGCATTTTTGGAAATCACTGAATTCGGATTCAGAAAAATTATCTTGACTCTAAAAGATGCAGAAATGGTTTCTGTGCACATTGGTGAAATTAGTTTATCAATCAGAGTCACGATGAATTTTATATTAATTTTTAGAACAACGGGCTTGGCTTGTTGGGTTTAAGTTATGGATTGTGGGCTTTAAGGAGTTAGAGTCCTAATACAATTATAACTTAATCTAGTCTAGAAATTATCTATAAAAGGGACTGCAGTGTTCGAAAATTACAAGCTTTTCAGTCTATATTATTCAAGAGGATTTTCGAATTCTCTGTCCCTTTCGGAGAAAATTTGGTCTTGTGATTTTTGTGAAAAATTACAATCCGGATTAACAGATCATATCTGTTTATTCTCTACGCAAACATCTGATTGATTTCTAGTGCAGTCAATCAGAGGGTTTTGTTTTCTATTCGTGGACCTGATTGAAGAAACGTTCGTTCATCAGTTCCGGGGATATACAACAAGAGCAGATTAAATTTTGTTGGTGTCCATAATCTCGCTTCGAGATTTTAAGGTAAAATATTTAATAGTGATTATTTGTTTTACTTACACAAATTTAATCGTAAAGTTTTGATACCCAGATATGGAATCGTTCCATATTAATAAAATAAAATTTTTAAACTTCCGCTGCACCGGGTATCAATTCTAATTGATCTGAACACAGTTTTTCAAACAATTCTGAGACTGTGTAGGTATGGGACTACATAGTTGAGGAGGGCATAAAAGATTTCATATTTACTTCTCATATCAAGAAGGTGCATCTTATTTTCAGGAGCTCATCACTTAAGAACTCCAAAGTTAAGCGTGCTTAACTTGGGGAAATTATAGGATGGATGATTCCCTTGGAAGTTTCTCAGGGTGCGTGTGAGTGAGGACATAAGCACGCTGGAAAGACCTGTCTCGATACAGTGGATCGTTACAATATAACTGGAGAAGGAAACTCGGAAATTTGTAATTCAAATTGAAATCGAACGAGTCCTATTTATAGGAAAATTTCGGGTTGAGTTCGGGCCCTTTGAACTGGGGTTCGGATCGTCCGATCCAACTCACTGCCTGCATGCAAGACACGTCGAGTTCGGACCGCCCGATCTCCAGCACTCGAAAGCTCGAAAAGCACTCTCGAGTTTAGACAACCAGCCTCTTGCCTGTTCAGGATTCTCGCCTCCCACCAAGGGTTTCGGTCCTACTTGCATAAACTTATTGATAGAGTAACGACGTCTACCCTCATGAGGACGATATCGATCATCATGATGGCGATGATGACGATGATGACCACCTCCCTGGCCAACACTACCATGACTTTTGTCAGCCATATTCCGAAAAAAATTGCACATTAAAATCCCAAATGCGCAAGAATTACTCAAGACTAAACTAAATCCCAAGTACTAATTCCCAAAATCTAAGCATGCTCTGATACCAAAAATGTAGTGACCCTGCATGGAATCACCTACTAACTGGCAACTAATAGCATACATTAAACTTAATACAACAAAATACTTAACAGATTAAAACGTGCGGAAACATAATCCATAAATTACATATCAGCTTAGTAAAATATATCTAGGCTTAATACTGTAGTGATACAACCATATCGAAAAACTTAAAAATAAACATTATACAGCTATATCGAACCCTGCTGTATAATAAACTCCTCAAGGCTCTTGCTCCCTAGTCCTGCCTTGAACTACCAGCTCCATCCATCCTGCGACCTACCCCGTGGAATAGGGTGTCCAAGATAATAACTAGGACGTGAGCGCTAACGCCCAGTATATAAACATGAGTAAACATATGTATATAATGCATGCAACATGATGACTAGTAAAAGATCATCTAAAAAGTCATGCTCAGTACCGGCGCCACATGAGTGCTGCCACCGCACGGATCAACCTCTGGGTGCAACCACACTCGTCTAGTACACCAGAGTAGTCAGACATACATGTCCCCGCCGTAGCGGTACTCTCAGTAATAGACTATCGAGTATAGAGCTTAGCGGCTCTATAATCAGGTATAATAAGGTATAGGCTCAACGTGTATATGCACATGCCATATGAATATGGAAAACATTAAATCATATATCATGTCATATAATAATGCCAAATAAATGCAACATATAAACATGTATACTCGCTGACAATCTCAGTCAATGTGTACGTATCTCTAGGCTAGTTCAAGTATAGTAGATCCTAGGTTCCAAGCCTATATTCAAAAGTTCACCGTATCACTACATAAGTTCTATAAGTCTTAACTAAGCTAATAAGTACTCCCAAAACTTAAATAGATTCCCGGACCATACCTTCGTCCGTAGATAGCCCTTTGGAGTCGCTGGTCCTGGATGACTATAACCACACCTTGGTTATTCCAGAACCTCGATTATAACCGATAGAGCCCTCAAGTGTATAACTCACACTATATAACTGGAGAAGGAAACTCGGAAATTTTTAATTCAAATTAAAATCGAACGAGTCCTATTTATAAGAAAATTTCTGGTCGAGTTCGGGCCCTCCGAAATGGGGTTCGGATCATCCGATCCAAATCACTGCCTGCATGCGAGACACGTCGAGTTCGGACCGTCCGATCACCACTTCGGGTCATCCAAAGTGTCCTAAATTCGACACTTGTCAAAAATCATGGCTGAGTAATCCTGCCTACTTGGCACAGGTGAAGTTCGGGCCGTCCGATCCTACTTCGGATCGTCTGAACTTGCCTTAACTCCGAAGTCAACAAGATCACCTTCGGAGCCCCGGTGTGCTGGGTTCGGGCCGTCCGAAGTCCTCTTCGGACCGTCCGAACTGGCTTAGAAAAAGAAAATACAATTCTTGATTCTGAAGTTCGATTAAACCCCGGAATTGGTTAATTACCAACCCTAAATCATGTTTAACATATTATTATCTTAAAATGGAATCTGGATTACTACATCATCCATCGCCAGAACCATGAGATTCGCTATCAAAATGTTCCCTTCGAACTCTAAAGGTCAAATCATCACTAGACGCTTAGCCAAAGCAGATTGATCCGTCGGAGTAGAAACAGAAACTACTACGTGAAAGAGTGGGTGTCCTGCTAGCCAACTTGTGGCTAAGGGTCTTTATGACTCTATTTGTAAACAATCTTTGTTTAATATAATTTACAGTCTTTATTGGAATTTACTTTATCTTTTATCATATTGTTATGTTGTGACGTGCTATACGATGTTTAAATAAAGACCTTGAATATACTAAAGTGTATGCAAGATGTGATAGTGGATATGGATGACTATCATGAAACACATCTTGTAATCACTGTATATTCTAAACCAGTTCATAGTCAATTGAGCCGTCCGCAATAAGGATAAGGATCGTGTTGGAACACGGTCGTTCTCCGGATCGAAAAAGAAAGTGATACCCGTTGCAGCGGAAGTTTTAAAATTTTATATGGAACGATTCCATATGGGTATCAAATTCCTACGTTTAAAATTGATAACATAAAATTTAAACAATGTAAATTTTACCTTAAAATCTCGAAGCGAGATTATGGACACCAACAGATTAATCTGCTCTTGTTGTATATCCCAGGAACTGATGAACGAACAATTCTTCAATCAGGTCCACGAACAGAAATTTAATCCCTCTGATAGACTGCACTATAAAGTATATCAGAAGTTTCTATGATGAGATAGAACAAATATGATCTGTTAAATCAGTCTGCAAATTCAAAAATTCACAGACTGAATTTTCGAACACTGTGAGAGAGGGGGAGGGGGTCGGCCGAATCACTTGAGAGAATACTCTCTAGGGTTTCGAAATTTTTGACCTGTGTTGTGTAATTTCTGCACTGCAATAACTTATTTATAATGTGGGCTGCTAACAGCTTAGGGCCCATTATTCATAAGTTCAAGCCTGACAAGCAAAGCCCGCATGTTCAGAAATTAATATAAAATTCATCGTGACTCAGATTGATAAACCAATTTCACCAATGTGCACAGAAACCATTTCTGCATCTTTTAAAGTCAAGATAAATTTTCTGAATTCGAATTCAGTGATTTCCAAAAATGTCCATCACTATGTCATTTTAGAAAATCTTACTTCCTCTACTCTTAAATAAGAAGTCCCACTTCTTTATTCACTAAATTTAACTCTTTAAATTTAATTATCTCAACGGGGATTAAAAATCCATTACTTGTGTGACCCTCAATGGTTCAGGGATACAGCTAGCCGTGGGCTCATAACTCCTTGTGACTCGAAACAACAATTTTCGACTTGCCCATCGAATCATGGTAAGAGCGCCTAGAAACATCGCCCCATGATTCCCTAGGTATCACTGATAGTGCCTGCAAGAACCAATAGATTTTGGTTAGCGTACAGTACGGTCCCTTCATCCATATATCCCGATCGAATCAACAACCATTGGTAAATCGAGAGTCGTTCGAGATTCGATAACTATGCAATGCATCTTGAAGATCAAATAGTGACATCGCATGTTCTACTAGGAAACCAAGTAACCTAAAACATATCATGTACTCTGGCCAGAGATTCGTCACACTAATATCTCCTCAAATTGCATAGGATATCCACACTCGTAAGTATGTGGTGAATCCTTGACAACAAAGCATCGACTCCTATATGTGTCGTAACTGTACCCAATCCCGACACCTGATGACCCCAATAGAGTCGGTAAACAAGTCAAAGTACAGTACTAGCATATAGAGTCTCAATGATGTTTCAAGTAGTAAGGACTAATGGTGTACAACCAAAACCGCGGACTTTATCCACTCGATAAGTGATAACCACTTGGAAAGTTCGAATAGGGTAGTTCGATCATTCATCATATGAATATCCATTTGCATGCTTTGAACATCTCTATGTTCCATACCAATGAAACGTGGTACTCGGCATCGCAAATGCTAGTCTCAATCTCGAGCGATCCTTATCCTTATTAACGGACGGCTCAATCGACTAGGAACTGTTTAGAATATACAGTGACTATAAGATGTTTTTCATGATAGCCATCCTCATGTGCTACCACATCTTACATACACTATAGTATATTCAAGGTCTTCATCTAAACATCTTATAGTATGTCATAACATAATAATATGATAAAAGATAAAGTAAATGCCATTATAAAAGTGTAAATTATATTAAACAAAAGATTGTTTATACATAGAGTCATAAAAGCCCTTAGCCACAAGTTGGCTCACCGGGCACCCACTCTTTCAAATCGCTCAAGATTGAGACTAGCATTTGCGATGCCGAGTACCACGTTTCATTGGTATGGAACATAGAGATGCTCGAAGCATGCAAATGGATATTCATTGGATGAATGATCGAACTACCCTATTCGGACTTTCCAAGTGGTTTTTCACTAATTGAGTGGAAAAGTTCGTGGTTTTGGTTGTACATCATTAGTCCTTACTACTTGAAACATCATGGAGACTCTATATGCTAGTATTGTACTTTGACTCGTTTACCGACTCTATGAGGGTCATCAGGTGTCGAGATTGGGTACAGTTATGACACATATATGAGTCAATGCTTTGTTGTCAAGGATTCACCACACGCTTGCGAGTGTGGATATCCTATGCGATCTGAGGAGATATTAGTGTGAAAAATCTCTAGCCAGAGTACACGATGTGCTTTAGGTTACTTGGTTTCCTAGTTGCACATGCGATGTCACCATTTGATCTTCAAGATGCATTGCATAGTTATCGAATCTTGAACGAATCTCGATATACCAATGGTTGTTGATTCGATCGGGATATATGGATGAAGGGACCGTACTGTACGCTAACCAAAACCCGCTGGTTCTTGCAGGCACTATCAGTGATACCTAGGAAATCATTGGGCGATGTTGCTAGGCGCTCTTACCATGATTCGATGGGCAAGTCGGAAATTGTTGTTCCGAGTCACAAAGAAGTTGTGGGCCCACGACTAGCTGTATCCCTAAACAATTGAGGGTTACACAAGTAATAGATTTCTAATCCCCATTGAGATAATTAAAATTAATAAGTTAAATTTAGTGAATGAGAAGTAGGACTTCTTATTAATGAGTAGAGGGAGTGAGATTTCCTAAAATGATATAGGGATGCCATTTTTGGAAACCACTGAATTCGGATTCACAAAATTTATCTTGACTTTAAAATGTACAGAAAAGGTTTCTGTGCACGTTGGTAAATTTGGTTTAACAATTTGAGTCACGATGAATTTTATATTAATTTTTGAACATGCGGGCTTTGCTTGTCAGTCTTGAACTTATGACTAATGGGCCCTAAGCTGTTAGCAGCCCATATTATAAATAAGTTATTGCAATACATAAATTAGACACAAGCATTCATAATTTTCGAAAAACCCTAGAATTTTCTCTCTAAGGTGGCCGCCCACTTCCTCTCCCTGTGTTCGAAATTCCAGTCTTCAATTTTCAAAAATTGCAGTCAGGTTTAACAGATCAGATCTGTTAATTTCTCTTCGTAGAAACTTCTGATAGACTTTCTAGTGCAGTCTATCAGAGGATTTTAGAATTCTGTTTGTGAACTTGATTCAGAAGTTGATCGAGGCATCGGTTCCTGGGATATACAAGAAGAGCAGATTTTATTTTTTGGAGTCCATAACCTCAAGTTGAGACTTGAGAGGTAAAATTTAATTATGTTTTATTTTACTTATTTTTTTAATCATAAGGATTTGATACCCACGATCTGGAATCGTTCCAGATCAGAAAATAAAATTTTTAAACCTTTTGCTACCGTGGGTACCATATCTATGGATCCGAGAACGTGTTCCAACAGTGGTATCAGAGACAGGTTGCTCTCGGATCTTATGATTAAAATTTTATCAAAAATTGTACCATGCCTCGATTTTCAGAAGAAAATTTTTTTTTGGGACTGCCCGCTGCCCGAAAGAGCAGCGGGCAGCCGCCGCCTGGCGCGCAGCAGCCTAGCGTGATGGGCAAGGGCAAACGTTGCCCTAGCCCATCACACAGCTGGGCCATGCGAGGCGGCACTAGCCCAGCGTGCAGCTGGACCGCAGGCAACGGCCCAGCAGCCCAGCCTAGCAGGGTTGGGCGGGCTGCCCGGGACCTTGAATTTTAAATTAATTTTTTTTTAATTTTATAATTTTAGAAATTATAAATTTTGGACCGATTGAAAATTGTTTCGGTTGGTTCACGAGGCAATGGGTCAAAATTGTTTGAACCCGGATTTTTAAAAAATAAATTATTTTGGTACAATTGATAATAAAATATGATTTTATGGATAAATTAGATAAAATATGATTTTATATATAAAATGGGATTTTGTGTATAAAATATGATTTTATCTATTTACAATTATTGACATTTTGAATTGCATGTTATCCAATCATTTAATTGAATTAAATAATTGGATAAAAGGATGATCGATTGCCATGACCAATTTCTTAGGTGTATGTTAGGTTATTTACATTTGATTTTATTATTGCTGTTGGGTTTTATTAATGGTCTTGTATTATGACCCAATTTGATTTGTCATTTGTAATAAAAGTGGGCCTGGTTTATGGCCCGTTTCCACCCTTAAATATGTATCCACTACTTGTCATTGAAATTTATTGTAAATTTATTAGACTTAGTGGGAGATAAAGATTTGAAGACAATGGTGGGCTCAGCAGATATAAAGACCGAAGAAATGTAAATTGGAAGCTCAATGTAATAGGTTTGCATTGCATACTTGCATATCACCTAGGATTTGACTTAGACTCGTGATTGGCAACCACGGGTCTATTAGATCTAGGCATCGATCATCCTTTATTTAATATTTGATATTATTGTTGTATGCATGTTTAGACTAAATTTCATGAATCCTGCAAGCATACAAATTTATTAAATGATGAGACAAATTTTCAAAATTAAAATCCCTCATTTTAAATATGATTTAAAATTAATATCAAGTTTAATAAAAGGGAAATTAAATATAGTTTATATTTTCCTACCTTCCATCAACTATCAATGCATGATAGATGCAACCCGCGACCGTGGTCCATCTCATATTATTGGGAAGGCCCGTTCGCCGAAAAGCTGTGAATTGAGTAGACAATTGTTGTAAATTGGGTGGAACTCCCATGGGATCACCTCATATTATTGGGGGTCCACATGGCGACCGTTCATCACAACAATATTGATGGGTCAACTTGACATATCACTTTAAACGGCGTCATATTATTGGGCCTTTTATTGGATATGAGGTAAAAACATGGAGGTTGCTCTAGCAGCAATTGAACTCTACCTTTTTAAAAATTATAATTGGCTGATTTTATTCGGAACTATAATTTGTAAATTGGGCTCCATGTTCCTACTAAAGAAAATAGTATTCTCGTTTTCACTAGAGGGTGGTGAAATCGTTAAAATAGTGGGAGAGTAATTCATAAAATTAAACTTGCCTTATTTTATGTCTTAGTAAATTAATTAAACAATAACTGATTATTGTCTGTTATCTTTTCAGTATATCGTTACAATGAATTCGCGTAATCCGCTCTTTTCAATTCTCGAACAAAACAAACTGACTGGCGCAAACTATACGAAATAGATCCGTAAGTTGAAGACTGTCCTATGCTCGGAAAAGATTTTCTACGTGTTAGAAAATTTTCCTCCGAAGGAAGCCCCGGCTGATGTGAGTCCGGAAGAGTTGGCCAAACTTGATAAATGGTGGGACCATGATATCAAGGCCAAATGCTACATGCAGGCTTCGATGTCTGATGAACTTCAGAGGCGATTTGAGGATGCAGTGAATGCTGCTGACATTCACAAGACCCTCAAGGAACTTTTTAAAGCTCAGTCTAGATCTGAGCGGTACGCCACTGTCAAAGAGCTGATGACATGCCGCATGCGAGATGGGACTTCGGTCCGTGAGCATGGGGTACACATGATTTGGCTCATTGAAAAATTGGTGACCCTCGAGTTAACATTGGAGCACAAACTGTGTGTGGACTTACTGCTTCTTTCTCTTCCTTCATCGTTTGACGGTTTTGTGGTGAACTTTAATATGAACAAGATAGAGGCCACCCTTGAAGAGATGGTCAATATGCTTGTCACTTATGAGGCCACATTGAAGAAGGATAAGCCGGTTCTCTTGGTGGGATCCTCTTCGTCTGCTAAGAAGGGGTCAAATGCAAAGGGTAACAAGCGTTCTTCCCCACCCAAGAAAACATGGCCCAAGAAAAAGAATAAGACAAAGGCTTCAAACGTGGACAAACATGAAGATGTTTGCCATCACTGCAAGAAACCTGGTCACTGGAAGCGTAACTCCAAAGAATATCTCGAGCAGTTGCGAACTGCAAAGGGTATGTTTTATATTGAAATAAATGTTTCACTTAATACTACTTCTTGGGTATTGGATACCGGATGTGGATCTCACATTTGCAATGATTTACAGGTGATGTCAAGAAGTCGTAGGCTGAGGATGGGTGAGACCCAATTGAGGCTCGGAAATGGTTCCAGAGTTGAAGCCAAAGCTGTGGAAGATGTTTGTTTAATTTTGCAAAACAATTTTAAGTTATTTTTTAGAGACGTTTTATTTGTGCCAGATTTGGTTAAAAATATTATTTCTGTTTCTATGCTTGATAGAGATGGTTTTTCTTGCAATTTTGTGAATGGAATTTGCAATATTTACAAGAATGAATGTTTGATTAGATGTGAACAACTTGAAAACGATCTATATAACTTGAAATTAAAAGACGTTCCAGTTAATTATGTTGATAAACCGGTAACAACAATAAAAATAAAGAACGATAGTCAAAACTCGGCAAATCTTTGGCATGCTAGACTAGGTCATATTTCCTCACGGAGGATGAACAAGTTAGTGGGAGAGGGCATGTTTGATATGTCAGACATAAACTCCTTACCTACTTGTGAGTCCTGCCTAAAAGGAAAAATGACTAAGACACCTTTTAAGGGAAAACCTGAGCGTAGTCAAAATCTGTTATATTTGATCCATACAGATGTGTGTGGCCCATTTAGTATTGGTACTAAATCTGGTCACACCTACTTCATTACCTTTACTGATGATTATTTAAGGTATGTGTATTTATATTTAATGAAATATAAATCTGAATCATTTGAAAGGTTCAAAGAATTCAAAACTGAAGTAAAGAATCAGCTAGGAAAAAGTATTAAAGCACTTCAATCTGATCGATGCGGTGAATACTTGAGTACCGAGTTTTTAGACTATCTGAAAGAAAATGAAATTCTTTCTCAGTGGACTCCTCCTGCCATACCTCAGCTTAATGGTGTAGCAGAGCGTCGTAATCAAACTCTGTTGGACATGGTTCGATCTATGATGAGCTTCACTGAGCTCCCACCTTTGTTTTGGGGCTATGCACTTGAAACGGCGGTATTGTTGTTGAACAATGTCCACACTAAAGCAGTGAATAAAACTCCATACGAATTATGGACTGGCAAAACTCTTAAGTATTTGTACTTAAGGATTTGGGGTGCCCTGCTTACGTGAAGCAGACAGTGGGAGATAAGTTGGATAGTCGATCCACCTTGTATTATTTTGTAGGGTATTTTGTAGGGTATCCGAAGAATTCGATCGGATATTACTTCTATCATCCTACTGAAACAAAAGTGTTTGTTTCTAGGAATACCACCTTCCTAGAGAAGGAGTTCTTACTTGAAAGAAAAGGCAAGATGATGGAACTCGAAGAAGTTCGAGAAGAACCTGAGATACAAAATAACGATCCCACACCTCAGGAACCAATAAATAACACGCCACTTCTTAGAAAATCTGAAAGGGCTTCTAGACCTCCTGTTCGACTTAATCTCCTACTTGAAGGGGATCAAAGTGAACCCATCATTGGATGTGATCCAAGAAACTTCAAGGAAGCAATTTCTGATGCCGATTCGAATTTATGGCTTGAAGCCATGCAGTCTGAAATAGACTCCATGGATGCAAACCAATTTTGGTCTTTAGTAAATCCTCCCGATGGAATTGTTCCTATAGGGTGTAAATGGATATACAAAAGAAAACTTGGGCCTGATGGTAAGGTGGTGACCTACAAGGCATGATTTGTCGCAAAAGGTTATACACAAAGACAAGGTGTTGACTATGATGAAACCTTTTCACCAGTCGCAATGTTCAAGTCCATAAGAATCTTAATTGCCATAGAAGCATGGTATGACTATGAGATATGACAGATGGATGTGAAGACTGCGTTCCTTAATGGAAACATTAAGGAAGAGATCTATATGATGCAGCCCGAGGGCTTCACATCCATGGGAAGCGAGCATAAGGTATGCAAGCTTCAGAGATCAATTTACGGTCTCAAATAGGCGTCAAGAAATTGGAACCCAAAATTTGATGAAACAATAAAAGACTTTGGTTTTATCAAGAACCCGGAGGAACCGTGCGTGTACAAAAAAGTAGTTAAGAATGCTGTGACATTCTTAGTGCTTTATGTTGACGACATCCTACTCATTGGGAATAATGTAGGGATGTTGCAGTCAACAAAGATATGGTTATCAGGTAGATTTTCGATGAAGAACTTGGGTGAGGCGTCCTATATTCTAGGAATACAGATCTATAGAGATAGGTCTAAGAGAATGATAGGACTCACTCAAGAGACCTACATCGACACCATATTGAAGAGGTTCTCTATGGATGAGTCCAAGAGAGGACATCTACCTATGTGTCATGGAGTTTCTCTATCCAAGTCAATGTCTCCCAAGACTAACGAAGAAATAGAGAAAATGACACACGTACCATATGCGCCAGCTATAGGTTGTATCATGTATGGGATGATATCTACCAGATCGGATGTAGCCTTTGCTCTGAGTGTCATGAGCAGATATCAGGCCAACCCCGGTCAAATGCATTGGAAAGCTGTGAAGGATATTCTTAAGTGCTTGAGAAGGACTAAGAATATATTCATGGTTTATGGGGAAGAGAATTGAAATTGGAAGGCTATACCGACTCTAGATTCTAAAGCGACGTGGATGACTCGAAATCAACCTATGGATTTGTATTCATGCTCAATGGCGGTGCTGTCTCTTGGAAGAGTTCCAAGCAGGACACCACAGCGGATTCCACCACTGAGGCAGAGTACATTGCAACATCAGCTGCTATTAAAGAGGCCGTTTGGATGAGGAATTTTGTCCAAGAGTTGGAGGTCATTCCTGAAGCTGTTGGTCCAGTCCCGGTGTACTGTGACAACACTGGTGCCATTGCTCAGGCAAAGGAACCAAGGTCTCATCAAAGATCCAAACACATACTGAGGAAATACCACATCATCCGGGAGATCGTGGAAAGAGGAGACATTACTGTCGAGAGAGTGGCCTCTGCAGACAATATCGCTGATCCACTTACTAAGCCCTCGCCAGGACCATTATTTAACAAACATCGCGAAGCAATGAGACTACGTAGTATGACTAGTTGGCTTTAGGGCAAGTGAGAGATTGAAAGAGTGGGTGCCCTGCTAGCCAACTTATGGCTAAGGGCCTTTATGACTCTATTTATAAATAATCTTTGTTTAATATAATTTACACTCTTTATTGGAATTTACTTTATCTTTTATCATATTTTTATGTTGTGACGTGCTATACGATGTTTAGATAAAGACCTTGAATATACTAAAGTGCATGCAAGATATGATAGTGGATATGGATGACTATCATGAAACACATCTTGTAATCACTGTATATTCTAAACCATTTTCTAGTCAATTGAGCCGTACGCAATAAGGATAAGGATCGCTCAAGATTGAGACTAGCATTTGCGATGCCGAGTACCACGTTTCATTTATGGAACATAGAGATGTTCGAAGCATGCAAATGGATATTCATTGGATGAATGATCGAACAACCCTATTTGGACTTTCCAAGTGGTTTTCACTAATTGAGTGGAAAAGTCCGTGGTTTTGGTTGTACATCATTAGTCCTTACTACTTGAAACATCATGGAGACTATATATTCTAGTACTGTACTTTGACTCGTTTATAGACTCTATGAGGGTCATCAGGTGTCGAGATTGGGTACAGTTACGACACATATAGGAGTCAATGCTTTGTTGTCAAGGATTCACCACATGCTTGCGAGTGTGGATATCCTATGCGATCTGAGAAGATATTAGTGTGAAAAATCTCTGGCCAGAGTACATGATGTGCTTTAGGTTACTTGGTTTCCTAGTTGCACATGCGATGTTACTATTTGATCTTCAAGATGCATTGTATAGTTATCGAATCTCGAACGACTCTCGATATACCAATGGTTGTTGATTCGATCGGGATATATGGATGAAGGGACTGTACTGTACGCTAACCAAAACCCACTGGTTCTTGCAGGCACTATCAGTGATACTTAGGGAATCATGGGGCGATGTTGCTAGGCGCTCTTACCATGATTCGATGGGCAAGTCGGAGTCCATAACCTCAAGTTGAGACTTGAGAGGTAAAATTTAATTCTGTTTCATTTTACTTATTTTTTTAATCGTAAGGATTTGATACCCACGATCTGAAATCGTTCCAGATCAGAAAATAAAATTTTTAAACCTTTCGCTGCCGTGGGTACCATATCTACGGATCCGAGAACGTGTTCCAACACTACGTCTAGTGCAATGCATGGTAACTTATGCCTCTTAACAAAACGTGCATAAATGAAGGAATGAGATGCACCAGTGTCAATAAGTACAAGAGCAGGTATACAATATAACATAAATGTACCTGCGATGACTGTCTCGTTCTCCTCCACTGCCTGATCGTGTCTCAAGGCAAACACCTGGCCAGAAGCCCGCGACTTCAAGTGAGAACTCCCAGCAGAATGTCCCTGTGACCTCTGCTGAACGGTGGCCTGAGAACCCGATCCCGAACCAGAACCAGAACCAGAACCAGAACCAGAACCGTCTCCCCTAGATAGTGGACAATCCCCCCGGAGATGACCAACCTCTCCACATCGAAAACATGCCCTAGAAGCTTTATGGCATCGGTCGATCGGATGGTTCTTCCCGCAATGGTCGCACTTGTCCTTCTTCCCAAAACGAACAACACCACCAGAACCAGAGGAAGAAGAAGTAGATCCGGACTTCTTGAAAGATTGAGCACGGGGACCCAAAGAACTCGCAGGCCTAGACTGAGAGAAAGACCTGTTCTGCCTAATGCTATCCTCCGCCTGGTGACAACGGCTTACCAAACCCTCGTAGGACATGTCATCACCGACCGCCACACGGTCATGGATCTCAGGGTTAAGGCCCTGAAGGAACATATTGTACTTCATCTCAGAGCTGTCAGCAATCTCGGGGCAATAGGATAACAGATCGAAGAACCTCTGCTGATACTCCTCAATAGACATAGGTCCCTGACACAAGCTCAGTAATTCACCCGCCTTCGTCTGACGGAATGCAGGAGAAAAATACAGCTCATGAAAAGATGTGCGGAACTCGGCCCAGGTGGCCATTTCTCTCGCCGCAACAAAGGGTGCAGAAGTAAACCTCCACCACCTACGGGCTCGCCCATCCAGAAGATAACCAAGCGTCTCCATCTTCTGCTCCTTAGTACAGTGAAACATCCAAAAAGTCGTCTCGATACGGTCTAGCCAGTTCTCTGCATCCTCCGGAGACTCGCCTTTAACCAAGGGCTTAGGACCCATCTGCAAGAACTGGCGCACACTGAAACGCTGATCATCATGGCGACGATGATGGTGTTCTTGACGACGCTCTCGATCGGCATCGCTCCAACGTCCACCAATACTGCCATGGCTACTCTGATCATCGTGGTCTGCCATCTACAAAAATTACCTAGCAGTTATCTTATGCAGAATCTAAATCCCAAGAATACTATGCATGCTTTGATACCATAAATGTACTGACCCTTACCGAGATCACCTACTAAAAAGAACTTGGACATGCAATTAAATTAATCAAACAGTAATCTAGAAATAAAACTGCGAAAACAATAATCAAAATACAATCCCAAGGAAAGGAATCTGTAAGTATCCAAATAGTTATACAACCAAATCGAAAGTTGTATCAACCTAAGTACAACAAAAATAAACCCTAGGCGAAGCTCCAGCTGGCCAACCACTGCCTAGCCCCTCTTGGATCCACCTGCTTCATCCAATCGCAAACCTGCCCCATGGAATAGGGTGTCTAGAAATACAGAGTACGAGACGTGAGCATAAAACGCTCAGCACGAGAGTATGAGTATACATGAATGCAAGTATACCGCCATTGAATAGAGTCCAAGGAACAGATAACAGAGACAGATCGGGCCCTGGTATGTAGCACGCTGTGCCGTCGCTTCAGAAGGTGGCTCACATATCGAAATAACAGTGGATACGCCGGACCCAATTCGATGGAAGTCCATCCACTAACAGGATAGGGTAAAACCCTACTAACAGACATCTCAAAAGAGATAGCTCAATATGCAAATATATACAACATATAATCATGTCATATAAATCATGCAATCACATAATACATGCATACTCAGTCATGATATCTCGAACAGTACTTTCGTACCTCAAATACTAGGCAAGCTCTACCAGCTCTAGGTCCACGCCTATAATCCGCACTACACTGCCAAATGATACTAATATCATTAAAGTGCTCTAAAATCCTTAACTAAGTTATTGCATACTCCCAAATATTTTTAGGAAGCAAAAGCTATACTTGCGTCCGTCGTCAGCCCGTTGCTGTCACTTGCCTCAAAACTAGGTCACAGCTCCGCTACGATGCCTGGATCATTACGCCACTTCTGGATTTCCAATGGGACGCCTAGAACTCCCTAGATCTAAGCTGGAAGGCTAAGGAATCGAGAGAAGAGAGGTGATTGGTGCGTCTGAAAATGAATCTCGGCACCTCTATTTATAGACACGGAACGGAACGTCCGTTCCTCATCGTTGTGTCCGTTCCGCCTAACGAACGTTTCTTCCGTTCTCCTTCGTTGCTTCCGATGTCCCATCAAGTGCGTAAGCAATGACGCATTCTGATGGCACGAACGTTGCGTTCGATCCTCGGACGTTGCGCCCGTTCCGCTTGACCCTCCTGATCATTTCTGATCATTCTGGGTCTATTCCCGGACTCTGTTAATGCATTAGAAGTCCCCTTAATCATGTTTAATCTAAAATAACATGATTTGTTGGATTAATAACAATTACTCACTAATTCTGGGTACGGGCTACTACACTCCCTGAGAAGTTTCTCAGGGTGCGTGTGAGTGAGGACATAAACAAGCTGAAAAAACTCCTCTTGATACAATGAGGAAGTCGTCGAATCTGGGACGTTACAGTGGTGGTCTACCGATCTTTCATAATTCTCTAAATTTATTGCACGATAATTGTTATATAGTTCAACTAAATTAATGCAAATCCGAATTCGAGAAGATAATCCACTTATCATATGAAATTATTTTCCTACCAAAAGAGTGATCAACATATATAACTTGAGTTGATTTATGGTTTAAAAGATTTGAATTAAACTTCTATCATGAATTACAAATTTTAGTATAACGATAAAAGCTGAAATCTATATGTAATTGGTATCAAATCACAACGACATTTTCAATTCCCATGAATGACAAATTGATGCAACCATTGAAAACTAATTATCACTGTTGGAAAAACTATGAATGATCGAGTTGCTATACAGTTAAAATATTTGAGTAAAATCATATTACTATTATTATAATCCATAAATTTCAATAAAACTACTAGCGTACGTAACTACGAAAATACCACTTTGGTTTAGAGGGATTAATTTTGATGTTGCCACAATACATTCTCAGCTTGTTGAAATGACAATTCAGCGCAATTTTCTTTTATTAAATACAAGAAAATTGCTCAATAATTTTAGGTCCGCCGCTGATAAATGGTATCGTTCAATTATTTGAAAGGAATGCCTCGTATATTGGCGTGACATTCATCATTTCCACTAGAAAAAAAAAAAGATATAATTCAACTTACACGTGAACAATTTGTGTCTCCACATATTTAAAAAGTGTTAAAGTTGGTGAAATAGGTGAACGTTGACCAATAATAAAAATTTTAACTCCCTTGCCCTACTAATATTTTGTTCGGGCAAGTTTACCGGAAAGAGTTTGCTTAGTGCGAATTAATTAATTGGCTAGCTTCATTTGTAGAATATTACTTTAACCCAAAAATTTATTCGGTGTACACCTAGATAACAACCGCGAGTTGTATCACCATTAAAATAAGTGTTTTCTTAGTTTTAACTTTGAGAAATTTTAATGCACTTTTTAATTTCCATATAAGATGCTTTAAACCTGGAAATTTCATGTTAAAATTAAAGTATCAGGTAAAAAGAATAAAAAGTATATGGTAGTAAAATTATTTTAGAACTAAAATTAATGATCATATACTACATGATATGGCAAAATACTGAGGATCATTAATCGACAATATATAGCATTCAATGCTGCGCCTGCCCTAAAATATTTAAGACGAATATTCGATTTCGTACATTGGTGGAGTGGTTAGGTAGCAAAATTTATACTGTATTAATACTTTTCAGATATTGCGGCATATCTGAAAATTCGGTTTAATCGTACTAAATGAATTTGTAATATTGTGGCATATCTACCAATGGGATCGTTAATTGATTTAAACAGAATTAATCTATCTAATTGAATTAATTCGAAAATTCAGTTTAAGCGTAGTAAATGAATTTGTAATATTTATACTTCTCCATTTCATTCATTTAAGTTTGTGTTTGTTTTCATATATATTAAGAAAGTATTTGAAAAAATAAATTTTGTAAACAATTTTATCCTTATTTAATGAGGATATTAAGATAATAAATAATCATATAAGTAGCTAATGATATTAATTTAATTTAATATGTGTGAATTAGTAAAGATAAGAAAAGTAACATTAAATATGTAACCTAGACTATATAATTAGAACATATAAAAAAATTTAGTTAAATGAGTGAGACGAAGAAAGTAATATATATATTTTTGATGTGGGCGGAGGCATTTAACCTTTATATTCTTGTTGATTTTACTCTTTATTATTATTTTTAAATGTTTTTGAAAAGTAAGTTCTGCTTATTCAGTTTTCACAAAAATAGTTTGGTTTTCGGTTTTACAAAATTTTTTGGCTCGCATGGTTTTAAGAAATTCAGTTCGGATGATAACCGAAGCGACTAAATGCTCACTTGTCAGCCCTACTTGGCTATAAGTCCATCATCAACTGAATTCGAAGCTGTTTATACGATTTTTTTTAAAAAAATAATATTATTGCATATTAGGAAAAATAGTTTCTTCTTCCACTAACGTCACTTTTCAAGTTTGATTTTAATACATTAACTTTTAGTGTTTGGTTATTTCGGTCCAATTGCTGACGTAACACCAAAAAATATTGGCATTGTCAAGCTTTTACGTCAGTAATTGGACCAAATTTTAGGTGTTACGTCAGAATTTGAACCAAATTAAATAGCCGAAATCAAAATTAAATTAGTGTATCAAAATCAAACTTTAAAAAATTAATAGACCAAAACAAAATAATGAACAAGTTAATAGACTAAAAAAATAATTTTCCCATGTATTTACCTAACATTCATCGCAATTAAAATATATTCAATTCATGAAATTATTGCTCCCCAAAATAGCTAGATTCATAATGTTTATGATTGATATATAGATATATATATATATATATATATCATGATATCATTCCCTAGTAAATGGAATTATTAAAAATTTAAGTTATTTGTAGCAACACATGATCTAACGTTCAGCGATCCCGGTTACGTACCCTGGCCGGCTGGTCTCTGACGCGTAATTGTCAAATATCACATCGAGTGGGAGCTGCGGATATAAATGTGCATTTATTTTCATACCTATTATTTGTCCTCGCGTACATTTCTTCACAAATTAAATAAAGCCCAACACACCAGAGAAAGTGACGTAGCGTTGTCAAAACAAATTAATCAAGTCGATGACGTGTCAATTAGAATAATTCCGTCCCCAACTCAAAAAAAAAATAAAATCAGATTTCAGTACCTCTCTTGATCCAAATATCAATCACGCGTTTGAGAAATTTGAGGGAAGTAGCCAAAATTTAGTCGTCCATGTTGTTTACATGTTCACGTTTGTTTTTCGCTTCCTAACTTGTCAAAGTAGGGTTTCGATGCAATAACTCTGGTTGTTTTTCTTCTTTTATTTCGTCAAAGTGATGGTGTGATATTGCTGAAGATGTCAACAATTTTTTAGTCACGCGTATGTAATTTCCTATGTTATATCAGTAAATTTATGGCACCACACAAGTAGTTCCACAAAACAAGATGAGGAACAATTACTGTGTCAACACCCAACTTTAAATATTTAGAGAACCGAAAACACCAACAGGAGAATTTCACTATTTTCCTTCAAAAAAATTGTAAAAATTTTCATGTGAAAAATCAATGAGCTAAAATCGATCTCATAGATTTTAAATGCGTGTAGAGGAGACTTATGATATATTTTTAATTAGTAGGTCTTTTGTGAGACGGTGCCACAGATCTATATTCATAAAATATGTCGAATTGTCCATGTGTAAAGTGAAAAACAATACTTTTAACATAAAAATAATATTTTAACACGAGACTCGACTATGCAAAATCAAAGTTTCATAAACATCATGTGTTTTCGCAGACGCATCAACTTTACGAACATCCTTATATTATAAAATTTTGATTTATTTTAAAAAATTCAAACACAAATTTTGTGTATCAAAGACAGAATTTAATATTTTAAAAAAATATTTCACAATTTTTTTATCATATATAAATCAAATATAAAATAACAAAAATCTTATTTTACTTTTAAAGTTAAAAATAGAATTCATGGTATATTCCAAGTTTTAGTAGGGGCATATAAAATTTTGGTCAATTATTTTATATAAAATAAATAAAAATGTTGGTATGAATTTTTTTTTGATTAATAATAAAAAATAAATTAATAAATATTTTCATGAATTAATCATCAATATATCATTTTTAAAAAAAAGAAAATTCAGATTAAATTGATCGAATGAACTATTGAGATTAAATAAAATTTTAATCTTAAAACGAATTTATGGTAGGTTTTGAAAGTTAACTAGCATTTATGTGAGGTAATCTTGACAATTAATTAGATAAAACATCAAGTTAGAGGGTGATGAACAATTTACAGAGTATAAATAACACGCCTCCTCCCTCCACATATCTATACACATACAAACTCACGTGAGAAAGTTTCATATGTTAATTTATGAGATATACCAATTATTTGAGTTAATAATGAAAAATATTTATTTCAAAAAATGGTTACTTTTATATTGTAAATAAGAACATGATTAACTTTTCCCAAGAATAAAGATCCGTGAGATCGATTCACAAAGTCCTACTAATTATATATATATATATATATGCAAATTGATGAGTAAAATAGTCTTATAAGATTTTAACTCGTGTGTATATATATATATAAAAGAAGAAAAACTTCCGTTCCAAAAAAAAAAAGAAAATAAAAAAGGCAGAAAAGTTTAATGAAGGGGGTGGGTATGTATGTCGGAGTTCCTTCAACAATTAAATTATGGTGGACCTACGCACAGTTGGATATTAATGATTTGGGCCAATTGGGTCTCCCCATTATCCCATGTGCTGAATTTAATTGGAATTCATCAATTTAGTTCGCCACTTGGCTGGGCCACTTTTTTTTATGTGCGGTCCTATGCACGCACATATTTTAATTTGACTCTTTTAAGATTAATCTACGTTATATCTGGGGTAATATATATATATATATATATATATATATATATATATATATATATATATATATATATATATATATATATATTGTGTTTTTTTGTGTGTTTTTTTGTGCGTTGGAGAGTAGATTGTTATAACTGGATTTCGAGTCAAAATTTAATGTTAGATGAGTTATACGTAATACTTTCTTGTATTTTAGTAAAACATATTCCATTAATCATCTGATTTCGAAATAAAAAAATGTGATCCATCAAATTATAAATTAAACATGTATTAAAATTTAGAGGGAGTATTATTTCAGGTTTAGTTTCGACTCAACTCCGATCCCTCCGAAAACTTTTGTATTATACTCAAAATGCTCGCAAAGAAGGCGTTGTTTCATGTGAATTATTTTAACGTGTTTACTGCAATTCTAATTTATCATTAGAAACAAATTGTTCCAAGAGATCAAGTTCTTGAGAAGTCTTCTGACAACGATATAAAATAGGAAATTAAGTAAAATTTCACCATTACAACCTTTAGGCTATCTCGAAAATTTGGAATGTCGGGCCACAAGAAAGATGGAAAATAAATTATTCAGAATTATTAAAAGATTAAAATGATAAATATCATAGTTAAGTTCCATCAACATCGTCATAGAATGTCTGAGATCCAACTTTAATTTAGTTATGCGAGGTTTCAATAAAACCGTCGTTAAACGTCATGTTGTATTTATTTTTTAAATTTTTTGTGATTTTTTTTTTTTTTTTTTTTTGTACTAACATATTCAAATCAATTTCGAACATTCAAATTTAGCATTAAGATATTGCTCTCATGCAAACATGAACTCAACCCAACTTCCTACATTGGTAGGACAGTTGCATAACTAAAATTGAAAATGGATTATCCTACTGAACTAAAATCACTATTTTCCTAACATGGTAAAATATTTTCGGGAAAATGTTATACGATCAAGTTTTTTTTTTTTTTTTTTTTTTTAAAGAAACCACTAAAACCTATCGACTATTATTTACTTAGCAACAATATTCTCCTACATGTCACATGTGGTGAGAATAAAATATAAATTATTTTTATTGAAAAATATATATCTAAGCAAAACTAAAGTAAAATGACACCAGAAGAAAAGAAGTTTTCTATAATAACAAAACTTAGATCTCCAGAAGGATGGAAAGAAGTGAAAATAATATTCAAAATTACAAGTCATCGGAACCAGTTCCCTTGTAACTCGATTTACTATTTGGAACAACAGGAAAAAGGAACTTACCAAGGAGTGATAAATATTGGAGAATTGGAAGTTCAAATCTGTGGAATTCCAGGAAAAAAAGTAGATCAGCTCATTCTTGGCCTAGAGTTCCTTGAGGACCATAAACCATAGAAACGCTTTGAAAGAGAAATAGAGTTTATGGCAAAAGAAAAAACTTGGAAAATTCAATAAAAAATTCTACGAGATGGCCAACCAAGAAAATTGGGTAAGGGATAATCCCCTAACCAGATTTGAAAACTCTGTTCACAAACAGAGAAAGAAACAACTCTTGAAGTTAGTAAATCATGAACATTATTTACTAGAACGCATTGAAGAAGTAGAAAAGAGTAACCATACTCTACCTATTGAGGCCTTAAAAAAATTAAGGCTAAATAGTTTTAATCGGATTACTGGGATACATCACAGCTTATTAAAAATGGCGGGGACATTTAGTAATCCCTTTAAATAAAATGACAATCAGCCCTTTCTCCATATACATTCCAATTCGGATGTTGTATGAACAATATAAGGCTGAATACTTTGCAGCATATATTGATTCAGGAGCAGGAATTTGTACAACAAAAAGAGGAGTCTTTTATATAAATTGTGAAGAAGAGATTTCTCGAAAAGAATTTTAATTCTTTGCAAAGGAATAAAACAAGCAGAAATCCTTATGGAAGGCGCAGGTCAGACTCCTTGGTACAAGGTAAAGACACCGCCAATATATTTCCATGATACAGGAGCTGATATATTGTTAGGAAATAACTTTTTACAAATGTTTAAAAAGTATACACAAGATAACGAGTTAAGACGACTTATGTTCACCACCATTTGTGATCATAAGATTATCGTTCAAAGACTCAAGGTTGCCTTTTATCAAAAAATGCCGAGAATGTTTCGCATCCAGCTTGGTGATAAAGGACAACTTTTTCACCCAAAAATGAAAGATTCCAGGAGATTTGGAGAAACCGTGTTAAAAATAACAAGAGAACAAGAACTCCAAATAGAAGATATGGATCTTCTCAAGGTAACTCTAATCCATAGAGATATAGAGTTGGAGAACAAGGTATCCTTTGAAGATGTAAAAAAGAAGCTCAAAGAAAGTTATAACGAGCACCCTCTGGTATGGTGGGATAGAAATCAACTCAAAGCCAGCCTTACTCTAAAATATGGAAAAAAGTATGAATTCGTTAGATATAAGCCTATCCCGATGAACATAACAGATCAAAGAGACATAAGAATAATTATCAAGGAACATTTGGACCTTGGTTTAATTAAAGAAGGAGTTTCACCATATAGCAGCCCAGGTTTCCTGGTGAGAAATCATGGTGAAATAAAAAGTGGAAAACTCAGACTAGTTATTAACTACCAAAGTATTAATAAAATCCTGGAGTTTGATGGGTACTTTATACCCAGTAAAGAACATTTAAAAAGTTGCGTACGAAATGCTAAAGTGTTCTCAAAGTTTGATTGTAAGTCTGGTTTCTACCAGATTCGAATGGAAGAAGGCAGTAAAAAATTCACAGCCTTTTCACTCCACAAGGACACTATATTTGGGAAGTTATGCCTATGGGATTGGCTAATGCACCCCAGATATTTCAAAAAAAGATGGATAATTTGTTCAAAGATTATTTTAACTTTATGTTTGTTTATATTGATGATATTATTATAGCATCAAAAAGCATAGACGAACATGTTAAACATTTAGAGATTTTCTCTAAAATTTGTAAACAAAAAGTACTGGTTTTATCTGAAAAGAAAGCAGCCATATCAACAAGGAAAATCGAATTCCTTGGCATAGACACTGATGAATCTGGAATTATTCTACAGCCCCATATTGTGGAAAAGGTACAAAAGTTTCCAGATAAACTCAAAGACGTAAAACAACTCCAAAGTTTTTCTCGGAGTGGTTAATTTTGCAGGAATGTTCATAAACAACCTTGGAATGGAAGGTGTTCAGTTCTTTGTTAAAAAAGGACACAAGGTTTATATGGACCGATAACCATACTAAAAGGGTAAACCAACTGAAGGAGATATGTAAGAAACTCCCAAAAATGGCTATACCAGTTGATGAGGATGATTTGGTATTATTTACAGATGCCAGCGACGATTGGTGGGCAGCAGTCCTTACTAAACTCACTCTAAATGAGGAAGTACCATGCAGATACTGTAGCGGCCTTTTTACAGAATCTGAGGGAATCAGATGACATATCAACGAAAAGGAGTTTTACGCAGTTAAAAAGGCTTTTGAAAAATGGCCTTTATTTTTACTTGCTAAAAAATTTACCTTAAAAATTGATATTACTCAGGTAAAAGCTTTCTTAAGGAATAACACTACAAAAAAATTATATTCAGGAGCGGTTTTTTAGGGGCAGTTTTTAAAATCATTCATAAATGTTTAACAATAGAAACGGTTTGAACCGAACCGCTCATAAAGTGTTAAATTATAGGTGTGGTTTGAAATATGTTCTTAATGAATACTTTTAGCATCATTTTGTATAAACTGCTCCTATCAAACACTTTTATTTCCTTACATTTTAAGAGCAGTTTGAAAACCAATCTAATTGAATACGTTTTAGCAACGGTTTGTATAAAACGCTTCTATAAAAGCGCTTCTATTACTCTAATTTTTAGGAAAATTTTTTAACCATTGCTATTAAAATAATTAGCAAAAATTTCTATAAAACGCTGCTATAAATTACTTTTAATGCTTTAATTTTCAGGATCTATTAGCAAACCGCTCCTACTGAATACATTTAGAAGAGGTTTTTTTATATATATCATTTTCATAAATGTCAGCACTAATATTTGAAACCGCTTCTAATATTAGTGCTAGCCTTGATGAGATTTCAGGTCTAAATAATAGAATCAGATCAAACTTGTTTAAAATGGACGGGTTGAATTCTCAAAATCAAAATATAATTCACCTGATTCATTTTATTTTCTCTATATGAAATATAACAATCCTCATCAATCATCATATGCCAAATCTTTCATTGTATATATTATATATATGTGAGGACAATAGTCAAATTTGTCTTATAATTTTGCCTTTTTTTTATTTATTTTGGTTCTCTAAATAGTCAACGTTGTGTCTTATGCAATAACTTTGCGTTTTTAGTCATATTTTGCTATAACATTGATGTGACGCAGAAAAATATAAATGTGATACCGAATAGTGTTAATATGTCTGGTGTCATGCTAGAAATCTGGAATATGAACGAAAAACTGATAAAAATCAAATTTATTGCACTAAGGTTTTGACTACTTAAATAATGAAAATAAAAAAAACATGATGATTTTGGTGACCAAATTGATTGTTATAATATTGTTGGGTTGTGATACACAAGCAATCTTGATTTTGATGATAACAAAATTTGTTATTGTGTTTCTAACATATTTAATCAAGTGTTGTAGATAGTAGATCAAAGTTGGAAATCTTTGTGCTGGAAATCAAGTTAGTCAAGCTGGCGCAGTTCAGTAAATCGAGCATATCTCATAGCTCGATGATCCAAATGACTTGAGGCCAAAACGGTTGGAAAGCTTACTCAAATATCTACAAGTAATATCTGAATCCAGATGAGTTAATTCGGAAGTTATCAAGGCGAAAAGGTGGTCGCAAAATCAAGCTAGAAGCAAATCAGATCGAAGTTACAGCAACCAGATCAAACAGACCAGTCCTGGTATTTGGGCAATAACTTACAGCTCGCTTATGAAAATGGGATGATTAAGTATGTGTTACGAAGCTAAGACAATGATCTACAAATCATCTTCAAGAATCTCAATTTGAATCGGAGTGTAAGAAGCAGATAAAGCACGATGAAGTTTTGATATCTACACAGAAATTCTGCAGAACAGAATTTCTGACACAGCTTAGTATTTCGAGTATATCTCTTACATATGAACTCAAAATCAAGCGATTCTTAATTCTGTGAAAATCCAAGAGAAAGGGATACAACTTTTATGTTCATCACCTTGCCCAAAAATCAGTGCATCAAGAGCTATAATCAAATGAACAGATCAGATCAAACATGACCAAACCAGATCAAGTGAACAAGACCAGATCGAAGTTACTATAACCAGATCAATTGAACCAGAACAGATCAAAGCTTGACCAGATCAAAGTCGGATCAGACCAGATCAAAGATTGACCAGACCAAATGAGTTTGATCAGATCGAATCGGTCAAACCAGTCCGATGAACAGTAAAATCAGCTCAACTTCAGAAAATGGACAGCAACTCAAATATGACCGTTGCATCTTCAGAAAGTGTCCAGAAACTTTCCCAACGGTAATATTCTTGAATATAACGTTCAAATCATTCTTGGAGTTATAAATACAACACTTTGAAGACAAAACAATAGAAGAGGATGGAGATTCAAAGTGTGGGCAGCCTATATGAAGAAATTAGCTAGTTGAGAGCATTGCTCTTGGTGTGAAGAACAACATCAGAAATCTTGAGTGTGAACAACCTTAGTTCTTCACACCCAACTCAATCACATATTTGAGAGATGTATTCATATATTAGTTGAGTTAGAGTCTTAGCACAAAGACATTAAATTGTGTTTATAGTCTTGACATAAGAGACGTTAAACAATATGCGGATTGTGAGGTTGAGACCTACAATCGAGAGTGACTAGGAGTTTTTGTTTAGGAATTGGATAAGTCCTAAATTGGATTGGGTTTGTACAAATGGGTTTGTATAAATCAAAGTCTTCTAGTGGATCCTTCCGAGGTGGAAAAAGGGGTGACGTAGGAGATTGAGCTCCGAACATCCATAAACAAATTCGTGTCTATTTGTTTATCACATTTACATTATTATTGCCACTGTTTTAAGATGCATTGTTGAAGCATTTTATGTGTTCTTCATATACCAAAATATAGCATACAAAGTGTTTGATAAAATACTTCAACCAAACTGTTTTTTATCATTTCAACTTGCATCTTTTAAAATGATTTATAAAATGTTTATTCGGTTTCTATGAAGGATTATTTCGAGTGTATTCCGCTTAGTTTGAAAACCAAACTCGATATAATTCATCGGTGCTCGGTTTATTTTTGAACATTCGAAGAACGAGCTATTGTAGCTCTAAAATATTTTTTAGTGTGTATTCACCCCCCCTCTACACATGTATTTTCGATCCTAAAAATTGGTATCAGAGCGGTTGTTCTTGAAAGAGCATTGAAAACTGATTTTGAACTTCGAAATTTTGTTTTTACGATTTTCTAACACATATATGCATAGTTGATAATTTTGACGGCTTGCAGCGACTTTGGAAAAAATGGCATAACTCCTTGCTCGATTGTCCAAATGACAAACCGCTTTTTGCGTTGCAAATTAGACTCGTAGAGGATCGCAGCGGTATAAAATTTGCAGCCTTGTAATTCGTGAAAAAAATGTAGTTTATTCATTGAAGACAGACCATGTGCGCTGCGGCAAAAACTTGAAATGGACATAGAGTTGGTGTTTTTGTCAAAAAGCTTAAGGATGTTGAACTCATCAATAAAATGGACTTATTACCTTGAATCAGAGCCACACATTGTCAAGAAAACTTGGTACACTCATTTTAATATTATGTTTTAAAGAGCTTTTGAGTTTGATTGTCATCTTGATATTCTACTTGTGCTAGCATGTCTTGAATTAAGAATGTCTAGTCATTTTCCTTACAATTGTGGTTGTGATTATTGACTAAAGGGATGCTTGAATGCTTCATAAATATTTCAATTGACATGTCAATCTTGATTTTTTTATGCTTGATAGTTTGAGATAATTTGGTTCAATATTGATGAAGCTTGCTAATTGTCAACTTGTTTATTTGTTGTGCATTGCATTTTTTTAAAAAAATGTCGTTTAGTTATCCCTCTACTTTTATCGATTTTAAAGTTTCAAAAATATAGGCGGAGAGCTAATTATAATTTTAAGGGGGAGAAAGTTTTGTGCTTAATTTTTACCTCTTTGATTCACACAAAAAAAGGGAGAAATATGCTAGATAAAAATAATGTTCATATTTTTATTCAAGTTTTGTGATCATCAAAAGGGGGAGATTGTTGGGTTGTGAAACACAAGCAATCTTGATTTTGATGATAACAAAACTTGTTATTGTGTTTTTAACATATTTAATCAAGTGTTGTAGATAGTAGATCAAAGTTGGAAATCTTTGTGCTGGAAATCAAGTTAGTCAAGCTGGCGCAGTTCAGTAAATCGAGCATATCTCATAGCTCGGTGATCCAAATGACTTGAGGTCAAAACGGTTGGAAATCTTACTCAAATATCTACAAGTAATATCTGAATCCAAGATGAGTTAATTCGGAAGTTATCAAGGCGAAAAGGTGGTCGCAACATCGAGCTGGATGCAAATCAAATCGAAGTTATAGCAACCAGATCAAACAGACCAGTCCTGGTATTTTGGCCATAACTTACAGCTCGCTTATTAAAATGGGATGACTCAGTATGCGTTACGAAGCTAAGACAATGATCAACAAATCATCTTCAAGAATCGCAATCTGAATCGGAGTGTAAGAAGCAGATAAAGCACGATGAAGTTTCGATATCTGCACAGAAATTTTGCAGAACAGAATTTCTTACACAGTTTAGTATTTAGAGTATATCTCTTACATACGAACTCGAAATAGAGCGATTCTTGATTCCGTGAAAATCCAAGAGAAAGAGCTTCAACTTTCATGTTCATCACCTTGCCCATAAATCAGTGCATCAAGAGATATAATCAAATGAACAGATCAGATCAAACATGACCAAACCAGATCAAGTGAACAAGACCAGATCGAAGTTGCTCTAACCAGATCAATTGAACCAGAACAGATCAAAGCTCGACCAGATCAAAGTCGGATCAGACCAGATCAAAGATTGACCAGACCAGATGAGTTTTACCAGATCGAATCGGTCAAACCAGTCCGATGAACAGTAAAATCAGCTCAACTTCAGAAAATGGACAGCAACTCAAATATGACCGTTGCAACTTCAGAAAGTGTCCAGAAACTTCTCCAACGGTAATATTCTTGAATCTAACGTTCAAATCATTCTTGGAGTTATAAATACAACACTTTGAAGACAAAACAATAGAAGAGGATGGAGATTCAAAGTGTGGGCAGCCTATATGAAGAAATTAGCTAGTTGAGAGCATTGCCCTTGGTGTGAAGAACAACATCAGAAATCTTGAGTGTGAACAACCTTAGTTCTTCACACCCAACTCACTCACATATTCGAGAGATGTATTCATAGATTAGTTGAGTGAGAGTCTTAGCACAAAGACATTAAATATTGTGTTTGTAGTCTTGACATAAGAGATGTTAAACAATATGCGGATTGTGAAGTTGAGACCTACAATCGAGAGTGACTATGAGTTCTCGTTTAGGCATTGGATAAGTCCTAAATTGGATTGGGTTTGTACAAATGAGTTTGTATAAATCAAAGTCTTCTAGTGGATCCTTCCGAGGTGGAAGAAGGGGTGACGTAGGAGATTGAGCTCCGAACATCCATAAACAAATTCGTGTCTATTTGTTTATCGCATTTACATTATTATTGTCATTGTTTTAAGATGCATTGTTGAAATATTTTATGTGTTCTTCATATACCAAAATATAGCATACAAAGTGTTTGATAAAATGATTCAACCAAACTGTTTTTATCATTTCAACTTGCATCTTTCAAAATGATTTATAAAATGTTTATTCGGTTTCTACGAAGGATTATTTCGAGTGTATTCCGCTTGGTTTGAAAACCAAACTCGATATAATTCATCGGTGCTCGATTTATTTTTGAACATTCCAAGAACGAGCTATTGTAGCTCTAAAATATTTTTTAGTGTGTATTCACCCCCCCTCTACACACGTATTTTCGATCCTAACAAATATATATATATATATATATATGAGAAATTTTCTGCTGCCTAACCATGTTTCCCCACTTGGTTCGCGACCACTAAAACCTGATAGTGGGTTTTAGTGGTTTTTGTTTTTTTTTTCGCATCACTAAAACCCACTACCGAGTTTTAGTGGTCGCGGACCAAGTGGAAAAATATGATTGAACAGCTGAAAATTTCTCATATATATATATATATATATATATAGTGGTAACTCATGAAAATTCTGCACACTATAAGGTGCATGAGATTATATATATATAGACACACACACACACAAACATAAAAACACTCACACAAACTCATATGATACCGTCTTACGGGCTAATTTGTGATACATATATTTGATCCGACCGACTCATGAAAATACTATATTTTAATTATATCAAATGTATTACTTTTTACTATAAGTATGAATAGATCGACATGTCTCACAAGTGAACTACTCATATACATATACACACATATATATATATACACACACACACAAATATATATAGATATATAATTTTGATTTATAATATATATGTATAATCATCTATACTATATTATCAAATATATTTAAGGTATTATTTTATAACTTCAATACATTATCTTAAAAGAATTTAGTTTATAAATATTTTACATTCAATTATATTTTTAAATCTTAAATTCCCTACACTTTAGTTTGGTTAAAGTTGGAGGACTATAAATGTAAATTTGTATTTGTGTCACATTGACGGACCACGTTGATTAGTTAATGACTTAAGTTTAATGAATAATATAGATATTTTTTTACCTACAAATTTTTAATGTTCAATTCCAACCATTTTTCATTTAATTAAATATGTCATAATTGGTCTGACGAAAATATATATACTAGATGAATATAATATATACTAGTATTCTTTTACACACGATGTGTACTTATACAATTGAAATATTGATTTAAATACGATAATTTTTGTTATTTTCAAATTAATGATTTTTTTCACATCTTTTTTTTAGAAGTAGTGAAATGTCTAAAAATTTTAAAATATAGACAAACATATGATTGAATTTTAAAATATGAATAAAGAAAGACTGAAGATTTAAAAATAAAAATTATTTTAGGATAATAAGAGCGAAATTACTTACAAACATAATTTTGTTTTGTAAAAAAAAAATATTGGGTATTACTATAATTTTATTACGAGCTAAATGAAATAAAATTTAATTTAATAGTAAGATTATGTTAAAAGTAATTTAAAAATCTTGCTATTTCCGATCATTTTTTTTTTAAAATTCAAAGAACGATTTCATAATGCAAATTTCATTTTAAACCTGCTTAATTCACTTTTTAAATAAAAGTCAAGCAATTTCATTTTGATAAGAATTTTTTTTTATAAATTTTTAAAAAAATTTATGATCAAATATTTGGTCATTACCCTTTGTACGTGGGTTTTACATCCAAACCCACAAACCAAAATATAACTCTCTCTTGAACGCGCCTCTATACATAATTTTTAAATTGAAAAATTTTAAAATTTGCGCTTCTCATTTTAAAATCACTTTTATTTATTTCCATCGGTTACACTTGCTTTTTCCATAATTTCTCATTCTTGCTTCTCACTTTTTTGTGCCGCCAGTACTTATCCAACCCTACAGGCTACATGGTATTTTTGGTAAATTTTTTAGCTTCCTAATTTCATGCATTCAACATTATATGAAATTGATATTTCACAATATATATAACCAATCAACTCATATCTCTTCACGTTTCAGAGCTCTGTTTTTCTCAGTGTGTCGATGAAGTAAGAAAATAATAAGAAAGAAAAAGAAGAGATATGCTTCCGTTGACGATGATACAAGAGAAGAGAAGGTAATATCATGTCAGACTTTTCCAAATCATTTTTCCATATTCTTTTTTATTTTATTCACTTTTTTTTTTTAATATAACCTAATTTTTTACTGGTTTGTTTTGTTTAATGAGGTTGTGCAGCACTACCTTCATGATAGGTATGTGAAAACAAAACCAATGTAAGTTCTCTTATTTAACTAATAATTTGATTAAAATTTTGTTTCTATTTTATTAAAGTTATTACGTATTATAATATGTAAGACTAATTATATTTGTGTTTTTTTGTTATTGTGAATTATTCAGGTGGATATTACGAAGCAACATATCATGCTCCACCAAATATATGGAAGAGTAATCTTAGATCTTCTCACTATACACGAGAATGAGATAGTATTCAAATAGACTTTTTGATTTTTTTTAAAAATGTTACTACTTATGGATAATAATAGTTTGTTAATATTTGTATTTTTTGAATTGTTCATTGTTAAATGTATAAGATTTTGTTACTTAATTGATTTTTTATGGATGAATTATATTGTAAATTATTTATATTAATTTGTAAATGAAATTTAATTAAAAAAACAAAATCTACTACTAAATTTACTTTAAAAACCTACTTAAAATCGTTTCTAAATCCTATATTGAAAAGATGTGGTGAAGAAATTGGCTCCACAATTATGAATTAGCATGTACATGAAAATGGTTCTAAATCCTATTATCATAAGGACGTTTTAATAATGCTCTTATATCCATGACTTGAAGAGCGATTTTAAACCACTCCAAACTTATGACTTTAGGAGTAGTTTAAATGTATTTCTAAAACCATTTCTTCAAGAACGGTTTGTAGCCACTTTTTTATCCATGGTATCAGAGTTGTTTAAACCGTTTTTATATTTAGGAGCTTCAAGATCGACCTTAAACAGCTCCTAAATTATTTTATTTCAACAGCGGTTTGAAATCGTTGTTATATGTACGACGTATAAAATCGGCTTCAAACCACACCTGTAGTCAATAATAGGACCGGTTTTTCTACTTGTACCATCAGTTAAAAAAACCGCTTTTATAAGCTATAGGGACGCCGATAAGAGAAGCGGTAATAAAAACCATTGGTAAAAGTTCAACCGCTCCTAAAAGTAAAAATAACCGCTTCTATAAAGGGATTTTTTTGTAAAGATTGAATCTAAACCAGAGAAAGCTAGATTATTAAGATGAAAAGCTTTATGTCAGAATTATATTTTTGATATTGTTATTATTAAATATCATGAAAATATTCTTGCAAATTTTTTAACAAGGGATGGAAGGTAGTGACGTGGATTCCATCATGAAAATGCAGAGGCATCTCAGGGAACACGTTGGGTTGCTTCAAACCGAGTTCAACCAGTTAGTCATTAATTTTGAAATGGCTGGCAGATTACAACAAGATGATCGGATCAAAGTATCTAATCGTATTACAGGATGTTTGCAAGCTCAAACTCAACTATGAGCTGTTATTCAATGGCCAATTGTGAGGGATATAGAAAAGCCATTGGTTTCTCATAAACAAGAAACGATAAATTAAACCATTGATTTTACAAGAAGAAATACAACGACTGGTTGTAGAACAAGATGTTGGGAATTCTAATACCCAAAACACAAGTGCTAATCTACCATCATCTTTTGATGAATTAGATGAAACAACAATTGATGAGAAGAACTCATCAACCCTCCGCCTCTGGGGTAAAAAAGAGAGAGATCAATCTTAGGCCCAACACTGACAAGGGTAAATCTAAGATTGATACTAATTCATCTATTATTTCTCCATTCTAGGTTTATCAACGAGGTGGGAGAAACTGAATACAAGAAGTGAAATCAACCCGAACACTTGCAGGGTTGATGTTGCAGGAATATATCCAAGGGCTTGGCTAAAAAACAATGTTAATCCTAAAGATGTAAAACTCTGGTATGAATTTGGGGCTTTGGCCTCAGTTTATATGTCACCAAGCTTCCCGAAGATATCACAGTTACTGAAAGGAATATTTTATTCCTTAAAATCATCATATTTTGAAAAGATTTTATTTAATATCTTTTGCCTTTCTTGGACATGAAGTAATTTTATATAAGTTATTTATTTCCTTGATTAACTTGATTTGTGATATTATTGACTTTATCATATCATATCTAATGGGAATCGTTTTTCATGTTGTGTAGATTTGATATGATCAAATCTAGAGAATCCTATGTCTACAAAGAAACATCTACAAGGAAGGATTCTAGTCTATATATTGGAGAGGGACAAATCAATTAGAATATAGACCGATACATAGGGATCGACCGATACATAGAGAGACCGAGAGAGTTTATCAAAAAGAATTCATACACGTACGTTGAGTGAAGATCTTCTGAAGTCGGTATCGATCGTGTTTACTTGATGCTTGAAGAACACTTGAAGATCATTGATCAAAAAGTGTTTTCATCTCTACAAGTTTTGGCGTCGAGAATTTCAACTCCTTGATCTATTTTCTTTATTCTATTTCATATAGAATTTTTAGGAGTTATTTTTATTCGTTTTATTTTTTCACATGTTGGAGAAAATTGATTTTACAATAATCACTAGTTTTAAGGTTTGTAAAACTCTTTGAATAATTTTCTATTGAAGTTTTGCCCTGAGGTGCTGCAAGAGTATTTATACTCTTGCTTAAATCATTTGAGTTTATTTAATTGGTTGCTTGTTTATTTTATTCACGCTTTAATTTTATTCCGCTGCAAAATTACTCAAGGTGTTATTGTAGGTATTGTCAATACCTTGTGACAACACCTCAAACTGTTTATGTGCAACCCCTTTTCCCTTACAAGTGGCATCAGAGCCATATTCTTGATACACTAAGAACTGATCTTGGTTTGTTTATTTTTTTACAGGGAATAAGATGGACTCATCGTCTGTTGCGAACTTGTTTTTGAAACCTCCGGTCCTTGATGGCACGAATTACGCACTATGGAAGACTAGGATGCGATATACTATAAAAGCTATGGATGTTCGTGCTTGGAAAAGTATTCTGACTGGTTGGACTCCTCCAAAGACGCTAGATGAAGATGGAGAATACATTCTCAAGCCAGAAGAAACTTGGACTGCCGAGGAAACACAAAGTTCAAGATACAATGTTAAATCACTCAATGCAATTTTTTCATCCGTGGATATGAGAATGTTTGGAATCATAGCTGACTGCACTGTTGATAAGGATGCTTGGGATGCTCTTCAAGGACAATGTGAAGGAACTGATAGTGTGAGAAGAACAAGACTGAGATTGCTAAACGCAAAGTTTGAGAATATCAGGATGGATGAGAATGAGACTATTGATGATTATGACAAGAAACTTAGGGAGATAGCTACAGAGGCGCATGCTCTCGGAGGACCTATTGTTAGTGATATTATGGTGAACAAAGTTCTTCGGTCTCTGCCAAAGATATTCAATGGGAAGATTTGGGCGCTTGAGAAGATAAAAGACACCTCAAAGATGAAGATGACTGAATTGATAAGTATCCTTCAAGTATTTGAGATGAACTCTACATCACAAGAGAAGGATAAAGGGAAATCAATAGCACTTCAAGCTTCAAAGCCCTTATACAAGGAATATGTTCAATTTCATCAAGAAGTTCATCAGTCTGATTTAGAGGATGATTCGATCTCTCTCATGACTAAAAAATTCAATGATTATCTGAAGAAGATGAAAGAGTCAAGGAAGACGGATAAAAAACTCAAGGCTCCAATGTTCTCTAACAAGCCTTTGAGGATTACTGGACCAGAACAATCACCAAGGAAATCTGTTGATGCACCTAAGCCTCGATTGATGCTGGAAGGGAAGAAAAAGTTTGTTTCAAAGAAGCTAGACACTGTTCAATGTCATGCTTGTCAAGGTTTTGGACACTATGCAAATGAGTGTGCCAACACGCTGAGGAAAGGTATGAACACGTATTTGAGTGATGAAGAGTCTGATAAAGAAGAACAAGAGGATGAAGAAAGCCATACTGCCTTATCTGCCCTACTGGAGAGAAAAAAGAAGTTTCAAGTCAATCTTTTAGATGTTGCCGCAGGTGTTGCCACACCTGGCCAAAACATCTCCCAAAGGTCAGTTTGTTTTAATTCTTCAATTACTGATAATATGTGTGATAATGATTCAGGTGATGAGACAATGTCCATGGAAGAAGCTCGGATGATGTTTGAAGAGTTACATACTGATTGGATTGAAAGGAATAAGATGAATACTATTCTTTCAAAAGAAAATTCTGATCTAAAGGCTGATGTATCAAGGCTGGAAGTCATGCTGAGTAAGAAAGACATGGAATTAAGTCAAGTGAAGGAAGAACTCGGAAAAGCAAAAGCTACATTGGCCAAGTTCAATTCAAGCACTTCCAAGCTTGATTCTCTACTCATGATGAGAAGAGATGGTACATCTGGTTTAGGCTTTGAAAACAGCAAATTTGAGGTTGGTGAAAGTTCAAAAGGCCCTGTGTTTGTCAAGGAAAGTAGCAGTACAGAAAGCTCAAACAAAAAGGACTCACCAATTATCCCTCCAAAACCGAAGCCACAACCTACTGCTCTGTCTGTGTCTAGAAGGAAACGTAAGTACATTTGTCACTACTGTCATAGACCTGGTCATATCAAATCATACTGTTTTAAGCTGCAGAAAGACTACAGGAATAGATCTGCATTGAAGGTGTTGCCTAAGGTGTTGCCAATACCTCCCCACAACATCTTCAGAAACAGATCTTATGTAAGAAAGGTTTGGGTACCAAAGGCGGATATTCAATGTTATATGATTTATACTGCATTGAGAACTAATGTTTCAGGTGCTTGGTACTTTGATAGTGGTAGCTCACGTCATATGACAGGTTCCAAAAAGTTCCTCACTGATTATGTTGAATAGAAAAGTGGAAAAGTAACCTATGGTGGAGGTTCAAAAGAAAACATTGTTGGAAAAGGAACTCTGAATGTCGCTGGTTTGCCTAAGCTTCGCAATGTGCTTCATGTTGAAGGATTAACTGCCAATCTAATAAGCATAAGCCAACTTTGTGATGATAATTTGCATGTGAAATTTGATAAGAAATTATGCAAAGTTTTTGATGATTCAAATTTGTGTGTCATGACAGGTACAAGGTCATTGGACAACTGCTATCAACTTGGAGAAGAGATGGCTTGTAGACATACAAAAGTGAATGAGTTTGATTTATGACATCAAAAACTGGGTCATGCAAATTTCAAGACTCTAAAGAATTTGAGTAAGTTAGATGTTGTCAGAGGTATGCCTAACTTAAAATCTGGTATTCCATTTGTTTGTGAAGCATGTCAGAAAGGGAAGCAGACTAGGGTGTCACACGAGGTGTTGCCAACATCTGTGACAACACGCTGCCTTGAGCTTTTACATATGGACTTGATGGGTCCAATGGATGTTGAAAGCTTTGGTGGTAAGAAATATTCTTTTGTTTGTGTGGATGATTTCTCACGATTTACTTGGGTAAATTTTATGAGAGAAAAATCAGACACATTTGATGCCTTCAAGAAACTGCTCACTAAGATTACTAATCTACATAATCTGAAGGTAATCCGTATCCACACTGATCATGGTAAGGAGTTCGAAAACTCTTCTTTTGCTAGTTTGTGTGATAAGAAAGGTATTTCTCATGAATTCTCTGCTCCTAAAACTCCACAATAAAATGGAATTGCTGAAAGGAAAAATAGGACTTTGCAAGAAATGGCAAGAGTGATGTTGAGTTTGAAAAATATTTCAAAACGTTTTTGGGCTGAAGCCTTGAATACTGCATGTCATATTTCAAATAGAGTTTATTTGAAGAATGGTACTACTATGACATCTTATGAAATTCTCATGGGAAAGAGGCCAAACTTTAAATATTTTCATGTTTTTGGATGTATATGTCAGGTTTTGAATGATAGAGATCATCTTGCTAAGTTTGATGCAAAGAGTGATAAGTGTATGTTCTTGGGATATTCATCAAATAGCCGAGCCTATAGGATGTATAACTTGAGAACAAGGACTATTTTTGAGTCCATTAATGTTGTTTTTGATGACTTTGCAGATCTAAAGAAGAAAACAGCTGAGGATGAAGTTGATGATCTGCTGGATAATTCTGGAAATTCAGATGTTGTCCAAGGAGTGTTGCCAACACCTCCGACAACACCTCCTACAGAAAATCCAGAATCAAAATTTGAAAAGCCTACTGATGAGAATACTGATGAGAACAGTAAGGTAAACGAAGCTGAAAAGAATGTTCTAAGCAGAATTCAGAAGAATCATCCAACCTCACAGGTAATTGGAGATGTGCATGGAGACTTGCAAACTCGAAGGAAAGAGAAAGTGGATTATCGAAAGATGACAGGTTTGTTGTGCATGAGTTCTACATATTCTCAGGTAAGACTCTCTTGTTTCGTGTCAAACATTGAACTCAAAAAGGTTGAAGAGGCTTTAAAAGATGAATTTTGGGTCAATGCTATACATGAAGAGTTAGAACAATTTGTTAGGAATGATGTTTGGTACTTAGTACCGTGTCCTGCTCATGGTAATGTCATAGGAACTAAATGGATTTTCAAAAATAAAGGTGATGAGTCGGGAAACATCATTAGAAATAAAGCTAGGTTGGTAGCTCAAGGGTATACACAGGTTGAAGGGGTGGATTTTGATGAAACCTTTGCTCCTATAGCATGTATTGAGTCAGTCCGACTTTTGCTTGCTATTTCGTGTAACATGGGGATGAAGCTTTTTAAAATGGATGTAAAAAATGTCTTTTTGAATGAGATCCTAAATGAAAAAGTTTTTGTGAAACAATCTAAAGGGTTTGAGGATCCAAATCATCTTGATTATGTGTATAAATTAAAAAAGGCATTGTATGGATTGAAGCAAGCACCACGTGCATGGTATGGAAGACTAACCGAGTACTTGCTCAATATTGGTTTCAAAAGAGGTGAAGTTGATAAGACTTTGTTTGTGCAAAAGTCTCAAGGTAATATCTTAATTTGCCAAATTTACGTAGATGATATAATATTTTGCGCTTCAAATGATAAACTTGTTGATGATTTTGTGAAGTGCATGTCTTCTACATTTGAGATGAGCATGGTTGGTGAGTTAACATATTTCTTGGGCTTGCAAGAAAAACAAATGCAAGATGGTATATTTTTGTGTCAAAGCAAGTATGCTAAAAATCTTGTGAAAAAGTTTCTGAATGACAACACTAAACACATGCGCATACCTATGGGGTCTAATAAAAAACTGTCTAGAGAGGATGTTGCCGAAGGTGTTGACAACACCCTCTACAGAAGCATGATTGGTAGTCTTTTGTATTTAAATGCTACTAGACCTGATATCATGTATAGTGTTTGTCTGTGTGCTAGATACCAATCTAACCCAAAAATTACTCACCTAAAGGCCGTGAAACGTATACTGAAATATGTGGCAGCTACTTTGAATTTGAGTTTGTGGTACACTAAAGAAACCAATTCGAATTTGGTAGGGTTTAGTGATGCTGATTGGGCTGAGGATTTAGATGAGAGAAAGAGCACTTCGGGAGGATGTTTCTACTTGGGGAATAACTTAGTGTCATGGTATAGTAAGAAACAAAACTGTGTCTCACTGTCTACTGCCGAGTCTGAGTATGTTGCTGGTGGTAGTTGTTGCTCACAATTCCTTTGGATGAATCAAATGCTAAATGATTATGGTGTTAAGAGTGATACTCCGATTGTGTACTGTGATAATTCTAGTGCCATTGATATATCCAAAAATCCAGTACAACACTCTCGAACCAAACACATTGACATTAGACATCACTTCATTCGAGATTTGGTCAAGAAAAGCATGATCTTAATTGAGTTTGTTGGAACTAATAACCAATTAGCTGATATATTCACAAAAGCTTTGGATTTCGATAGATTTTCAAGTCTAAGGAAGTCTCTCAGTATGTGTGCATTATAAACAGAACATAGATATTGTCAGGAGTGTTGCCAACACCCTGTGACAACACCTTTTCATGCATGTGCATTTTTAGGATCTTAGGCATATTGCATTCATGCATTCATTCTGTTTTGTGATGTGTTGGATACTTTGTAACCATTGACTAGTTTTCACTCAAGATTCGTTGCAAATTATTTTAAAGTTTAATTTGGATTAATCGAAGAAGAGTTCTGACTAAGTCACGAAGTAGTGGAAGAACGTTCGTGTATTCCATGATCTTGTACCAAATGAAAAGTGACTTTGCAAAATCAAAATAACAAAAGAACAAGAATGATTAAGCTTGAATTGAGTCAATCATCAAATTTGATTGATAATCAGAAGAAAATGGAAAAATCTATCTAAAGGGGTCCATTTGAAGATCGTGCCTTTAGTGTACAGGCTACCACTTCTGTAAAAATAAAAAAGTGAATATCAAAATTTTTTAGAATCCTGAAGTGTTGCTGGAAGATGTTGCCAACATCGTGGATAACACCTCACTTGTCAACATATATTTGTGCATATAATTGCATTTTATTTTTATGTCACATTCTGTTTTTAGACATAATTAAGACATGCGTATCTTTATTTGTGAATATCTTTGGCCGAAAGGTTATGAATTCTGATCAGACAAAAATTTTGATTTTTTCCCTATCCTCTGAATTTTTGAATTTGAATGAGATTGGATTTTGTTTCAGTGGTGTTATATTCTGATGATGAGTTAAACTTGAAAATATTTGGTGAAATATTTGGGCCTAGATTATCGGTGGAAATTAAAGAGATTTGTTTCCTAATCGAATTAGAGTGCCGTTAGGATTAGGATTTGCTACCGTTGAAATTTATTACCGTTAGAGGGGCTGTAATTCGAGTAAGAATAGGAAGGGTTGTGTGTGTGGTATTTATTTGGGTAATTATCTGTTTTCGGATATATTCTTACCATCTTAAACCTTCGAATTTCTTATACCTCCTTTTGTCCTTGTTTTTTTATCATTCATCTGCCCTAAAATTTTTCACTCTCTCATATACCAATGGCAGGAAAGGGTTATGATTCACACGACATCCGTTCTGAGATGGGATATACGGAAGATGCTGCGGAAGGTGTTACAGCACCTCCATCAACACACCCCGTGATTGAGCAAGCCATAGTTCTTGTTGCAGAAGAACCTGTTCCCCTGAACTCCATCGCTCCAGGAGAGCCTGGTAATGCCATTGATGTGGAAAATTTTCCAGACATGAGTGTGCTGAACAAGGTGTTTCCTTCGAAACCCTTGACCCGTAGATCCAAGAGACAAGCTGGCTACAACCCAGATTACACTGCTTCGAAAAGATTCCGTGGGAAGGGTCAACCATCCAGACCTTCTCTTGTGGACACCGAATTCTCTTCTGGTGATGCAAGCTCCGATGAAGATTTTAAGTTGGTGCATCGAAAAAGGGGAAAAACTAGTGCCATGGAACCATATGTTCCAACTATCCCCGTTCCATTTGAGTCATCAAAGAAAGATTCGTCTTCTGAGGATGAATCCACAGAGTCAAAAACTCAATCTGTTGCTGCTGAAGAGAAAGATGCTTATGCATCCATTCCTTTTTCTGAGGAACCATCATCTACTGTTCCTCCTGTTCTGTCTGATGATGAGGAGATGTCAATAGCCCAGTTCATGGCTAAAATGAAGAAGTCTACAAGCAAAAAGCCTACGTCTGCTGCTACAGTTCCTATTCATGAATCAGATGATGAACCAGATGAGGAGATGCTTAAGGAATTTGCTGATAACCGCCCACAACCTTCTGATAGTTCCAGCTCTGATTCGAGTGAAGGTTCAGATGCTGAGAAGGAATTGGAAGAAGAGTCAGTTTCTGATGACTCTGATGAAGAAGAAGAAGGTGCTGAGGAAGGTGTTTTCGACACCCTGGACAACATCTTGGGTGAAGAATACCGGGTAAACTCGTCCTATTCATCTACTTTTTACTCCAAGGAGATTGCTGACTGCTAGGATAAGTATGCTGATCGTGAGTACCTGGAGGAACACAACATTGATGTGGAGAGCTATTGAGCTCAGAACATGATCAGATTTTTTGAGGTAAGGAACATACTTTCTACAGTTACTACTGCTGGTCCTTACTACAGAGAACTTGTGCGAGAGTTCTACTGCAATCTCACTGAAGCTGTCAAGGATCCAAGGTACATGAAGTATGGGAAAGTGTATGTGCGTGGGCAGATTTTATCTTTCAGTCCTTCTATCATGAATGGATTTCTCCAGACTCCGGCCAGTGATGATGCTGCACTGCCTACCATGGATGAGATGACTTCTGTCATCACAGGAGTACAAGTCACTATTTTTCCAGCTCACCCTAAGAAGTTGCAGGCTGCCAAGCTTACTTCATTGTATTCTGTTCTCCACAAAACTGCTGTGAAGACCTGGACCCCTTCCGGGAATTCTACTGTGGTTACCAAGCATCAAGCTCCTGTCTTGTATGTTATTGGAACTGGAATTGCATTCAACTATGGTGTTTGACACAGTCATGGCCTTTGCATATTGTGCTCAACCAACATTGAAGCTGCCTTATCCATCCCTAATCTATTCTATGCTGCTGTCTCAAGAGATTGAGAAGGATGATGATGAGCTACTTACTGAGCCTTGGGAATTGCTAAAGATCGCACCTGCATTACTCAAAGGAAATAGGAAAATAGACCTTCCTTGGTCTGAATCATATGTTGCCGCAGGTGTTGTGGCAGGTGTTGCCAACACCTCCTCTGCCACTGCTGTTTTTGTACCCCCATCTACTGCTCAGGATATTGATCCCACCTTTATTCAAGCTCAACTGCTGCATTCTGAGCAGAAGATTACCCAAGCTAAGGCTGATCTAGCCTATTACGAAGGGATGAAGGCTCACTATGAGTCTCTCTTAAGTGGAGCTGATCCTTCTGAACAAAAAAGGGGAGAAGAAAGTGAAGTTGAAGAAGCTGAGGCTGATGGCTCATCCGAAAGCAATCAATTCTAGTTTTGTTTGTTTTGGTTTTGCTAATTTAGTTTCTGTTGATTTTAGTCTAAGTATTGTGTTTTTGCTCTGATCCTAATCAAAACTTTTTTTGTAATGTTAGCTCTGATATGTTTTCTGGTTTCTGTTTCTCCTTGCACTTATGTTTTCTGATCTGAAGTGTCGTAGCTAGATGTTGCCAACATCTTGTGACAACACCTCTGCTTATACTTAGGGGGAGAATCTATTCAGGGGGAGTTTTGATTAAGGGGGAGTTAAGTTTATTTTTTTATGGATAAAATGTGTTTTGTTCAGAAAGGCAAAAAAGGAGAGATTGAAAGAAATATTTTATTTCTTAAAATCATCATATTTTGAAAAGATTTTATTTAATATCTTTTGTCTATCTTGGACATTAAGTAATTTTATATAAGTTATTTATTTTTTGATTAACTTGATTTGTGATATTATTGACTTTATCATATCATATCTAATGGGAATCGTTTTTCATGTTGTGTAGATTTGATATGATCAAATCTAGAGAATCCTATGTCTACAAGGAAACATCTACAAGGAAGGATTCTAGTCTATATATTGGAGAAGGACAAATCAATTAGAAGATAGACCGATACATAGGGATCGACCGATACATAGAGAGACCGAGAGAGTTTATCAAAAAGACTTCATACACGTACATTGAGTGAAGATCTTCTGAAGTCGGTATCGATCGTGTTTACTTGATGCTTGAAGAACACTTGAAGATCATTGATCAAAAAGTGTTTCCATCTCTACAAGTTTTGGCGTCGAGAATTTCAATTCCTTGATCTATTTTCTTTATTCTATTTCATATAGAATTTTTAGGAGTTATTTTTATTCGTTTTATTTTCTCATATGTTGGAGAAAATTGATTTTACAATAATCACTATTTTTAGGGTTTGTAAAACTCTTTGAATAATTTTCTAGTGAAGTTTTGCCCTGAGGCGTTGCAAGAGTATTTTATATTTTTGCTTAAATCATTTGAGTCTATTTAATTGGTTGCTTGTTTATTTTATTCATGCTTTAATTTTATTCCGCTGCAAAATTACTCAAGGTGTTATTGTAGGTGTTGTCAACACCTTGTGACAACACCTCAAACTGTTTATGTGCAAACACTTTTCCCTTACAGTTACCAAAATGGATCCAGGAAGCAGTCCAAGAAACATGGGCAAATAATGATCATTTGTCCAAAGGAGATGTGCTTGAGTTATACTTTTTTAGTGCAGCTCCAGAACCAACATTGAAAGGATCACACGAACCCTTTCATTTCATCAATCTGAGGAGACCTGATATAAATAGTCATAAATTTATCAAGGATCCTAAAACTGAAGAAATACGCTTGGTGTCCACTTTCGGGAAAAATGAGATCTCAACCAGAAGGGCATGAGATATTTGGGTCTGTCTTTCTGAGATGGACAAAGTCAAGTTTCCATTCAAATTTTATCAGAATTATGTGAATGGATCGTTCCTGTTAAACACAATGACATGAAAAACTACAGCCTTTGCGGAAGAACTCTTCGAAAAGAAGAGAAATCTTTTATGGAACAACAAGCTTCCAGGGAATAAAGAAACTCGTCAAAAATTTTGTAACATGGCTCATATTGGACGATGGTAAGAGAATATCTGCCCAGAATTCCCAAATCAGAAGGAGCCAGAATTTGGAAAAACCTTTAGACCCCAAACGGATCGGAAGGATTTTTTCGAGACAAGCAAAGGTGAACAAGGACCACTGAAGATGCGTTTTCACAGGGGCCTACTTCAAAAGCAAAAGATGTCCCGACAACAATAAAGCAGGCATGTGAGGAGAATAAAGTCAAAAGAAAGTGACAGGCATGTGATTCCTCCACTAGTAAAAGATGCCATCAATAATGGCATAAAAATACAAGACAGCTGCGTCCTCCACTAGTAAAAGATGTCATCAATAATGACATAAAGAAATACAAGACAATTGTGAGATTCCCTGAAGTTTCTCGATGAAACGAGTGGAACTAGAACTATAAATACAGGGATTTGAGGAAGCTGAAAACATCGATCATTCCCTTCAGTTTTCTTACAAATAAATTGTTGTAATATTTCTCTCTCTGTTGTATTAAGTTTTTTTATGTATTTCAAGAACAAGGCTACTATGAGTAGCTAAACAAGTTTTCTTCTCCTCTTCAAAGGAGTTGATTTATGCAATAATATTATGTCTGAATAAATTTACTAAATCTCTCGTTCTTTCATGCTCATATTTTATAATTAAATTTATATATCATACGCCTTAAGGTAGGAAACGAATTAAGGCTGTGCTGGGTATCGTTGAAGGATCTTGTGCAGAAACCATCTGTTGCGACTGCATGGTTTGAGTGTGAGGAGCACTTCGTAAAACTCGGCAGGTATGGCCCGACGAAATTATGGTCAAAGAGGTATTTAAATTTTATTCATCTTACGGAAGTATGTTGGACCCTAATCCAGGATATATCAGCTGGAAACCTTGCGTAACTAATAGTTTTGCATGGCCGGGACTGGTTCGATAGGTATAACAAAGCCACGTACAAAAGATTAGTTTTAATTAATTATTAATTCAAAAATAGGAACCACTAGGGAGTGAAAAAAAAAAGGGTGGGTAGAGAGTTAAGATAAAGAGAAGTTTGATAGTGGGAAGTTTAAAATAATTTGCCATTAAAAAAACCACCTAGGTGGTGCTAGGCGATGTGTGGCCATCCTTCTACCATTTTTTAGAACACTGAAATATACGTGGATGACTACAAATATATGTATAAATACTTGTGTGTGTGTATTTTTGAGTTTTCAAACAATCATGATACAGCATTACAGTTGGTTGGGCAAAGGAGCGACTAGCGAGTAAAGTAGGATTCCCTTGTTATTTTTTGTTATATATATGGATCGAGTTGACTCATGTCACGGATATAAATTATATTGTCTTATAAGAAATTTACTCTAAAGGCAAAATAAGAAAACATGTTTGGCAGAGAAGGATATATAAAAACACATTAATGCAGAATTATTAAAAGATTAAAACTGACGATTATATAAAAAAATAAAATTTCTCATGAATGTAATAATTTTTCAATCAAATATCAAGGCTAAGTTCGTTGCAAAATGTCCCGGAATAAACACAGCCGATGGCAACGTAAACTAAATATTTATTATAAATAAATAATTGAAATCCAGTTTTCAACTTTCGTACTGTTAGAAATAAGACTTGGACCTAACTCACCTCAAAAGCTAGCTCAAGAGGTGAAGGTTGCCCTTGTCTATATTAAGGGCTCCCAGGAATTATATCCTTACGATGTGGGACAATATTTCAATACACCCCCCACATGTCCAGGAATGAACATCTGAAGCGTGCAGATATTAACGGGTGGCCTAACTATAGGCAGCTCAATTATGGGCGGTCCAACACACACGGAGGGCCTGAGCTTTGATACCATGTTAAGAAATGAGACTTGGATCTAACTCACCTCAAAAGCTAGCTCAAGAGGTGAGGGTTGCCCTTGTCTATATTAAGGGCTCCCAGAAATTGTATCCTACCGATGTGGGACACATTGGTTAGGAGTTAGCCACTTAGGTATCAAAATTTGTTGTGCACATTTTTCCCCATATTTTCGGGAACAAATTTCCACATGTTTAAAAGTCATCTATCTCAATAATAGTTATCTACGACATTTCTTTTCTTTCTTTTTTTGAATAATATCTGCGGCACGTTAGGAGTTGTGTGCGTGTGTACGTGTTTATATATACAAGTGAAAATGCACACGCTTCCTGTGTGTTAAAAGATGAGTTTTTTTTCATGTGAAAAGTAGAATGAATGGGAGGTTGTTAGTGGGATTGGGGTAGGAAATGTAATTATGGATAACAAAAAAGTGAATGAGGGGCAAAAGTGGAAACAAAGATGGTGTCCACATATAAGCGGGTTTTTTAGGCGTCTCAACTATTATAATATAGTAGATATATATATATATATGTATGTATGTATGTATGATTATGCTATAGGATTATTGTTTGATGCAAAGAATATAGATTTTATTAAGGACAATAAGTTTTTTAGTCTAATAACTTTACTTTCTTTGGCTTTTGGTTCCATTAACTTTTTCGATGTGGGTTTTAGTACACTAACTTTGCATTTTCAGTGTTTTTTGGTCCAACTGTATATGTGTCAGCTTCTGATTGGTCCACGTTATCATTTTGAACCAATCAAAAGTAGACACGTATGCAGTTAGACCAAAAAACACTGAAAATGCAAAGTTAGTGTACCAAAACCCACATCGAAAAATTTAATGGACCAAAACCAAAACATGGACAAGTTAATGGACCAAAAAAACTTATTTTCCCATTTTATTAAATTTTATACATCAAAAAAATATATTATATAAATAAATAATTAAGATTATGTAGGACTGAATTTATACTTGTTTTTTTTACCAAAAACTATAACTAATGATAAAAATATAACTCAAATTTTTTAAATTATACAACAATCCAAGATGAAAACATAACTAATTCTCAGCACTTGTACACAAATTTTACTTTTATTTTTTAATGGTTGTCAATAATTCAAACGCATAATGGAATGCGAGACTTAGAATAACACAACCTACCCTTTATTGGTTTGATAGGACAATAAAATAATTAATTATCTAATAATAATAATCAATACATGATTTGTGTAGGCTAAGAAATAATGTGTATTAATAATAATATTAGGTTGATTGAACCAATGAAAACAATAATTTATATTTGTATACATTTTATTATACATATAATTGGGTGATTTATCCTTCTTAAAAATCTCCTTCCCATTACCGTCAAAAAAAAAAATTCTCCTTCCCATATTCCCAATTGACCCTCATGAACATGTTATAAATTTGACGTGTAATAAAGGAGATAAGTGTCAAAGATACTTTTGAAAAATGAATGAAAAAACTTGACGATAAAGTATTACATAATCAACTCATGACAAACTATATATAACTAGCATAACAGCACACATTGTGTATATAAAATAATATAATATATTTAGTATTATATTTTATATTTAAATATTATATGTTTTCAATAATTTTTAAAATTATTTTTTTTTCATTTCTAAAATAATATAAAAGTAAATTTTAAAAGTTATTTACTATTTTATTTTTTCTATAATGATTAGTTGAGAAAAAATATATAAATAAAATCAAATTTACTTATTTATATTGTGTAAAGACATTTTTGGAAACAAAAAATAGTGCCCTCACTTTAACTCTTTAAAGTGCTAAACTATTATATAAAACTAGCAACCGTAACACGTGATTTTCACGTGCTCGATAATTTAATTATTTTAAAAAATGTAAAAAACTATCACGAAGAAAAAATATGAGATTTTTTTAGATAAATTAGAGAAAATTATAAAAACTTGTATTGATAACTTAATAAGAATTTATGAATGATGACTTTTTTTATTTTTTTTAAAGATAAGGATGCTATAGAAAAGTGGGGATAATTTACAAATTTAAGATGAAACATAAAAAAGAGACGTGTGTTAAACTCAAGGATAAATGAAAAAAAAAATTTGATGTGATTTGACACACAAAAAATGATAAGTATAAGGAATAGAATTATTATATAATAGTACAAATATAAAAAATATATAGTGAATAATCCGGGTCTGAGCCCAACTATATATATACCAGCGCTTGAATATGACCAAAATGCTAATCTCTTTTAACTAATTAATTTTGTGGTTTAATTAATCATGTAACGCAAGGGATAGTTAATTTGAGGGACTTAAATTAAACCCTATAATTTGTTCTAAATAAATTTTAAAAATTTTAATAAAGTTTTGTAGTTCATCGTGCATCATTTTATAATGATGATCACGTAAATTAATCACTGATCGATAATTTATTTGAAATAACATATATTCCGGAATTCGGATTCATATATTATAAATAATAAAGTACTCGCTAGCTACATATCGATATCGTCATTAGTGCATGCATAATATATTGATTTTCTGAAAGAATATAATATTTAGTCATAAGTTTTTAATTTGGAACAACATATATAATTACTTCCATTTCTATTTCAAAGAAGAAATTATTACTCTCTGTGCTTCTTAATTTGTATTGTATTGGGGTAAAAAATAATTTTGTTTACTTATAAATATGGTTTAGGAAAAAAAAATTGATTTTGGATCTTGTAATTTTGTCATTTTGCGATTTTGGTCTTATATGTTATCAAATTCTAGTTTTATTTCTACAATTTTTTATTTTTGGTAATTTGAGTCTTTTTTTTCATTGAAAGTGCTAATGTGACATTAATATTAGCGTCGTCACATCAACAATGCACTGATTTCATGCCAGCACTAAGTCGGAGAAAAGACTAAATTATTAAAAGAGAAAGATAGTCGAATAAAACTGAAATTTGATAATATAAAGAACCAAAATTGCAAAGAAGCAGTGACGGAGCCACACTAAAGCCCGGGTGGCACAAAATTTTTTCAAAAAATTATATATATTAATTTTGAAGAATTTTAAAATAATTTGATGATAGCCCGGGTATTTTATTCCAAAATATTGAAGGATTCAAGAGATAAAAATTGTAGCTCGAGTATAATGAAATTTCTGGCTCCACCATTATAAAGAAGCCAAATATATGAGACCAAAGAAAACTATTTTTTCAAAAAATTATATATATTAATTTTGAAGGATTTTAGAATAATTTGATAATAGCTCGGGTATTTTATTCCAAAATATTAAAGGATTCAAGGGATAAAAATTGTTGATCGAGATCATTGCAAAGAAGCCAAATATATGAGAAAAAAAAAACAATTTTTTCCTTTGATATATGTAATAAATAAACAAATGAAGCGGACGACATATAGCCCATTTAAAGTCAAATTATGAGACGTAGGACAGTTTCCAGTTCGAAATCTAATCATAACAAATCAATCTCCTAACTCAAATAAATAATCAAATAACAGTTGAAAATATTTGGTAACAATGCTAACTTTGTGTGATTATTAAATATTAAAAAAAAGGCTAATTGCACGATTTATATCTAAAAATATTTTCATCATACAACATACACATACATATATACAGTTATAAATAAGGGTAAGCCAAAAGCTTTGTGAGACCCAACACAACTCATGGCTTCACTCCCGCTGCCATGCGCCACCCTCAGTCCCACCACCAACAAACCCCCCGCCGCCTCCCCCCGCCGTCTCTTCCCTAAGCCATCCAATTTCATCACCTCGGAGAACCGCAGCCGCCGCCTGCAAGTTTCCTGCGCCGCCAATGGCGAGAGCCCAAAACCCACCTCCGAAAACCTCGAAACTTCCAAAGGGAAGGTCGACAGGAGGAACATGCTTCTCGGCATAGGCGGCCTCTACGGTGCCGCCAACCTCATTTCATCTCCCGGCGCCTCCGCGAACCCCGTGCAAGCTCCGGAGCTCGACAAATGCGGCACCGCCACCAACCTGAACACCGGCGAAAAACTGGACATCAACTGCTGCCCACCCGTCGTACAAACCATCACGGATTTCAAGATCCCTCCGGTCATAAAGATGAAAGTGAGGCCAGCTGCGCATAAAGTGTCGGCTGAGTACATATACAAGTACAATCTAGCCATCCAGCGGATGAAAGATCTCCCAGCAGACGACCCGCGAAGCTTCACGCAGCAAGCGAACATCCACTGCGCTTACTGCAATGGAGCTTACGATCAACCCGGGCAGGGAAGTCTGGATATTCAAGTGCACAACAGTTGGCTTTTCTTCCCTTTCCACAGATGGTATCTTTACTTCTACGAGAGAATCTTGGGGAAACTGATTAACGATCCAACTTTCGCTATCCCATTCTGGAACTGGGATAACCCTAAAGGGATGACCATCCCACCCATGTTCGTTGACACCAAAGCATCCATCTACGACGAAAAACGCAACCAAGCCAACCTGCCTCCGGCGGTGATTGATCTTGGCCTGACGGGGAACACGGACCCTCTTCAAGTCGTGTCTAATAACCTCACCGTCATGTATACCGAGATGATTCGAGGTAACTCGACCGCCACAGATTTTATGGGACAACCGTATAGGGAAGGAACCCCCGTCAACCCCGGGCCGGGATCTTCGGAGCGTGGCTCACACACGTCTGCTCATGTCTGGGTGGGAGATCCCAGACAGCCCAGCGGGGAGGATATGGGTAACTTTTACTCTGCGGGGAGAGACCCCTTGTTTTACTGCCACCACGGGAATGTGGATCGAATGTGGACTCTGTGGCAGTTCTTTCTGCCAAGTAGCAAGGTGCCGGACAAGAAAATCACGGACCCTGATTTCCTCAACGCCTCGTTCGTGTTCTACGACGAAAACTCTAATCTGGTGCGCGTGTACGTGAAGGATTGTTTAAGCAACTTAGACATGGGATACGACTACGAAAGAATCGACCTTCCCTGGCTCGACTACAGGCCTCCGTCTCAAACCGCGTCCGCCAAGGTCACTAGAGCTAACACAACGGCGAAGAAAGCAGATAAAGTCTTCCCTCTGGATCTGGACAAAATCGTCCGAGTCCTGGTCCCCAAAACCAAGAAAGGGAAGGCCGATGAGCTTCTTGTGCTGGAAAACATAACCGTGGACACCACCAAGTTCTTGAAATTCGACGTCTTCATCAACGACGAGGACGACAATGTCCGGGAGCTAGACAAGGCCGCGTACATCGGTACCTATGCTCAGGTTCCACACAAGACACCGAACAAAACGGCAACGACTTCGATCCGGCTGAAGCTTACGGATGTGTACGATGATATGGATGTGGCGGATGATGACGACGTGTTGGTCACATTGGTGCCGAGACACAAGGGACCAGGCGTGACCATTGGTGGTATCAAGATCATCGAGAATCCGTTAACGGCCACAACCACCACGTCTTCTTCTACATAAATTAATATCCGTCGATTTTTCGGAAACTATGGATGATGTTCGTCGTCTTTCGATATTGTAATTAATAAAGATTTTCTCCTTTTTTTTTGGAAGGAGCCATAATCTGTGTATGTTGTAATAAAGATTTTCTCCTTATCGATTATATTCAAAGGGGATGTCACAGTGTGTACGTACGTAATAGTCTTCAGGTTTGGTTCTTTCGATGTTTCTGCATGGTTTTCCACTGGTTAATTTGGTTGTATGCATTATTTTCTTAATTGGTTTGAAATGATTTCCCTTATTTGATTCAAATTATCATATTAATTGGAGGCGCCAAATTTTTTTTTTTTTTTAGATACGGCACGAAATTATTGCTATGTATCAACCATTTTAATTTTTAAACCTCACGTACACCCCAAAAAACATAATTTATAGAGAAAATAAGTTTTTTGATTCATTAATTTGTCCATGTTTTGGTTTTGGTCCATTAACTTTTTCGATTTGGGTTTTAGTACACTAACTTTACATTTTCATTGTTTTTTGGTACAACTTGCATTGATCCAAAATGATGATGTGGACCAATCAGAAGCTGACATGTATGCAGTTGGACCAAAAAACACTGAAAATGCAAAATTATTGTACAAAAACTCACATCGAAAAAATTATTGGACCAAAAACCAAAGGAAGTAAAGTTACTGAACTAAAAAACTCATTTTTCCTAATTTTTATATATCCATCCAAGTTTATGAGAAAAACTTTCACATACTGGTGTAACATTGATTAACTGTCATGTGTGATAATTTATATGTTTAAAAAACTAACGAATTATTAATAGAAATTTATCAAATGGAATTAACTTTCGATTTACCAGAGAATTTTTCCCCAAGTTTATACAAAATGCATATATGGTTTGAAATACGTTAATTCGATATATAATATACCACACAGGCACACGCTACGAAATTTTTTTGGCCCATCGAAATTATTGCGTCTAGACTACAGGTTTGGTACTTAAAACATCTAAGGCAAAATGGAAATTTTGGTCCTATGTTTTCGTATTTGTGATTTTGGTAATAAAGTATAATTACCACAAATTTCTGTTCAATCCCTTTTTTTTTTTCAATTTTTTTGGGGGGTGAAATTTTAGCCTTTCTTTCGCATGAGTCATTGAGTGTCGATCAGATGGTCTTGAGGAAAATGAGAAATGGATCCTCTAATGTGGGGATCCTACAGGGGTGTTGCGCCTTAATTATAGAAAATAATCAATTGCAAATTTTACCTTGTGTTGTGTAATAATATGTTTTTTTTTTTTTAAATTTAGTAAAATGTTTTAGGTTTAAGTTTATTTCATTTTCTTTTCTTTTCCTTCTCACGACTCATCCTTTTTCTTCTTTTCTCTTTCCATCCAATATGTTAGATTTATTTTATATAAAATAATATATAGTTTAATTCATTTAAGTTAAATTAGTGGTTATCGGAAATAAAAAGTTAAGTTAATAATATTAAATATTATATTATTAATAATTTTTATCATTTAATAATTCCTTTTTATCATTTCTCTGAATTCTATGAGTATTGTCAATTTTTTTCATGAATAATTTTTTTAACAATATAAGGCTATTAACATGTTAATGTTTAAATTAAAATTTAGAACATTTTCATCATGCATTATCGAATAAAACTAAAAATTAATTAGGGAATATTGTTTTTTTGGTCCTTTATGTATGTCACTTTGCGATTTCAGTCCTTTATATTTTCAGATTTCAGTTTTAGTCCGTTATCTTTATTTTTTTGGCAATTTTAGTCCTTTTTACGATGTGGCGCTGACGTGGCACCAATTCAGTGCTGATGTGGAGCTGACGTGTACAGTGTCACACAAGCATTTTCGAATAAAAAGGACCGAAATTGCAAAAAACAACATGCATGACTAAAACTGAAATGTGAAAACATAGAGGACCAAAATCGCAAAGTAACAAACATATCGGACTAAATTTGCAATTTTTCCAAGTAATTATTATACTTCCATAAAAAATAAATAATTCATATATTTTGAGTCTTCATTTCAATTAAAAGTGTTAATATATTATTCCTTAAAAAAAAAATATTCAAGGATATGTATTGGATATATCTCCATTGAAATCCATGGGTTCAAGAAATGTTGAGGATGATCAAATTGTGTCTACATTAAATAAAAATACAAATTATACAAACATTTTCAACTCACAAGAAAAAAAAAATTTGTCTTAAGATTTTTACACACCAAAAAAATCTAGTTATCATTAATAAAGTTCATACGATCAATAATTCGGTGAAATTGAATTGACTTCCAGTTTTTTGAAGACATTCCTGAGTATTTAAAGGAATTGAGCTTAAAATATGGAAGTTAAAGGAAGAATCAAGAGTTGAAAAAGAGAATAAAATGGCCAAATTCGAAGTGAAGGCGCGCCCGCGCCGAATGAGGGGTGCTCGCGCTGTTATTGAGAATTTTAAGAAGAGAAGCCGAGCTGAAGGCGCGCCCGCGCTGACCCATCGCGCTCCCGCGCCGCTGAAGGAATTTTTGTGGATTGTGTTGCGAAGTTGAGGCGCGCCCGTTGATCCATAGCGCGCCCGCGCCGTCGTCTGTGTTGAAATTTAAAGTCCAAGTTTTTATGGAAAATTTGGGATATCTTTGGTATTATTTTGGACGATTGTTAGGTCATATTTAAGGGATTTTTCGGAGTCAGAGAGCTATCTATCAACCGCCAATACACACAATATTCTTGAGAGCACTTTTGTGAGATTTTAGGATCGAGAATTGAAGATTACTTGGATCGAAGACGAAGACTTTTCGACTGGACACGGAAGAAAGACTATGGCTTTGTTATTTCTTCTTATTTGTTTTCTTTTGATTGTTGAATTATGTTTGAGATATTGAACATGATTTGGTTTTTTATGAATTTGAGCATGAACTAAACTTTTCTAGTCTAGAGGTTGACGTAGCTTGGTTGAGACATATTCATGAATCTTTGATTTTAATAAATTGAATTTCTATATATTAATTGTGTTTCTAGAATTGAATTTCTTCTTAATTTACTGGCCATAAATTGAGTTGTTATATTTATTTGGAATCATTGCTCGGGAGAGGGGATTTTTAGTAGGATCAATAGAAACTACACTATTAATTGTTTATATAACTCGGGAGAGTATATAACGTTAATAGAACCTTTAAGGAACATAGTTTTACACATATCACTACATCTAGATTTTTAATAGGGATATTGAAATCGAACTGTAGTTGATACACTCTATTTGTTGCTCGGGAGAGGGAAATAGGATAATTAAGTGTTCTTGGTTATTAATTGAAAGAAATTCATAATCTAGATTATTTAGGATTGAATATTGTTGAGACCAAGTGAAATCAAAACCTCTAGACTATTTTTCTCTGATTGATAATTTCTAATGTGTGTGTGAGTGAGCTTGATAATTCTTCACTATTTATTTAAGTTTTCAGCAAATTTCCAAAGTTTGATTTTCTAGATAAAATTGAGACTATTTTAATTACAATTATTGAATATTTTCAAATTATTCCTTGTGGGATCGACACTCTCTCTTTCATTATACTAAAACTTGACACTCGTACGCTTGCGAGTAACTTTCACAACAAGTTTTTGGCGCCGTTGCCGGGGAATAATTTTTGATTTTGTTTAGTCTTGTTACCAATTAGTCGAAGTTTTAATTTAGAACTTTTCTTTATTTTTATTTTCAGTACTAATAAATTGTTGTTGTTCTTAACTGCAGTTTATGCGAAGAACACAAAGTGCAAGTTCTTTACTATTTGATCCAGAGATTGAACGAACCGCACGCTCTTTGAGAAAGGCTAGGAGAGACGAACAACTTAACATGGCTGAAGAAAATGTTAATGAATTGACCTTGGTACCAATCAGAGACCATTTTAGGTTGGCGATCCAGGCTCACTATTCTGGAATCGCTCGAGGGACAATAAATTCCAACAACTTTGAGTTGAAGCCAGCATTAATCAACATGGTTCAGCAGAACCAATTCAATGGAAGCGCCACAACTGATCCTCACCTACACTTGCGCACCTTTCTATAGATTACTGATACGGTAAAAATAAATGGTGTTTATGAGGATATAACACGTTTACGCTTGTTTCCTTTCTCTCTCAGGGACAAGTCTTGGAGTTGGTTGTAGTCATTGCCTCTAGGAAGCATAAAAACTTGGGAGGGCATGGCTGTGAAATTTTTAGCCAAGTATTTTCCACCAGCCAAGTCCACACAGTTGAAGATTGAAATCAGTACCTTTCAACAGCATGATTCAGAACTGCTATATGAGGCATGGGAAAGGTACAAATATTTGTTAAGGCGTTGTCCTAATCATAATTTTGCAGATTGGGAAGAAATAGAGCTTTTCTACAATGGGTTGAATACACCTACAAGAATGTCCGTGGACTCTGCTGCTGGGGGTACCATCTTCTCTAAGGATCTCATTCAGGCCTATGATATGCTGGAACAAAATGGCCATCTGAACGTATGAGAGTCAAGAAGGGAGTATATAGTGTTGATCCTCTCGCATCCATCACTGCACAACTATCTGCATTGAGTACACAAGTTGCTTCTCTGAATAAGGTGAATATCACAGAACCTACAGGTGTGTCGGTTGCCATAGAAGAATCTCATTCACCTGAGGAAGTTCAATATATCAATCCCAGAGGCTATGGAAATTATCGAGGTAACCCTCCACCCAATACTTATCATCCTGGCTTACGTAACCATGAAAAATTTTCATATGCCAACAACAAAAATGTGTTGAAACCCCCTCCGGGATTCAATACAAATCAAGGTGAAGGTAAAGCGTCTTTGGAGGATGTGGTGTCTACATTTGTTACGGAATCTAACAAGCGGATGTCGAGGACTGAAACTCGAATGGACAACATGGATACACATATGTGCAGTTTGGGGGCTATGATGAAATCTATGGAAACACAGATTGGACAGCTTGCACATGCGTTGAAGGATCAAAATCGAGGACATTTTCCCAGCAATACTGAAGTGAACCCAAAAGAGCAGTGCAAAGCGGTGGAGTTAAGAAGTGGGAAGAAGTTAGAGGCTAAGGAGCAGAGCAAAGCCAAGGAGGTTGAAGAACCAGTGGTTGAAGAAATCGTGGTTGAAGAGCCTAAGAAAGAATCTGAATTCAAACCGATGTATAAGCCACAACATCCACAGCGGTTCAAAAAGAAGGCACTTGATGAGCAGTTTTCCAAGTTTCTAGATATCTTCAAAAAGATACACATCAATATTCCGTTTGCAGATGCCTTGGAACAAATGCCTAACTATGCAAAGTTCATCAAAGATGTAATGTCCAAGAAGAGGAGATTGCAAGACAATGAAGTGGTGAATCTGACAGAAGAGTGTAGCGCAATCCTGTAGAAAAAGTTGCCACAAAAGCTTAAGGATCCAGGGAGTTTTACTATACCTTGTTTTATTGGTGGTTCTAAGGTAAATAGAGCTTTGTGTGATTTAGGAGCAAGTATTAATTTGATGTCTTTTTCTGTATACAGGAATTTGGAGCTCGGAGAAGTCAGAGTGACCACCATCACATTACAACTGGCTAATCGAAGTATTACATATCCAAGGGGTATTGTGGAGGATGTTTTGGTGAAGGTCGACAAGTTCATATTTCCAGCAGACTTTGTGATTTTGGACATGGATGAAGATGAAGAAACTCCCTTGATATTTGGGAGACCTTTTCTAGCTACTGCACGCGCATTGATCGATATCCACAAGGGAGAGCTCACACTTCGAGTTGGTGGTAAAGCGGTGATTTTTAATATTTATCACACCATGAGGGGACCAAACGAGGTAAGTACATGTAAAAGTATTGAAATTGTTGATTTTCATAATTCTTTTTCATGTGCAGGAATTATTGATCCACTCGAAAGATGTTTGGTGGCGGAAGAGGTGGTTGATAAGGAAGAGGATTGGGAGCTACATGAACAAAAAACATTCCTTGACAGCGCTCCGAAAGAAAAAATGGTGAGTATTAAGGAATCTGAAGCATTGGAAAATAGTGCACCAGAGGTATCCACTAAAACTCATGATCTTAAAGAATTGCCTGCGCACTTATGTTATGCATTCCTTGGTGAAATTCTACTTGTCCTGTTATTATATCTGCTCACCTGTCTGCTGTAGAAAAAAGATAAGTTGTTGACAGTATTAAGAAATTTTAAACTGATATTAAGGGTATTAGTCCAACAATATGCATGCATAAAATTTTGATGGAAGAGTCTTATACTCCTTATGTTGATCATCAGAGGCGGTTGAATCCCGCTATGAAAGAAGTAGTTAAGAAAGAGGTTTTAAAGTTGTTGAATGCGGGAGTGATTTATGCTATTTCTGATAGTAGTCGGGTATCTCCTGTTCAATTGGTGCCTAAGAAGGGTGAGATTACTGTGGTTAAAAATGAAAATAATGAGTTAATTTCCACACGTAAAGTAACTGGCTGGCTAGTATGTATAGATTATAGGAAGTTGAACAAAGCTACTCGTAAGGATCATTTTTCACTTCCTTTCATTGATCAAATGCTTGATAGACTTGCTGGTTATTTCTATTACTGTTTCTTAGATGGTTATTCAGGTTATAATCAAATTGATATCGCACCAGAGGATCAGGAGAAGACTACTTTTACGTGTTCCTATGGCACGTTTGCTTTCAGGAGGATGCCATTTGGCCTGTGTAATGCACCGGCAACTTTTCAGTGGCGTATGATGGCGATTTTTGCAGATATGGTGGAGGAAGTGATGGAAGTTTTTATGGATGACTTTTCAGTATTTGGTACCTCTTTTGATCATTGCTTGCATAATCTGTCTCTTGTTTTGCAGAGGTGCCAGGAAAAGAATTTAGTTCTTAATTGGGAGAAATGTCATTTTATGGTTCAAGAGGGCATTGTCCTTGGACATAAAGTGTCATCCAATGGATTAGAGGTGGATCGAGCCAAAGTAGTTGCAATTGAAAAACTTCTACCTCCGAAGAATATCAAGGGCATCAGAAGTTTCCTAGGCCATGCGGGGTTCTATAGGCGTTTTATCAAAGATTTTTCAAAAATCACAAAACCCCTATGTAATTTGTTTGAAAAAGATTCTACATTTATATTTGATGATGATTGTTTGCAGGCCTTCGAGAAGATCAAGACGGCGTTGACTACAGCACCCATCATGGTTGTACCGGATTGGAAGGAATCGTTTGAGTTGATGTGTGACGCTAGTGATTATGCCAGAGGAGAGATAAGATTTTTAGAGCAATCTATTACGCCAGTCGCACCATGGATGCCGCACAGCAAAACTACACTACTACAGAAAAGAGATGCTTGCAGTCGTTTTTGCTTTTGGTAAATTTCGTCCATATTTAATTGGCACTAAAGTAGTTTTTTACACTGACCATGCAGCGATTCGCTATTTATTTGCCAAGAAGGATGTCAAGCCACGCTTGATAAGGTAGATTCTGCTTTTACAAGAATTTGATTTTGAAATCAAGGATAAGAAGGGTAGCGAAAATCAGGTTGCTGATCACTTGTCGAGATTGGAGCTAGAAGACATTAAAGAGGAGGAAAGCATAAAGGAATTATTTTTGGATGAACAGATCTTTGAGGTAAGTTCCTATATTCCATGGTTTGCTGATATTGCTATTTTTTTATCTTGTGGTGCTATGCCTCCAGAATTGAACCGACATCAGAAAAAGAAATTTTTACATGACGTTAAGTTCTACTTGTGGGATGATCCCTATGTTTTCAAACGTTGTGCCGATCAAGTAATTCGGAGATGTGTGGCGGGGCAAGACGCACATGAAATTCTGGAACAATGCCATTCAGCACCATATAGAGGACATTTTGGAGCAAACCGGACTGCTGCTAAGGTACTACAATCTGGTTTTTATTGGCCTACATTATTTAGAGATAGTTATACCTTAGTGAAATCATGTGATAAGTGTCAAAGAACGGAAAATATTTCTAGAAGGCATGAATTACCCCTCACAAATATTTTAGAAGTGGAATTGTTTGATGTGTGAGGTATTGATTTTATGGGTCTCTTTTCCCCTTTTTTTGGGTACACTTATATTTTATTAACAGCTGATTATGTTTCGAAAAGGGTGGAAGTCATTGCCACCTCTACTAATGATGCTCGTGTTGTAGTAACGTTTTTGCAAAAGAATATTTTTACGAGGTTTGGAACTCCACGAGCAATAATCAGTGATGAAGGTACGCACTTTTGCAATAAGGTTTTTAATACCTTGCTCACTAAGTATGGTGTCAGGCATAAGGTGGCGTGTGCATACCATCCTCAAACCAATGTCCAGGGGAAGATCTCTAACCGGGAAATCAAGCTAATATTGGAGAAAACTGTTCAGACAAATCGCAAAGATTGGGCGATAAAACTAGATGACGCTATTTGGGCATACCGCATTGCTTTCAAAACACCCATAGGGATGTCTTCCTACAGGCTGGTTTTTGGTAAGGCCTGTCATTTGCCTTTGGAGTTGGAGCACAAGGCGTTTTGGGCTGCCAAGAAGCTAAACATGGATATCGAAGCATCCGGGGAGTTGCGGAAACTACAGTTGAATGAATTGGATGAATTCCAAAATGAAGCATATGAGAATGCCAAGATATACAAGGAGTAACAAAGAAGTGGCATGACAAAAACATTGTGCATAGGGAATTCGAAACGGGTCAGAAAGTTTTGTTATTTAATTCTCGTTTGAAATTATTTCCAGGGAAGTTGAAATCGCGATGGTCCGGGCCATTTCTCGTGGAGACCGTTTATCCACATGGTGCCATTGAATTGAGATGTACAGATGGACGAACTTTCAAGGTTAATGGGCAGAGAGTCAAGCACTACTTTGGCAACGAAGTACCACCCGCGTCCAACGCATTGCTTGATGATCCCAACTAAAGACTGGTGCAAGTCGGGCTGATGACTTTAAAACAAGCGCTTTTTGGGAGGCAACCCAAACTTTTTAGTTTGTCTTTATTTTTGTTGATTTTTTGTTTTATTTTTGCTTTTTAGTTTTTAATTATATTTTGGTATGCTTTGGAGTAATTTTGATAATTTTCTTTTAATTTTTTCAGGCTATTGGAGCTCAGTTCGAACAAGAGGCGCGCCCGCGCCACTACTGAAGCCATCACAAGTAATTTTTTCGAACAACAGGCGCGCCCGCGCCGCTCTGTAGATTGCCTTTGAATTTTTTTCGAGGCTAAGGCGCGCTTGCCCTATCCATTAGCACGCCCGCCCCGATTGCATCCCTATTTTCCACAAACTCGAGGCGCGGGCGCCCCTATCTCCTACGTGCCCGCCCCTGCATTAATAAAATCGCACACAACCGAACAAGAGGCGCGCCCACCCTATCCACTCGCGCGCCCGCCCCGCCTGTTCTATTCCATATATGTGACTTCTCCCTTATTTCCTTTCTTCAAAATTTTCCCTAATTCTTCTACACGCCTCCATCCTCACGCCTAATTCCATTCTCCCACTTCACTAATCGGCTATTCTATCTCCTAATCTCCAACATAAACTCACTGATTTCTTTTCTCATCCTCTTTTCGAAGCGGGTCGGTGTTATCACATTCAAATGGGCACGCCAAGATTCCACTTTCTGTCGGCTCTACAACGGGGAAACTTTTGCCTTCTTTATTATTATCGGACTCATCTGGAGTAAGTTCATTCTTATTGTGATCATAAACGTGAATTGGGTGGTAAGTATTCAGAAATTCTATCTTTTGCGGTGTGTGGGTATTGAAGTCTTGTGTGCTTAATCAATCTGTGGAGTGGGGATTCTATTGGATTGTATTTGAAGATATCGTTGTTGTTTGTTGATTGTGGAGTAAATTTAAGTTTTGGGGAGTTATGATTGTTGAAATTTGGTTCATTGTTGTGGTTCATTGGTTTGCATCCTAAGTGTTTGAATAATGGCACCAAAGAAGAAATTAAAATCTGTTGTATCATCTTCTACTGCCGCTCCGGAGCCTGAACCGCAGCGTTTTTGGAATGAGATTTCCGAAGGGCATTATCAACGATTTCTAGGGAAAACGATACTACCTGAGCGGGGTTTTGATACATCAATGCGATTTGAGAATGATGAGTTTATGGGTACTATTAGTCGGGCTATGAATGGTCGTCAATGGCTAAAATTTGCTCAGCCACCACAGGATGCAGTCATCCCCTTCGTTCGTGAATTTTATGCGAACTTGAAGGTAAAACACATGCATCTTAAAGTGCTTGTCCGCGGAAAGTTGGTGTCGTTTGATTCTCACACTATTAACACCATATACACCCTCCCGCCAGTGTTTCATGATGAGTACGCGGAATATAGAGCTAATGAAGTGGATTACACGGCAATTCTGAGCCGTATATGTGTTCCGGGCGCGGAATGGTACATGGGCCGTGATCATTTGCCCTCCAAATTGAAGAAGACCGAACTGATTCCTGATGCTAAGCTATGGTATAACTTTGTGTGTGCTCGACTTAAACCGACCGACCATAAGCATGAGGTGACCCGAGAATGAGCTATTCTTGTTTATTGTATTTTGGAGGGCAATGCTATTGATTTGGGATAGATTTGTCAAGAAACGATTCATGGAGTGGCGGCGGGTAAAACAACTGGCGGGTTTGCATTGCCGGCACTTATCACTGATCTTTGCGAAGAGGCGGGAGTAGAGTGGAGCCCGAATGAAGAGCTACTGAAAGCTATTGCTCCTATTGTTTGTCATGCCCCATTTCGTATGATACCGACTTCTGAGCACAGAACTCGCGCTGAGAGGCGAGATTTTAATGCTAGAGCAGCTGCACGAAGCGGCCCTGCACCCCGACCTCAGGATCCCCATGTCGTCCCTGATCGTGTTGGTGGTTTAGAGGAGGAGTTGCGCCAGCATCGTCAAGAGTTTCGGACGTTTCAGCAGACCATTGGTATCTTTATGGACTACATGATGGATTTTACCGATGCTTTGCGACATCAGTTTCCACAGGCTGCTAGTTCGGCTCACCCATTTCCTTCGTATCCGCAGTCACCACCCACCTTTGGCCCTTCCGATCCTGCCCACGATGATGTTGCTGGTGATGGCGACGACCACTGAAGGTTGTCGTTTGTGGTACATGTCCTTTATGCTTTCTTGTTTTAATTCCTTGAGGACAATGAATGTACTAAGTTTGGGGGGATTGTGTCCTTTTTGACATTTTTTTTGTTTTTGCTTTTGTTTTGTTTTGTTTTGTGCTTTTATTTTAGTTGGTGTTTAGGACTTGTGTTGTGTTGGTGTGTGGCTAAATTTGAGAAATTTATGTAGTTGTTGTTTTAGGTGAATGCTGTTGAGAAGTCATGAATGAAATGGATTAATGGCCAATGATGTTAATTTTTTTTGTTTTGTAACTGAAATCCATGACTATCTGCCTAGCTGACAAAATTTTAAATGAACGGAACCAAGTGAACAATTGAACTCTTATATACTCTGTGATTTTGCTGGAATCTGAATCTTGAGACAGATAAACATAGATATGATTGAGGCATTGTTTGAACTTTTTGGGCTTGAATTTTGTTGAATCAATTTATCCTTAGTTGCCCAGTTGAGCCTACACGTATATGAGTACATTGAGGTACGGAAAAATCTGAAATTGTTGTGAAAATCATCGTTTACTGCTGATGATTATTCTTTTCTGCACTGATTGAAATTTGTATGATTTAATTGTGGATTGAGACTTGTCTAGAACTAGTTCAAACACTCTTCGAGGCAAAATACGGGCAAAACTGTGATTAAAAATGATTTAGGTGATTTTTATGAATTCGTTTGAGCCTTTCAAGCTACCTATTAATTTATTTTATCCCTAGTACCTTGTTTGAGCTTTATTGAAAATAGAATGACATTCATGTAAACGTGTGATAAAACCCTCATTCGTCATTATTTCAAGGTCCTACATTGACTACCTGAATAGCCTAAACACTATTTCCTACCTTTAAAGGAATAATTTGAATGCTAAAATATTTTATGCTCCTAGTTAATATTTGTGAAAAATGGATTGGTGTGGTGGATGAATTGAAAAGATGAAAAGAGGTAGTAGAAAAAAAAATTGTGTTGCAAAAGTTGTGAAAAAAATTGTTGGTATAGAAAAAAGGATAGAATAAGAAGAGTTGAAAAATGGAATGAAGTGAAGATTTGTGAATTTGTGAATGAAAAAGGAGTTGAAATTAGAGTTTATGCATTAAATTACTCCTTATTTTGAATTCTTAATCCTTCATTTGTAGCCATGAGCCAGGCTTGACATTATAAGCTGATTAAGTCCTATTGACCGAGTCACAGTTGCCCAATATACTAGTGGAGAGAGGTTGTGAGAATTTATCTTATGGACTGTTGATTGAAACTTTTATTGATTATGAATTTTTGATCAAAACACACACACTATTATTCATTGAATTAACCTGATTGTGAGTGTTTTTGATAACATCCTATTGAATTTGATCCTGTGTTACCGTGGAAAGTTCTCATGATTTGTGAATGTTTGAATCGAGTTAAGAGAAGAGTATTTTGACACAAGAGTTGCGGAGTTTATGAGTTTATGAGGTTGAATTTTTTTATGGCTAACTAATTTCTTCAAGTGTTAGTAGGTTATATATGATTGGATTTAAATTGTTTTGGAATTCCAAACGGAGGTCATTGATCCATAGTAATTCTTGGTGGTCATTGTTCTTGCATTTGAGTTGAGTTGTGTTAGTTTTGCTCGAGACGAACAAAAGATCAAGTTTGGGGGAGTTTGATAAGTGCATTTTGTGCACTTAATTTGTATATGGTTTTACTTGAATTTTGGAATTTATTGGTAGATATTGCGTGAAATTGTTGTTGTTTTTGTGTTTGTAGAAATTTATGGACTTTGATGAGTATTTAAAAGAATTGAGCTTAAAAGATGGAATTTTAAAGGAAGAATCAAGAGTTGAAAAAGAGAAGAAAATGGCCAAATTCGAAGTGAAGGAGCGCCCGCGCTGTTATTGGGAATTTTAAGAAGAGAAGTCGAGCTGAAGGCGCGCCCGCGCTGACCCATCGCGCGCCCGCGCCGCTGAAGGAATTTTTGTGGATTGTGTTGCGAAGTTGAGGCGCGCCCGCGCTGATCCATAGCGCGCCCGCACCGTTGTCTCGTCTGTATTGAAATTTAAAGTCCAAGTTTTTATGGAAACTTTGGGATATCTTTGGTATTATTTTGGACGATTGTTAGGTCATATTTAAGGGATTTTTTTCGGATTTAGAGAGCCATCTATCAGCCGCCAAAACACACAATATTCTTGAGAGCACTTTTGTGAGATTTTAGGATCGAGAATTGAAGATTACTTGGATCGAAGATGAAGACTTTTCGACCGGACACGGAAGAAAGACTACGGCTTTGTTATTTCTTCTTATTTGTTTTCTTTTGATTGTTTAATTATGTTTGAGATATTGAACATGATTTGGTTTTTTATGAATTTGAGCATGAACTAAACTTTTCTAGTCTAGAGGTTGACGTAGCTTGGTTGAGACATATTCATGAATCTTTGATTTTAATAAATTGAATTTCTATAGATTAATTGTGTTTCTAGAATTGAATGTCTTCTTAATTTACTGGCCATAAATTGAGTTGTTATATTTATTTGGAATGTTTGCTCGGGGGAGGGGATTTTTAGTAGGATAAATAGAAACTACACTATTAATTGTTTATATAACTCGGGAGAGTATATAACGTTAATAGAACCTTTAAGGAACATAGTTTTACACATATCACTACATCTAGATTTTTAATAGGGATATTGAAATCGAACTGTAGTTGATATACTCTATTTGTTGCTCGAGAGAGGGAAATAGGATAATTAAGTGTTCTTGATTATTAATTAAAAGAAATTCATAATCTAGATTATTTAGGATTGAATATTGTTGAGACCAATTGAAATCAAAACTTCTAGACTATTTTTCTCTGATTGATAATTTATAAAAATTTGTGTGTGAGTGAGCTTGATAATTCTTCACTATTTATTTAAGTTTTCAGCAAATTTCCAAAGTTTGATTTTTTAGATAAAATTGAGACTATTTTAATTACAAGTATTGGATATTTTCAAATTATTCCTTGTGGGATCGACACTCTCTCTTTCATTATACTAAAACTTGACACTCGTACGCTTGCGAGTAATTTTCACAACACCAGCTCTGTTAACGAATGCTTAACTCACACGTCACGACCCATGCAATCAATAACACACTCATCCATCATAGGCTTGGCCAGCCCTGTAGGACTACCTAAGCCACGATGTTGTAAGAGGTCAAGACGACAAAAATACAGTCACGGGATACCTCACTCCTAGAAAATAGAGTGGGTTCATGACTTCCCCATGAGACAAAATCTTAGGAACATGATCCACTCCTAAGTACTCCATTTTAAGCACTACGTTATTTCTACTAGAGCACAACAAAAGTCATAAAGACTATAAACAATTCAAAAAATTCATAGCGACTATAAACAATTCAGAAAAAGTCATAGTGACTATAAACAATTCAGAAAAAATCATATCGACTATAAACAATTCGAAAAAGTCATAGCGGCTATAAAAATTCAGAAAAAAGTCATATCGACTATAAACAATTCAAAAAAGTAATAGTGACTATAAAAAAATTTCAGAAGAAGTCATAGCGATTATAAAAAAATTTTCAGAAGAAGTCATCGCGACTCTAAAAAAATTTCAAAAAAAGTCATAGTGACTATAAACAATTCAAAAAGTCATAGTGACTATAAATAATTCATCAAGTCATAGCGATTATAAAAAAAATTTCAGATGAAGTCGCAGCGACTATAAAAACTTTTAAGAAGAAATCATATTGACTATAAAAAATTTATCAAGTCATAATGACTATCACAAAATTCATCATGTCATGATAACCATAAAAAATTCGGCAAGTGATAAGTGTCGTTTTTCTATGTTTTATTGTTCGTTTTCTTGATATTTTGCATTAGTTCCTTGTGGTCTTTTTAGTATTTTTTTCAAATTTTGTTTGCATTTAGTGTAATGTTGTGTGTTTTGTTTACTCCTATTGATTAGTGGTTATTTTGGCAGGAAAAAGGAAGAAAAAAATAATTTCAGGCTTCACAGGGGGGTGCGCTCGGTCTGCAAAAAAGAGCAGACCGAGCACTGGCTTTAATGTTCCAGGTAGTGAGTGAATATTTTTTGAGCACTCGGTCGGTGAAATTGTGCAGATCGAGCGCTGGAATCATTTAGAAGAGCAGAAGGCTGAAGAGTTTAGGGCGCTCGGTCGGTGAATTTTTGCAGAGCGAGCGCCCGCCGTAATTTTTGGAAAACTTTGTTCCGGGTGTTTTAAAATGAAAGGACTCTGAGGGCGATATATATAGAATCTTTTCAGACGTTTTGAGGGTTGAAAAAATACGGCAAAGAAGGCGGAGGCGGCTCTGAATATTGAAGTTTTTTCTTCTCGTTGGGAGTTCTTCTTCTTTAATATTTCTAAAATTTTATGTTGAAAACTTTATTAGCTTGAATATTATTATGAGTTGTAGTAGCTAAACTTTATTTTGTTGGAATTTAGGGGATCCTAACCCCTTAACATGTTTTTGTGATTGAATCTTTGGACGAATTGATTGAGTTTTTATGCAAGTATTTGATTTTATCATGTTTTATTATTTGATGTTGAGGAGTAGTCAACTTTAATATAGATTCATAGATTGTGAATTGCTGTCGAGAGATAGATTCATGATTAGGACGAGTGATAAAATCCATGAACTTAAAATATGCATAGAGATATGATATTTAGTACATGTTGATAACCATAGACCACTAGTTGAAATTTGTAGGAATTCAATGAACGCAAAGCAATCAGTAATGATAAATAATTACAAAGATTTAATTGTTTCATTAACTTGAATTAGATTGGTATAAACTCGAGAGAGAGTGTCAATATTTCAGGAATTCTTGTCAAATTTATGAGTGTAAAAGTAATTTCAATCGTTTGAATTCAATTAGGGGGAAGGTGAACCGAGATTCGAACAAAATCTCCTCATATTATAATTTTCTGTGCTAAGCATTGCTGTGGTTTCTTTTATTTCATTTAAGTACTTTTAAATTGAATTATTTACTTTATAATTTTAGAATAATCAAAAATCAAATTTTCGTTACTTTGGGGTATAGAAATTAAATAATTGAATTATCGTGACGTAGTCCCTGAGGACGATACTCGTATTCAGTACACTTTTCTATAACTTGAGTCGTGCACTTGCGATAATTTTGAGCAGAAAAGAGATATAATTACATTGAATTTAAGTGCTAGTATTTGTTCGATCAAGTTTTTGGCGCCGTTGCCGGGGACTATTGATTACTTTAATTTGTTCTTATTTACTTTTATTTATTCCAATTTTAATTACTTTTTCCATCGATGAACTGCAGGTTCTTCTGCAGTGCATGCAACATCCATTTGAGTCGGAACTTATCCCTTTTGATCCTGAAATTGAAAGAGCCTTTCGCAGGAGAAGAAGACAACAACAAGAAAGAATGGCAGGACAAGCGCAAAGGATGCTGGATAATGGAGAAGATGAAAATAATGCACCGCCTATCTACAGATCCATGATGGATAGCGTGTTTCCATCCATCGAAAATTCCAGACCAAGCATAATCAGGCCAACCATAGCAGCAAATCAGTTTGAAATAAAGCCTGATATCATTCAAATGGTGCAAAACACAGTCCAGTTTGGTGGGATGACAATCGATGACCCATATGCTCACCTGATGAATTTTCTAGAAATCTGTGACACTTTTAAGATGCAGGGAGTTTCTGATGACGCTATTCATTTGTTTCTATTCCCTTTTTATTTAAGAGATAAAGCTAAAGCATGGTTAACAAATCTACCTGCAGGGTCCATCACTACTTGGGATGATCTAGCAAAGGCCTTCCTGGCTAAATACTTCCCACCGTCCAAATCAATGAAACTCAGAGCTGACATCACAACATTTACTCAAGGTGAACAAGAAACACTTTATGAAGCATGGGAGCACTACAAAGATCTACTGAAGAGATGCCCACATCACCAACTACCAGACGGTGGTACGAACTTTTTATTATGGTCTTCCTCACTCAAATCACACCATGTTAGATGCAGCTGCAGGTGGAAATCTGTTACGAAAATCACCAGAGGACGGATATGAGTTAATTGAGGAGATGACATCCAGTATCTATCATCCTCAATCAGAGAGGAATGCAGTCAGAAGATTCGCATGAATGCATCAAGTTGATGCATTAACTTCAGTAGCCGCTCAGCTAGAGGTCATGAATAAGAGGATAGAAGAGCTAACTAGGGCAGTCTGCGATGCGTATTCAAGAGGTGAGGTGTGAGAAATGTGGTGCTGAACACTTCACGAAAGATTGTCAAACTGGAAATCCATCATATCAACCAGATGGAGGAATGGTAAAACATGTAGGAAATCAGAATCGCCCCAGGAATGATCCATTCTCAAACACATATAATCCAGGGTGGAGACAGAATCCTAATTTTTCGTGGGGAGGACAGAATAATAGGCCATATGGGAATCAGAACCACGGAAGACAGCCTCAAGAAGAGAAGTCAAGCATGGAACAGATGATGCAGAAGTTCATATCATCCACTGAGACCCGAATGCAGAATCATGATGAATCAATTAAGAACTTGGCAAACCAAATAAGGCAGTTAGCTAAAGCGTTGTCCAGCAGAGAGCTAGGTACTTTACCAAGTGACACAGAAAAGAATCCAAAGGAGCAAGTCAGGACTGTCGAATTAAGGAGTGGGAAGAAAATCGAAGGTGAGAGACAAAGCGAGAAAGAGTCAGAAAACAGATATACCAGGGACAACTGTAGGTAAGTCCTCTAATTCTACACAACCACCCACATCACAGTCAAATATTGTTATTCCACCACCTTTTCCTGCAGCTCTCAAGAAGGCCAAACTAGATTCTCAGTTTGCCAAATTCCTAGAAATATTCAAGAAATTGAATATAAATATCCCTTTTGCTGATGCACTGATGCAAATGCCTAGTTACGCTAAATTCCTGAAGGAGATTCTCTCCAGCAAGAGAAAATTGGAGGAGCATGCAATGATTAGCCTAACAGAAAATTGTTCTGCGCTAGTTCAGAACAAGATTCCACAAAAGCAAAAAGATCTAGAGAGTTTTTCTATTCCTTGTGTTATTAATGAAGTGCAATTTCAAAAAGATTTGTGTGACTTAGGTGCGAGTATAAACTTAATGTCATATTCTGTTTTCAGGAAACTGAACTTGGGAGAGCCAAAATCCACTAGGATGTCATTGCAATTGGCGGACAGGTCTATAAAATATCCAAGAGGGATAATAGGAGATGTGCTGGTGAAAGTTGACAAATTCATCTTCCCGCTGGATTTTGTGGTGCTTGATATGGAAGAGGACTTGGACATGCCACTTATTTTGGGAAGACCTTTCCTGGCAACAAGAAAAACATTAATTGATGTCCAAAAGGGAGAGCTACATCTGAGAGTGGGAGAGGAGAAAATTTTCTTTGATGTTTTTAATGCACTGAAATTTTCATAAAATAATGAAGTGTGTTTTCAAATTGATGTGGACTCATTTCTATATGATTATGTGCAGGATACATTTCAGGAACCATTAGAAGCCGCACTCATATCTCCTCATCGTGATGACATAGTCAATGGGGATATAGAAGAGATGACAGCTTACTTGAATGATAACCAGTCATGGAGAAAAGGTGGAAAGCTCAGACTCGAAGATCTTGGTGACCGGAAGGATTTAGTCCTCCAGAAACGAAGCCTTGAAGAACCACCAACTTTGGAATTGAAAGTCATAAGAGTGTGTTTGCTTGGAAGGTCGCAGATATCAAAGGCATTAATCCATCTATCTGCATGCACAAGATATTAATGAAAGAGAACATCAACCCCATGGTCCAACCACAGAGGAGATTTTATCCCAAGATAAAGTGGTAAAGGCTAATAAAACTTCTGGATGCAGGTATCATTTATCCTATTTCTGATAGTGCATGGGTAAGTCCGGTTCAATGTGTACCAAAAAAAGGGGGAATAACTGTCATTAAAAATGAACAGAATGAGTTGATACCTACTAGGACAGTTACAGGGTGGCGTGTATGTATAGACTATAGAAAATTGAATGACGCAACCCGTAAAGACCATTTTCCCCTCCTCTTCATTGACCAAATGCTAGAAAGGCTTGTTGGGTATGAGTTTTATTGTTTTTTAGATGGGTATTCAGGATACAATCAAATTGCGATTGCACCTGAAGATCAGGATAAAACAACTTTCACTTGCCCATATGGTACGTTTGCCTATAGACACATGCCTTTTGGTCTTTGCAAGCTCCTGCGACTTTTCAGAGATGCATGACTGCTATATTTCATGATATGGTCGAAAATTTTCTAGAAATATTCATGGATGATTTTTCCATTTTTTGTCAGTCTTTTGATGCATGTCTGAATAATCTTAACACTGTTTTGATGAGATGTGAGGAAACAAACTTGGTACTCAACTGGGAAAAGTGTCACTTCATGGTGACCGAAGGTATTGTATTAGGACACCACATATCGGAGCAGGGAATCAAGGTGGACAGGGCCAAGGTGCAGGTAATTCAGAATCTACCTCCACTGACGACGATCAAGGGAGTCAAATGTTTTCTAGGCCACACCGGTTTTTATCGGCGGTTCATTAAAGATTTCTCAAAAATTGCAAAACTTTTGTCTTCATTATTAATTAAAGATACACCTTTTAATTTTGATTCCACTTGTTTGCAGGCGTTTGAATTTCTGAGAGAACGATTGGTAACTGCACAAGTGCTGACTTCACCAGATTGGGATCTTCCATTTGAGGTAATGTGTGATGCCAGTGACTCGGCTGTTGGAGCTGTACTTGGTCAGAGGATAGACAAGGTATTCCGTACTATTTACTATGCTAGCAAAACCCTGAATGAGGCTTAATTGAATTATGCTACCACTGAAAAGGAATTGCTGGCTATAGTTTTTGCACTGGACAAATTTCATTCATACCTTGTACTCTCAAAAATCATTATTTACACTGATCATTCTGCAATTAAACACCTTTTGGCTAAGAAAAACGCAAAACCTAGGTTGATTAGGTGGATTCTACTCTTACAAGAATTTGACTTAGAGATAAAGGATAAAAAAAGGAGTAGAAAATGTTGTTGCTGATCACCTATCTAGACTAGAATGCATTCTTGATTGTGCATAGAATGATACTGAGGACATAGATGATTGGTTTCTTGATGAAAAGTTATTTGCCATAGAACACTCACCGTGGTATGCTAATTTTGCAAATTACTTGGTCACGAGCACACTCCCACATAACTTGTCTTTTCATCAAAAGAAAAAGTTTCTATCTGATGTGAAGCATTATTTTTTGGAAGAACCTTTCTTGTTTAAAATATGTGCTGACTCTTTGATCCGGAGATATGTTGCGGAAGGAGAAATTAAAAGCATCCTCAGTCATTGTCATGACCGTGAGGTAGGTGGCCATGCTGGGCCCATAAAGACGGCAGCTAAGGTACTTGAATGTGGGTTTTATTGGCCCAATCTATTTAAAGATGCACATGCTTATGTCATTGAGTGTGATAGATGTCAGCGAACAGGTAATATCTCAAACCATCACGAAATGCCTTTAAATAACATTATTTAGTGTGAGATATTTTATGTGTTGGGAATCGACTTTATGGGGCCATTTCCAAACTCTTTTACAAAAAAATACATTTTGGTCGCCTTCGATTATGTTTCTAAATGGGTAGAGGCTGAAGCTTTTGCAACTAATGATGCACAGGTGGTACTAAAATTTTTGAAAAAAAAATATTTTTATCCGGTTTGTACACCCCGTGAAATTATTAGTGATGGTGGCACCCACTTTTGTAATAAGCTCTTTGAAACACTTTTGAAGAAATATGGTGTCAAGCACAAAGTTTCTACAGCTTATCATCCCCAAACGAGTGGCCAAGTATAAGTGTCCAATCGAGAAATTAAGAAAATTTTAGAAAAAAGTGTGAGTACTAATAGAAAGGATTGGGCACTTCGACTTTATGATGCATTATGGGTCTATAGGACTGCTTTCAAAACACCTATAGGCACCTCCCCTTATAGACTGTTGTTTGGAAAGACATGTCATTTGCCAGTTGAGTTAGAGCATAGAGCATATTGGGCTATCAAAACATTAAATTTTGAATTTGCTGCTGCAGGTGAGAAGAGATTGCTTGAGCTAAACCAGTTGGAGGAATTTCGAGATCAAGCATACGATATGGCGGTGTCATACAAAGAAAGGACCAAGAGAATACATGATAGACACATTCGTCATAGAGAATTTAAGGAAGGGGAAGCAGTTCTTCTGTTTAACTCCATATTGAGGCTTTTTCCTGGAAAATTGAAGTCGAGGTGGTCCGGCCCTTACAAAATCACTAAGGTGTATCCATCGGGGGCCATTGAAATGAAAGATGCAAGAAACGAGTCTTTCACGGTCAATGCTCAGAGGCTGAAACACTATGTAGGGGGTGATGTCGACTCAACGCCAATCATCACCACACTGACCACCGACCAAGACTAGTTGGGGAGGAGAACAGTCGAGCTCTAGACTCTAAATTGAGAACTACTCCTTACCTTGATTTTATTTTTCTTTTATTTTGCTTTGAACTTTTTATTTTTTTGTTCTTTTAAGTTTTTGGTTTTTTGAAAAAAAAAAGTTTCAAAAGGGGTTGCACTCGGTCTGCAAAATTTAGCAGACTGAGCACCCAAAAACGCCCAAACACACTATTTAGCTAAAACGGGGGTGCGCTCGGTCTGCTGAAAATTGCAGACCGAGCGCCCAAAACTCCCCCGTTCTCTGTTTTCTTAAAACTGGGGTGCACTCGATCTGCTGAAAAGTGCAGATCGAGCGCCCAAAACTCCCCTACCTTACTGTTTTCGTTAATCGGGTATGCGCTCGATCTGCTGAAATTAGCAAACCGAGCGCCTCGCACAGAATCAGATATTTAAAACACCCGATCCCCTTTCCCTTTTCTTAATTCTTTCTTTCCTTCTCTCAATCTAAACCCTAGCCGCCCCCTCTCCATCTGATTTCTCACTTTCCCTCTTCCATATTGCAGGTATCTACCATCTCCTTCCCAAGTTTCTCTAAGGATGGGTCCAAATAAAGCAAAGATTGCCACCTCACGTGCTTCTTCTTCATCATCCCAAATTATTGATGGCAAGTTCATATCCTTGGAGGCCAAAACACGATATGAAGCTGCGAGGATCAATCGGAATCCTATTCCACAGCGCGGCATCGATCTTTTCGAGAATCTCACGCTCGCCCTCGGCATCCCGAAGCGTGGATGGGCTGAGTTTTTTCGCACACCACAGGCAGACATTGTCCCGTTGGTACGGGAATTCTATGCTAATGCCCCGGAACGAACGGATAACAAAGCATTTGTTCGGGGTAAGTACGTCTCTTTCGACCCTGAAGTTATTAATGCTTTATTGAAAACCCCGGAGGTAGATGATAGTATATTCCAAGATTTCAAGGCTAATCCGGATTTTAATATCGTCTCTGCTGCGCTATATTATGATGGGAATGTGTGGAAGGATTCGGCGAGATTTATTTCTTTTAAAGAAAAATTTTTGACAATGGAATCGGCGTTGTGGTATGCGTTCCTAACACACCGGATGATGCCGTTGTCACACACACATGTCGTGGTGATGAGCCGATCTTTGTTGTTGTATGCTTTGCACAAAAAATGGCCAATAAATGTTGGCAAACTCATCAACAGAGAGTTATACAATTCCATCCGCTCACCGAACATTGGAATCTTCTTCCCGTCTATTGTCACCGCACTCTGTGTGCAAGCTGGAGTTAAAATCCGAGATGATGAAGAATGGCAGCATCCGATGAAAGATGTGGACCAGTCACTTGTGAGGACAAAGAGAAATTTCAGATTACAAGAGTTCACATCGCAGGGACAAGCAAGTTCCGGCGGTACCTCTTCGTGCCGCGTACCAAAACCAATGCCAAGTCGTCACCCTGCCACTGAGACGACAAATGAGTTGTATGCTTGGGCTCAATACCAGAATGAGTACCAGAAAGTTGATAGTGCCCACTCATAATCACAGACTTCTATGCTCTGAGCATTAATCTCTAATGCCAGATTGATCCTGCTGCCTATCCCACTCCGCCACCATATCCCCCTCCGTTCCATTTTGAATACACTGCTCTCCGAGCAAATTATCCTGATGATTTAGATGATGAATCTGACGGCGACGATGAGGACCAATAGTCAGGGGAGTTTTTGTTTTTTTTTATTGTGTTGTGTGTGTTTTGCATGTTTTAGTGTTGTTGTTTTGTTTCGTTTGTCTAGCATTGGGGACACTGCTAGATTTTAGTTTGGGGAGGGTGTTTTTTATGTTTTCATGTATTTTGTCTTTGTTTTATTGTTTGCATTTTGTCGTTATCTTTTGTTTTGTGTTGTGTTATGCATGCATTTTTGGATGAAATCATAAAAGCCAGTGATGAAAAAAAAATGTTTGTGTTTGGTAGCTGAAATCCACGAGCATCTTCTGAAAAAAATAATTTTTTTTACTGGTAGAACCAAGTAGATAAATAGATCTTTATATACTCTATGATGTATGCTCGAGTCTGAATTTGAAACGTGCAAACTTGGATAGAATTGAGGCATTGTTTGAATTTTTGGGCCTAGTTTCTCTTGAAGTAACTTCATCCTTAATTGCCCTGTTGAGCCTTCACAATGTTTATGAGTACATGAGGTACAAAATTCTGTAATCTGTTGACAATCATTGTTTACTGCTGATGATTGTTTATTTATGCACTGGTCGACATTTGTATGATTTGATTGTGAATTGAGACTTGTCTAGAACTAATTCGAACACTCTTCGAGGCGCAATACGAGAAATAACTGTGATTAGAAATGATTTAGGCAATCTTTTTGTGAATCTTTTGAGCCTTTCAAGCTACCCATCAATACATTCTATCTCTAGTACCTTCTTTGAGCTTTATTGAAATCGAATGACATGCGTGAAAACGTGTGATAAACTGTCATTCGTCTTTTGTTTCATAGTCCTACACTCACTACCGAAGAACATACTAAACACTATTTACCACCCTAAAGGGAGTAAGTTGAATATGAAAATGGTATATGCTCCAGAATTGTAATTGCAAAGTGAAATGGTGTGTTTGGAAATGCTGAAAAAAGAAAAAGAAAAAAAAATAAATAGTTGAAATGAAAAGAAAATTTTGCAAAAGAAGTGAAGTCAATGGATGGATAAAGTGAATTAGAAGGAGAAAGAAGAAGGAAATGAAAATGAACAGTTGGGTATAACTTATTCCCTTAATTGAATCGATATCCTTCGTTTGTAGCCATAAACCAGGCCTAACATTATAATCTTATTAAGACCTATTGACCGAGTCACAGTTGCCCAATATACTAGTGGAGAAGAGTTGTGAGAATTTAGCCTATGGATAGTTGATAGACACTTTTAATGAGTATGAATTGATGATCAAAACACGCACACACTGTAATTTTTTGAGTTAAACAAATGGTAAGTGTGTATCATTGAATTTCTCCCATCTTTGAGCTTATAATACCTGAAAAGTCCTCATGATCCTTGAATGTGTGAATTGAATTCGGAGGAAGGTACGTTGATACGTGAGTTACGAGATTTAGGAGTTTACAAGGTTTTCTAGTTTTTATTTTATTTTCAAAATGTTAGTATATTGATATGATTGGATTTGTAATCTTTTGGAAGAAATTCTGAGGCTTGGAAAGTTTGAGTTCATCCACCTTTGTCTTTGTGTCGTGTTTGTGTTTGCATTCTAGTTTGTCACCTATTTTGCTTGAGGGCAAGCAAAAGGTTAGTTTGGGGAGGTTGATAAGTGTCGTTTTTCTATGTTTTATTGTTCTTTTTCTTGATATTTTGCATTAGTTCCTTGTGGTCTTTTTAGTAATTTTTTTCAACTTTTGTTTGCATTTAGTGTAATGTTGTGTGTTTTGTTTACTCCTATTGATTAGTGGTTATTTTGGCAGGAAAAGGAAGAAAAAAATAATTTCAGGCTTTACAGGGGGGTGTGCTCGGTCTGCAAAAAAGAGCAGACCGAGCGCTGGCTTTAATGTTTCAGGCAGTGAGTGAAGATTATTTGAGCGCTCGGTCGGTGAAATTGTGCAGACCGAGTGCTGGCATCATTTAGACGAGCAGAAGGCTGAAGAGTATAGGGCGCTCGGTCGGTGAATTTTTGCAGACCGAGCGCCCGCCGTAATTTTTGGAAAACTTTGTTCCGGGTGTTTTAAAAGGAAAGGAATCTGAGGGCGATATATATAGAATATTTTCAGACGTTTTGAGGGTTGAAAAACACGGCAAAGAAGGCGGAGGCGGCTCTGAAGATTGAAGTTTCTTCTTCTCGTTGGGAGTTCTTCTTCTTTAATATTTCTGAAATTTTATGTTGAAAACTTTATTAGCTTGAATATTATTATGAGTTGTAGTAGCTAAACTTTATTTTTTTGGAATTTAGGAGATCCTAACCCCGTAACATGTTTTTGTGATTGAATCTTTGGACGAATTGATTGAGTTTTTATGCAAGTATTTGATTTTATCATGTTTTATTATTCTATGTTGAGGAGTAGCTAACTTTAATATAGATTCGTAGATTGTGAATTGCTGTCGAGAGATAGATTCATGATTAGGACGAGTGATAAAATCCATAGACTTAAAATATGCATAGAGATATGATATTTAGTACATGTTGATAACCATAGACCACCAGGTTGAAAGTTGTAGGAATTCAATGAACGCAAAGCAATCAGTAATGATAAATAATTAAAGAGATTTAATTGTTTCATTAACTTGAATTAGATTGGCAAAAACTCGAGAGAGAGTGTCAATATTTCAGGAATTATTGTCAAATTTATGAGTGTAAAAGTAATTTCAATCATCCGAATTCAATTAGGGGGAAGTTGAACCGAGATTCCAACAAATCTCCTCATATTATAATTTTATGTGCTAAGCATTGATGTGGTTTCTTTTATTTTCATTTAAGTACTTTTAAATTGAATTCTTTACTTTATAATTTTAGAATAATCAAAAATTAAATTTTCGTTACTTTGGGGTATATAAATTAAATAATTGAATTATCGTGACGTAGTCCCTGAGGACGATACTCGTTCCCAGTACACTTTTCTATAACTTGAGTCATGCACTTGCGATAATTTTGAGCAGAAAAGAGATATAATTACATTGAATTTAAGTGCTAGTATTTTTTCGACCACCAAGTCCTAAAGACAATACAGAATCATAGCCCCAAGGGGTTACATCCAATGCACCAACTTAAGAGGTTACGTGAAATACACTAACTCAAGAGTTTTCATCGAAAATACTACTCCAAGGGATTGCAGAAAAAGCATTCCCTCAAGAGATTGCGTAGAAGACAAAAATTGCTCACGCGTTCGGAAAACTATCCGTTGAAAATATTATGAGTGACAGTCCTAACGCATCCACCAAAATAAAAATTGCGGTCCAACACCCATATATAGGCAAAAGCAATAACCATCATTATACCCCACGGTCCAATTTTTGAAATAATGAAAATTCACTCACTATTATCGCTCGGTTCCGCTAGATAAACAAAAACATTAGTATCTCGGTTCACCCTTAACAAGATAATACATTATCTTGTAGTGGACACCCCACCATATATATATATTAAAAATATATATCTAATACACCATTACCACTATCAGTCAATGCAACTACTCGAGTAATAATATTTTTAAAATATTAGACAACAATTGTAAGAGCCAAAAAATCAAAATTTTCAAGATTTTATGCCAAGTTAGTACATGTATTGGAATAAAAATATAATAATTATTGCCAAAAATTCAAACAACAATATTTATAAATTATAATAAGAGAAGTCGTCGTACCACGGTTGTCATTGCGCCGCCATCTCGTCGCCGAAAACCATTTGGGGTTGCCACTCTTCCTTCTTCGCAGATCTGAATCGGCCGCCACCGCCGCTATATCTCCTGAAACTCATGCTGCCGCCTCTTTCTTCTCTGCTCGGTGCCATCGCTGCATCTCCCCTCTTGTGGGGACCTCGGGTGCTAATCTCATTTTAGGGTAAATTATACATTAAACATCATTAATGCAAATAAATTAAATCAAGCCCTAAATTTTTTTAAAAAAAAATATACGGACTCCGTGCACAGGTCCGTGCATTAATCTGCACGACCCAAACAGAAAATGCAAGATACATGGACCCCGTGCCTACCTCCGTGTCCGGGTCCGTGCCCAAGTTTCAAAAATTCTGAAGTTACTGTTTTCAACTTCAACCACACGGACCTTGGAACGGGGTCCGTGCCTTTGTTATCTCGAACAGATTCTAAAACAGTGAACTACACGGACCCATGCACAGGGCATGGCATGCACGGGGTCCGTGCCCTGCACTAAAAATCAACACTTAGGCATATTTCAAGTCTGAAAAATGTGTAATCTATGGTAAAAACTCTTCATTCATATACAACATGATATACATGCATTTAAACTTCTACTAAACAATCTAAAATGCATGAAATCACAACCATATACACATATCTAACATAAGTTCTTGTTTTGGTTTCCAACATGTTGATCAAACTTAAAAGTTTCCAAACTAAATACATCGTCTTAAACCCGAGTCTCCACTTGCTACATCTCTCTCTCAAGCTACCCATGTTGTCGATGACTAACTCCACTCCCATCTGTTGCCATGCACACATACAAAACAAGACAACAGCCGAAAATATCCGGTGAGAATATAATTCTCAGTATAAAAGATATATGCATGCAAACAGTATAACATTAACTCTAATCATCTTGTCTCAAAATTAAAGTAATATAATGCATATCTCACGAATTGATTCATAAAAAATTTCTGCCATCAAGATTCGTATCCAATCTTGACATGGATATACATCTATCGTAGTCACATCTGACTCAAAAATAAGGTCGTATCAGGCCTTGGCATTACAATCAATTCATGTAGCATATCATATACAAATCTAAGATCCACTACCTGAATGGATCAACAATCACAAGTTGTAACTCAAGAATAATCAAAGAACAAGTATGCAATTTTCGGCAACTCAAGAATTGAAATCTCGAGTATCAAATGCCACTTGATCAATATCAATTTATACCTTTCGTTCTCGTCAATTGTCGACTCTTCAATTCTGAAAATCTACAACAAAACTTCATATCACAATCTATTCAATTTCTCAACTCAAATCTCAAACGAAAGTGGCTTCAAACCTTCTTTACTTCTATCTTGGTTTCGAATGCGGACGTCTCGAGTTGATCAATTCAATAAAAGGCTGAAATATAATGTTTAGCACAAGAAATATCAGCTTCCCAATCTCTTACACTACACAGCTCATTCAACAATTTAAAACGGTAGAAATTCTGAAACCGACGGCGTCACGAGACAAAATCGGTAACCAAAACAATAACCAAATCAATTCTATCATTCAACCAACTTCATATACACTTCATATCAGGTAACATATATCACTAAACCAGCAAATAAAAATTAGAAAGGGGTTCGAACATGGCTGAAAAATTATATCAAATCAATACGGCGTTCGTTCTTTGTTCCGATTTAGAAGATAACATCACAACTAGATCAAAAACCAATATTCATATTTATAATATGATTTCCCCAATATACAATATCTCAAAACAGGCTGAATCAGAAGAAAACTTACTTCAACTTGAAGCTCGTCTTGCAAGGATCGCAACGCTATATTCGGAATTGAAATCGGATAACCGAAACACAAAATATAGGAGCTCGAAGAAAGATGAAAATGGCGTTTATGAAGGTTCTGAACTTCTCCTCCCTATTCTGATGAAGGCACGTGTGAAATGATATAATTCAAGTGGTAATTAAGATATATATAGCATATTTGTAGTTCAGTCCCTGCACTTTTAGCTATTTGCAATTCAGTCCCAAAAAAATTAAAATAATTCAATTTCAATCCTAAATAATTTAAGAATATTAGAATTTAATTCTAAACTCTAAATATTCCCAAATTACATATTCTCGGATTAAAATTAAATAATTTCGGGCCTTACATTTCTCCTCCTCTAAGACCTGATTTCATCCTCGAAATCTCATGCAATTTGTATATGAAATCTGTATACACATAAGATAATAAACTAACAGAAAACATAATAAGAACTCATATCTGTGAAACAAATCTGGAAACCTCTGTCTCATGTCTGCCTTAGTCTCCCAGGTAGCTTCTTCAACACCATGTCGACTCCACTGAACTTTCACTAACTGAATCGTCTTGTTTCTGAGATTTTTTTCTTTGCGATCAAGAATCTGAATAGGCTGCTCAAAATACCTTAAAGTATCTTCAAGTTCAGCTTCACCAGGTTGAATAATATGAGATACATCAGGTTGATACTTCCGAAGCATCGAGACATGGAATACATCATGAATACCAGATAAATATGGAGGAAAAAGGAGTCGATAAGCAAGATCGCATATCTTCTTGATAATCTCGTATGGACCGATAAAACGTGGAGATAACTTTCCTCTCTTACCAAATCAAACTGTACCTCTGAATGGAGAAATCTTCAAAAATACTCTGTCTCCCTGATCAAAAGATAGAGGTCGACGTCTGATATTCGCATATTTAGCCTATCGGTCTTGAGCTGTTTTCATTCTCATTTGAATCAATTTTACCTTCTCAGTCATTTCTCGAATCATGTTAGGTCCAATCTCAGGTACCTCGGAGATATCATCCCAATATAACGGTGATCGACACTTCTTTCCGTACAGAGCTTCAAATGGCGCCATCTCAATGCTCGTCTGATAGCTATTATTATATGAAAATTCCACAAGTGGTAATGAATCGTGCCATGTAGTACCAAAATCTAGCACTACAGCTCTAAGCATATCATCAAGTGTCTGAATACTTCGTTCTGAATGTCCGTCAGTATGAGAATGATATTATGTACTTAAATGTAATCGAATACCAAGAGCTTGCTGCAAGATGTGCCAAAAGTATGATGTAAACCTAGGATCTCGATCTGAAACAATAGATTAGGCACACCGTGCAATCGTACCACTTTTCTAACATAAATTTCAGCCATTTGATCATGCCTATAAGTCATTTTATACGGAATAAAACATGCAGATTTTGTTAACCTGTCAATATTCACCCAAATAGCATCGCAACCTTTGGATGAACGTGGTAACTGAGTAACAAAATCCATGGAAATGTGATCCCATTTCCATTCTGGAATAGACAAACTCTTTAACAAACCTCCAGGTTTCTTTCGTTCAGCCTTTACCTGTTGACAGTTCAAACACCGAGACAAATTCTGTGACATCTGATTTCATCTGCTTCCACCAACACTGTTTCTTTATATCATTGTACATTTTTCTGCCTCCAGGATGAATACTGAATCGACTACTATGGGCCTCTTTCATTATCTGTTGTTTCAAATCAAAAATATCTGGCACAACAATTCCGTTATTCACATATAACACATTATCATCACTGACCTGATATTCGGATTGATGTCCTGATTTTAGCATCTCAATCGATTTTTGAATATTGTGATCAACTTTTTGTGCTTCTTTAATTCTTATCACTAATTCTGGTTCAGCTCGAATAGCACAAATACGAATAGGCTGCATATCTGTCTCAAATATCAATCCAGACATACAACAATCTTCTACCAATTTAGATACACTTATTGTAGATAAGGATAAAGCACAAATCTTTCTACTTAAGGCATCTGCAGCTGCATTGGATTTTCCTGGATGGTATTTAATCTCACAATCAAAATCTTTCAACAAGTCTAGCCATTTCGTTGCCTCATATTCAATTCTGACTGAGAAAACAAATATTTCAAACTTTTGTGATCAGAATAAATTTCAAACTTCTCACCGTAAAGATAATGTCGCCAAATCTTTAATGCAAACACAATGGATGCCAATTCAAGATCATGAATTGGATATCGGGATTCATGTGGCTTCAACTGTCTCGAGGCATAAGCAATAACATGGCCTCTCTGTATCAATACACATCCAAGTACCCTGTGAGAAGCATCACAATATACAACAAAATCACCAGTACCTGAAGGAATCGTCAAGACTGGTGCACTCATCAGCCTCTTTTTCAACTCAAGAAAACTTTCTTCACAAGCTTCAGTCCAAACATATGGCATATTTTTCTGCGTCAATTGATTAATAGGCTTGGCAATGCTGAAAAAATCTTTGATAAAGCAACGATAATAACCTGCTAAGCCCATAAAACTCTGTATTTATGGGACTGAAGTAGGTCTAGGCCAAGTGATTACAGCCTCTACCATACTTGGATCAACAGAAATTCTATCACCTGAAATGATATGTCCAAGAAAAACAACTTTCTGCAACCAAAATTTACATTTTGACAGTTTAGCATACAACTTTTCTGCATGCGCATTGGTTAAACCAAAAGGCATGACTATAAATTCATAATGTCCATACCTTGTTCTAAATGCACTTTTAGGGATATCTTCATCTCGAACCCTCAGTTGATGATATCCAGATCTCAAATCAATTTTGGAATATACAGACGAACCCTGAAACTGATCAAATAAATCATCTATTCTAGGTAAAGGATAACGATTCTTTACCGTTCCTTTATTCAGTTGCTTGTAATCAATACAAAGTCTCATAGATCATTCTTTCTTTCGTACAAATAGAACTGGAGCGCCCAAGGAGAAACACTCGGTCTAATGTACCCTTTAGCAAGTAAATCTTCCAATTGATCCTTCAACTCTTTAAATTCTACAGGTGCCATTCGGTAAGGAGCTTTTGATATTGTTTGCGTACCTGGAATCAATTCAATACTGAAGTCTATTTCTCGAGTTGGAGGCAATCCTGGAATTTCATCTGGGAAGACATTAGCAAATTCATTGACCACTGGTATATCAGTCAATTTCGGACTAGACTTCAATACATCAACAGCATAGACAAGAAATCCCTCTGCTCCTTTCTGCAAGAGACGAGTCATAGATAGAACATATATTAAAGGAATACAAGATCTCGAACCTTTCACATAGAATTTCCATTCTTCTGTCATTTCAGGTCTGAATCTCACAATCTTCTGAAAACAGACAACTGTAGCTCTGTACTTGGTTAACATATTTATACCAATAATGAAGTCAAAGTCCGATAAACCAAGAATAATACAATCTATCTCGATCACATTACCTTCATACTGTAGTATACAATTTCTAACTGATTTCACAGAAATAAGACCTTGCCCCAAAGGTGAAGAAATTGATACAACAGTAGAAAATGAATCAATAGGCAATGCATGTAATATTGCAAATTGTTCAGAGATAAATGTATGTGATGCACCTGTATCTACTAGTACATAAGCAGGTAACCAAAAAGAGAACAGTTACCTGCTATCACGTCATCAGGCACTGCTTGAGCTTGATCCTCAATCAAAGCAAACACTCGAGCCTATTTTCTAATAGGTTGGCCCCCAGTCTGACCTCCTCCTTGTCTACTCTGTGATGTTTGTTGTGGCTGGAATGAGTGTACTGAAGATACTTGCCTCTCAGGCTGATTCACTGATCTAGATGATCATGCACCTTGCACATCTCCGGAACCACGCTGTGGGCAAACTCTATCAAAATGACCCATCTGATTACAAATGTGGCAACTTCCAAATACTTCGCTACACTGATCACTAGCATGGCAACCTCCACATTTATTTTAGTATATCTCTGACGCACCAGATTTCTGTCCAAATCTAAATTGTCTCGAGCCACTAGAACTGGATGAACTACTACCTGATCGCTTGAACTGTTTCTCTTTAGCTTTAAATAATTTTTTCTTACCGCTGCTACTACCTCCTCCTTCAAATATTGGTGGTGGTGGTGGTGGTGGTGGTGGAACTTGTGGCTGCTCTTGAGGTTGTTTAGCTGGTAATGGAACAAATAATGCTCCTATTTGTCTGATCAAACCAGTTTCCACCCCTTTAGCTCTGTCTAGTACATCTGCAAAATTATTAGGTCTGCTTGCATTTATCAATGTAAAAACATCAGGATTTAACCCATTGATAAACTGATCCGCTTGAGCTTCATCATTTCCTGCTATGTGCGGAGAAAATTTCAACAGACTGGTAAACTTTGCCACATATTCCTCAATGTTCAATAATCCTTGCAGAAGGCTTGCAAATTCCGCTCCTTTGTCTTTTCAATAGGAGACTGTAAAGAAACGTTGATAAAATACAGTTTTAAACATAGAACATGTAATAACAGTACCTCGATTCTCTAGAGCTTTCTTTGTTGCGATCCACCAACTTTTTGCAACTTCATGAAGTTGATGTACAACAAGCTTAATTCGACGATCATCAGAATAATCCAGAGAATCAAATAACTGATCGATATCTTTTAGCCAATTCTCACACTCAGCGAAATTTTCAGTCCCCTTCAGAGTTGGTGGTTTAAAGGATTGTAATATTTTCAGTAAAGTTTCCATCGGGGTAGCTGTGACATCCATCGTATTCCCAGATGTACTACCTTGTGCATTTTGAGGTTCTATCACTGCGGTTGCACATTTTGTTGTGCTGGCTGAGGAATAGCCACAATCTATCGAGTGATCGGTGCTTTACGGGAAGGCATATCTGATTTCAAACAGATTAGTACGCAAAAAATATCATACGCATAAGCACATTCAAGAAAAATCAATCAGACAGACTCAATCTAACCCGCTCATTTCATTTCTATTTCAGTCCAAGAACTAACTTCGCTCTGATACCACCTGTTGTGGGGACCTCGGGTGCTAATCTCATTTTAGGGTAAATTATACATTAAACATCATTAAAGCAAATAGATTAAATCAAGCCCCAAATTTTTTTTTCTTTTTTAAAAATACACGGACTCCGTGCACAGGTCCGTGCATTAATCTGCACGACCCAAACAGAAAATGCAAGGCACACGGACCCCGTGCCTACCTCCGTGTCCGGGTCCGTGCCCAAGTTTCAAAAATTCTGAAGTTACTGTTTTCAACCTCAACCACACGGAGCCCCACACGGACTTTGGCATGGGGTCCGTGCCTTTGTTATCTCGAACAAATTCTAAAACAGTGAACTACACGAACCCATGCACAAGGCATGCACGGGGTTCATGCCCTGCACTAAAAATCAACACTTAGGCAGATTTCAAGTCTGAAAAATGTGTAATCTATGGTACAAACTCTTCATTCATATACAACATGATATACATGCATTTAAACTTCTACGAAAAAATCTAAAATACATGAAATCACAACCATATACACATATCTAACATAAGTTCTTGTTTTGGTTTCCAACATGTTGATCAAACTAAAAGTTTCCAAACTAAATACATCGTCTTAAACCTGAGTCTCCACTTGCTACATCTCTCTCTCAAGCTACCCATGTTGTCGATGACTAGCTCCACTCCCATCTGTTGTCATGCACACATACAAAACAAGACAACAACCGAAAATATCCGGTGAGAATATAATTCTCAGTATAAACGATATATGCATGCAAACAGTATAACATTAACTCTAATCATCTTGTCTCAAAAGTAAAGTAATATAATGCATATCTCACGAATTGATTCATACAAAATTTCTGCCATCAAGATTCGTATCCGATCTTGACATGGATATTCATCTATCGTAGTCACATCTGACTCGAAAATAAGGTCGTATCAGGCCTTGGCATTACAATCAATTCATGTAGCATATCATATACAAATCTAAGATCCACTACCTAAATGGATCAACAATCACAAGTTGTAAATCAAGAATAATCAAAGAACAAGTATGTGATTTTCGGCAACTCAAGAATTGAAATCTCGAGTATCAAATTCCACTTGATCTATATCAATTTATACCTTTCGTTCTATTCAATTGTCGACTTCTTAATTCTGAAAATCTACAACAAAACTTCATATCACAATATATTCAATTTCTCAACTCAAATCTCAAAGGAAAGTGGCTTCAAACCTTTTTCACTTCTATCCCGGTTTCGAATGCGGACGTCTCGAGTTGATCATTTCAATACAAGGCTGAAATATAATGTTTAGCACAAGAAATATCAGCTTCCCAATCTCTTACACTACACAGATCATTCAACAATTCAAAACGGTAGAAATTCTGAAATGACGGCGTAACGGGACAAAATCGGTAACCAGAACAATAACCAAATCAATTCTATCATTCAACCAACTTCATATACACTTCATATCAGGTAACATATATCACTAAACCATCAAATCAGAAGTAGAAAGGGGTTCGAACATGGCTGAAAATTATATCAAATCAATACGGCATTCGTTCTTTGTTCCGATTTCGAAGATAACATCACCACTAGATCAAAAACCAATATTCATATTTATAATCTGATTTCCCCAATATACAATATCTCAAAACAGGCTGAATCATAAGAAAACTTACTTCAACTTGAATCTCGTCTTGCAAGGATAGCAACGCTATATTCGAAATTGAAATCGGATAACCGAAACACAAAATATAGGAGCTCGAAGAAAGATGAAAATGGCGTTTATGAAGGTTCTGAACTTCTCCTCCCTATTCTCATGAAGGCACGTGTGAAATGATATAATTCAAGTGGGAATTAAGATATATATATATATATATATATATATATATATATATATATATATATAGCATAATTACAGTTTAGTCCCTGCACTTTTAGCTATTTGCAATTCAGTCCCCAAAAAATTAAAATAATTCAATTTCAATCCTAAATAATTTAAGAATATTAGAATTTAATTCTAAACTCCAAATATTCCAAAATTACATGTTCTCGAATTAAAATTAAATAATTTCGGGCCTTGCACCTCTTCTCTGGATCTATCGTCCGCTGCTGCTCTCCTCTCTTCTCTGGATCCACGCGCCATCGCCCCTCCTTTTTTCTTCTCCAGCCGCGTCGCCTCCCTCCTTTATCTTCACAGATCCAGCCTCTGCAACCGCCTTCTTCTTCTTCCTTTCTTCTCGCCGCCCACGCCGTCACCTGCAAGCCATCGTCGGTCACCTTTGCCTTTTCCGCCGCCGCCAATGATCCTTGGTGATGGTGGAGATGATTGGATAGATAGGGCATATATAGACTCATATATACATACACAATACAAATTGGCAAGAGGAGAGAGGAGAGAGGCAAGGTGTTCATATGCTTCATAAGTACATGTACGTGATGGGAAAATAAATTTGTACCTGTCACATGCCTCTTTATGAATTATATCTCCTTCAATAATTTTTGACACAAGATCGCGCCAATACTACAATACAAAATTGAGAAATAATTTTACGTTAGTATGTGGTGTTGGAAATACCACGGTGCTGAATTTATAATAATTATGTCTTTCCAAGTTCTACTGGCTTTCTACAATTATTATTCTGGCAGGACTTTGATTCCTATCCAATTACACTGCAATCATTATTATGCCAGAATTTTAATTCCTACTATATGCAATTCCATTGCATCACAGTCCTACTACAATTACTCCATCACGGTATCTCCATATCTGAAGAGCTTTCAGGGGCGTTGCCCCTGAGCCCCCACGAGGTGGCTCTGCCCCCTCGAACCCCGTAATTTTCGCAGTGGCAAACATTATTTCTTGTTGGCAAATAAATTTCTGAAAATATTACATGAAGTTTTGACAATGCTCAAACATCGACTATTTGCAAATAATTGCACCACAATCTTACTACAGTTATTCCATAACATCATATCCAGAGTTTTTCCTCTTGGTCATCTCGAAGCACGTGATCCACCCAAGAGTGGAGGGGACTATGATGGGTTACGACCCAAATTTATTATCTCTACATGTCTACTGACAGACTACTAAAAAAACTATTACTCTCGACCATCTCTATAAACAAAACATGCTCGAGAGTGGGGGGCTTATGATGGGTTATGATCCAATTTGATTTTCTCCCAGTCCAAGTCCAATGACCCAATCCATTTGGGTCTCATTTTATTTATTTGGATACTTTATCAAGACCCATAAATTCCTAAAAGCTCATAAGAGGCTCAAGCGCATGAAACTCTTTGACTCTCTATAAATACCTCAAGTCCTCTCATTATTAAGGTACGCACTCTATATTCACATGATCTAGTTCTTTGGAACTTTTATTGGGCAAATACTAACTTAAGCGTCAGAGTGTCTTCGCTGGGCAACCCCCGGCGCCACTCACTTTGCTTTGTGATGCAGGTGATAACCCATGAAGTTCGGTCTTTGGAACAGTTCGAGTATTAATCCGGCTATCCAGATCTCCACAGATTACCCAGATTCTCTCCAATCGGGCAATATCAATTTTTTGCTACATCACTCGTATAATCATGTACCACTCTACTTCTAGTTTTTCTCGTCCACCTATTCAAGATATATTCCTCTTGAAGGTTTTTTTATGTCCAGTACATCATATACTTTCACAGCATGACAACACAATAATCCATTCATCTCAAATTTTCAGAAACTACATGAAATCATTTTGGTGCTAGGATTAAGTGTCACCTCCATTCTCCTTCCTTATCCATTAACCCGAGAACATATTCAAATAATGGTTGAGTTTCATTTTTATATAATATGTAAGAAGATGCTGTAAGACCCAAAAATATTAAGTTATTAAATTACAAAATTTAATATTTAAATTTAGATTTTGAAAAGAAATTCCGAGTTTGAAAAGAAATTTCGAGTTTGAAAATATTTACGAGTTGGAAAATATTTAATTTGAGAATTTTTGGATATTAAAATTTTAATTCCAAAATTCTTAAATTAAAAGAATTAAAATATTTAAATTAAATATTTTTAAAATTAAAAATTTAAATTTGAAGTTCTAGAAATTAAAATAAATTAATTTAGATTTGAAATTTGAGCAGGGACTAATTTGCAAATATGCAAAAGTTCAGGGACCAAATCATAATTTTGAATTTTGAATAGTCAAAATGGGATATATATATACATATATATATATAGAGAGAGAGACATTTTCAGCTGCCCAACAATATTTTCTCATCTCGTCCCCAACTTTTAGTTTTTTTTTCGCATAACTAAAACACGGTACCGGGTTTTAGTAGTCGGGGACGAGTTGAGCATCATTGGTTGGCAGCTGAAAATATATGTGTATGTATATATATGATTTTCAATGTATATCTTGCTCCCCATTTCAGAATGCACGAGAGAGAGGAAGAGGAAAGTGTTTCAAGCCAATTTTCATCCTTTCAAGCTTGATAAAAAATTCATTCGCCCGGTAGAATTCAAGATTGATCGTATATTTGTGATTACGGTGTCGAGAGCTACACTTTGACGTAACTTTGATTAAGTTCTACCATATTTTAATCTTAAGATGATATTAGAATTACGATTTGATTGTATATATGTGTTTTTGAGCTAGTAGAAATAGCATATTTAAGACGGATCAATAAAAGATCGTCGTTTAAACATATTTACGAATTTTGGTAGAAATTTCAGAATTCTGAAATTTATTGATGTTTATTTTCGTGATTATGAGATGGATATGATTGTGATATGAGGTAGATTTGATAGATATCTTGTTATAGTTGAAGTTTGGTTTACCAATTTTGAACCGTTACGTCGTCGATTCAAGAATTGATTGAGTTTTGAGTACTTGATTGAACTAGGCATTGAATCTAAGATTGAAGATGATATTAAGCATATTTTAACAATTCAATTCAGATTTGATACAAGATTGTTGAACTCGGGAATGTTCGAAGTTGAACAGATAGAAGTGGAGCAAGGTTTGTAGTGATTCCTACCTTGAAGATTGAATAGTATTTGAGAAGATTTTGATGAACAATTGTGTTGTGCAGCTATATCATATTTGAGCAACCCAAAATCGAGAAGAAAGGTATGAATTGACATCGGTTAAGACAAAAAGAATACTCGAGAAATATTTAGATTCTCGACTTTCCAATTAAATCACATACTTGCATGATTATGTGTTATTTCTTGAATTGATTGATTCTTGATATTAATTAAAGGACATGAGGATGTTTATATGATTTTGATTGATGCTTATACTTGATTGAATAATGATGAGTGCATTTTGTATGAATTATTTCGTGCTATTTTTATGTCTATTTTGTGTGCATTCATACTGTTTTTATATATTTTAGTGCATGTGTGTGTATTTCACTCTCCGGGTTAATTTTGTAGAAAAATAAATTTTTGAAGAATGAATTACGGAGAAGCCTTGGTAAAAAATTCAATTTTAATTTTAGAGATATTCAAATCCGATATTCAACGTTCAAATTGAATTTCAAGATGTTTTGAATCTGCTGTCCAAATTTCAGCTCGATCCGACGGCTAGAACTTGAGGTATAATTTTTTCAAGAAACCTGTGTGCTGGAAAAAACATAAGCACGGACCCAAGCACGGACCAGGCACGAGGTCCGTGCATGTCGCGAACTTTTTGAGTTTTGAGGTAGAAAACCGCTCGCTCGAGCGAGAATTACGGATAGAAAAAAATATACAGAATATCTCTCGCTCGAGCGCACCTTGAGCCCGCTCGAGCGAGATGACGTGCAGACTTTTTTATTTTTGGAAACTCTTATTCGTGAAGGATGAAATCTTTTGAAGATTTGGGGGGTATAAATAGGCTTTTTATCATCAGATGAAGGGTTCCAGAACACATACAACACAAGGGAGGCGGCTACAAGGCTTGGGATAGAAGATTTCTCATTTCTTTTATTCTTCTTTCTATTTTTGAATTATAATTTCAATTATTGAGTAGTTTTTATTCAACCAAGACGACGTGATTGGGCCGAAGAGATTTATGTAGAAAACTTGGATGTTTATTTGGGATTTTTCAGAACTGATTTTGTTTTATTGATTATCAGATTTATATTTGTATTGTGAATAGCCTGATCAGTTATTTTCTTCATGTTAATCGATTTCATGTCGACAGAGTAGGTATTGATTTTGATCACTTCGATAATCAACACATGGTAAAACTGACTAGAAATAGAATTCGGTTTCAGTGTGCGGTTTATGTGATAACTGAATTTTCACAAATATTTAATGTATTCAAATTTGATTAGAATTACGAAAGATTAATCCGTTAATATTTGAATATGTTTGATTGTTCTAGAAATAGACCTTTGAACAAGTTAGGATAATTTCTGTAATCTAAGATTAAATCTCAGTCCTGAATCGGCTACATGTTACATGATTTGTTCGGTACCTGCGTGTGTCTTGGTTGTCTCGTTTTAATTATATTTATTTTTCAGTTATTTTAATTCTTATTATTTTTAGTAATTAAATTTCTATTTAAATCTATGCTTCCTTCTTTATTATTTTTGTCTAGATTAAGTAAAATAATTAATTCTTGAGAATTGGCTACAGCCCCTGTGGGATCGATACTTGGACTCATTGTCCACTTACTATTACTTGACCTAGTGCACTTGCTAGTTGATACCAAATTTAGTGGTCAAGTTTTTGGTGCCGTTGCCGGGAACTGCTTGGTTAATATTATGATAGATTATTTGCTTGAGACTAGACAATTTTTTTTCTCTCTTTTTCGTTCCTTTGTTTTTTTTTAATTTTATTTTCTTTTGCTTGTGAGGTACTTGGAGATGGATCATCGACAGGTGTTCACAAGGTTTGGCCAACAATACTCGGAGTTCTTCTATACTAATCAGTTCATGCCGAGTATTACTGGACCGACAAGCTTACAATGCCAATATCACGCCAAGCTTGAGGGCATAGGAAATCAAAACTCATATGTAGAGCCGTATGATTCCTACTATGGGCGAAAGCTGCTCTTTGATGGTTGCTTCTATATAGTCGGGCTGTAGACTATAAATTTAGCGCTGACTAGGAGGCAACCCAATGTTCTTACCTTGATTTTTAGTTTCTTTTTGTTTATTTTTATTTTTATCTTTATTTTATTTTTTTTTTTTGCTTCTTTCTCATTCCAGTTTGTCATGCCTGCCGATATACCCAGTTTGATGTTGCCGTCCCAGCGGATACTGTCAAGAAGAATGAAGATGAATCGAAAACCAGGGGAGTATTGTTTTTGTTTTCATTTTGGTTTTGTTCGTCTTGAATATGTGTGTTTGTTCGTGCATTCTGTTCATTGTTCTAAAACATTAAAGGCAATGCTTTGAATAAGTATGGGGGTAGACTAGTTTATTTTATTGTGTGTCATGATTGTGTTGCATTAGTAATGTTTCGTGGTTGTTTGCATTTAGTTTGTTTTTTTTGTTGTTTGTTTTGTCTTGCATGTGTGTTAAGTAAGATGAGTCATAATAGCCAATGATGATGAAGTTGATTTTAAAAAAAATGGATTTTTGATTTTTTTTTTTTTTTTTTGGTCTTGATTAGACATGAGAACCGTAGGTTGTGTAATGAATATTTTTTTAAGCACACATGTTAGATCGGTGAAATGTAGCGATGTATTGTATGATGTATGTATCTGTTTGACCATTGCACGGCAATAGGTGCTTGTTAATCTTGATTGTGTTCTTTGAGTTTTAATGATTTTCTGACATTGCATATATGATCTTGGGCGCACCAAAATTTTTGAAAATTTTTAATTGATATTAATTTTTATGAAAATTTAACTCCATCCGGGTTACGATCAAGGGATTGAAATCCTAATCCTCTGTTCGTCGCTAAGTATGCGGATTTCATGGGGTTAAGATTTTGAAATTTTAAAATAACAATTTCATCCGGGCTTGAAAAATGATTGAAATTCTAATCATTCTTCCATATCTAAGTTTGCGGGTTAAATGGGATTGTAGCTCCATCCGGGCTATAGACGAGGGGATTGAAATTCAAATCCTATCTTAGTTATGGCTAAGTTGCGGGTAATTATTGGGGCTTAAGAAAATCGGGTGCAAAATCTGGAGGTGCGTAATCTATCTCAAGGGAGTCGTGTTTTGTTAGAGATCGTTGGGAGGAAGAAGCACTGGATTGTGACACTTGCATTGGTTTGTCATATGTCGCTAAGCAGTTTTAGAACAGATTCTTTTGAAGTTGCATGTAGTTGGAATAACATGGCACACACACACGTTCACACTAAACTGATGGTGTATTATGGAAAATCATGAGCATATGGGATTTTGTTTTAGGTGGTGTTTGAACTTATCTAAGGCTGTAATTTACATGACTCGTCCTTACTTATGTTGTTGTTTGCATTTTGTTTTTGCATGTCTTGCTCGAGGGCGAGCAAGAGTTAAGTATGAGGGTGTTTATTAGTACATTTTGTATGAATTATTTCGTGTTATTTTTATGTCTATTTTGTGTGCATTCATATTGTTTTTATGTGTTTTTATGTGTTTTAGTGCATGTGTGTGTATTTCACTCTGCGGGTTAATTTTGTAGGAAAATGAATTTTTGAAGAATGAATTACGGAGCAGCCTTGGTCAAAAATTCAATTTTAATTTTAGAGAGATTCAAATCCGATATCCATCATTCTAAATGAGTTTCAATATGTTTTGAAGCTGCTGTCCAAATTTCAACTCGATCCGATGGCTAGAACTTGAGATATGATTTTTTTCAAGAGAACTGCGCGCTGGAAAAAACATAAGAACGAACTCGGGAACGGACCTGGAACGGGGTCCGTGCATGTCGCGAAAAAACTGCTCGCTTTTTTGGAAACTCTTATTCGTGAAGGATGCAATCTTTTGAAGATTTGGGGCGTATAAATAGGCTTTTTATCATCAGATGAAGGGTTTCGAAAAACAGACAACACAAGGAAAGCGGCTACAAGGCTTGGGATAGAAGATTTCTCATTTCTTTACTTCTTTTTTCTATTTTTGAATTATAATTTCAATTATTGAGTAGTTTTTATTCAACCAAAACGGCGTGATTGGTCCGAACGAATTTATGTAGAAAACTTGGATGTTTATTTGGGATTTTTCAGACTTGATTTTGTTTTATTATCAGATTTATATTTGTCTTGTGAATAGTCTGATCATTTATTTGCTTGCATGTTAATCGATTCCAAATCGACAGAGGAGGTATTGATTTTGATCACTTCGATAAACAACACATGATAAAACCAACTAGAAATAGAATTCGGTTTCAGTGTACGATTTAGGTGATAACTGAATTTTTACAAATATTTAATACATTCAAATTTGATTAGAATTACAAAAGATTAATCCGTCAATATTTGAATAGGTTTGATTGTTCTAGAAATAGACCTTTGAACAAATTAGGATAATTCCCATAATCTAAGATTAAATCTTAGTCCTGAATCGGCTACATGTTACATGATTTGTTCAGTACCTGCGTGTGTCTTGGTTGTCTCGTTTTAATTATATTTATTTTTCAGTTATTTTAACTATTTTTATTTTTAGTAATTAAATTTCTATTTAAATCGTTGCTTCCTTCTTTATTATTTTTGTCTAGATTAAGTAAAATAATTAATTCTTGAGAATTGACTACAGTCCCTGTGGGATCGATACTTGGACTCATTGTCCACTTACTATTACTTGACCTAGTGCACTTGCTAGTTGATACCAAATTTAGCGGTCAAATAGCATGATATATGCTTTATTTATTTCGATGATTATCGATTGTATATTCATGATTTGAACATATGATGATAATGAGATTGCATCCAAGAATTTAGGTGTTTTAAATCTGCTTAATTTTATTATGTTATTGATTGATGAGTATGAGTTAAATTAATGAATATAGCTTGATGCATCTTCATTTATATGCATTTATCTTGAGCCATAACCTGAAAAGCATAAAGGGCAGAATGACCTAGAGTGCAAAGGACGTTTGGAGTCTAAATTTGAGTGGAATAGGTTACAGATCAAAACCTATAGTCAGATAAATCAATATAATGTCGACAGAGTCCTGGGTTCAGATACTCCACATCCGTCCGAAGGAGAGTACTGTTGGTGGTAATGTGGTGAGATCTTTTCCCTCGGGATCCCAAAAACCAAGATTCAGATTTGAATTCAATATTTGATAGCCCATTTTCTTCTACATGCATTGCATTGATGTGATAACTATATAAAATCATCTATGGTATTAGAATTATGTTTTTAATATGATTATATGAAATTACATGTTTATGTCATTCATAATTAGAATATTATTCTCACCGGAGTTATTCGGCTATTACTGTGTTTTGTATGTGTACATAGAATCAGGTGGGGCAGGGGTGAACCAAAGAAGATTTTCATAGTTCGAGATTGAGATTTAAAAGTGGAGACTCGGGTTAAGACATATGTTGCTGTCAAATTTATATGTAGAAAGTCATAGATTGTTTTGAGAATTGGAAAACTATACTTGAAGTTGATTGTAACACACTTTTGAATTTATGTATTAGATTATCATGTTTTGAACTTCATGTACTATCTTAGATAATGTGTTTAGAGTATTCTAGAATGGAATTTAGTTGTTTAAGTTGTGGATGAAAAAAAATGTTTTCTTTAATCAATTTTGAAAAAAACAAAGACAATGCTTTTTCCACTCTTTTTTTAACAACGATTTTTGTAAATAGCGTTGTCTTTTAACTGTTGTCAATTACCATTTTTGTTGTAGTGAGTGCTGGTGGTAATGTGGTGAGATCTTTTCCCTCGGGATCCCAAGAACCAAGATTCAGATTCGAAGTCAATATTTGATGGCCCCTTTTCTTCTACATGCATTGCATTGATATGATAACTATAGAAAATCATCTATGGTATTAGAATTATGTTTTTAATATGATTATATGAAATTACATGTTTATGTCATTCATAATTAGAATATTATTCTCACCGGAGTTATTCGGCTATTACTGTGTTTTGTATGTGTACATAGAATCAGGTGGGGCAGGGGTGAACCAAAGAAGATTTTCATAGTTCGAGATTGAGATTTAAAAGTGGAGACTCGGGTTAAGACATATGTTGCTGTCAAATTTATATGTAGAAAGTCATAGATTGTTTTGAGAATTGGAAAACTATACTTGAAGTTGATTGTAACACACTTTTGAATTTATGTATTAGATTATCATGTTTTGAACTTCATGTACTATCTAAAAAGTGTTGTCTTTTAACTGATTTAAATTACCATTTTTGTTGTAGTGAGTGATGGTGGTAATGTGGTGAGATCTTTTACCTCGGGATCCCAAGAACCAAGATTCAGATTCGAATTCAATATTTGGTAGCCCCTTTTCTTCTACATGCATTGCATTGATGTGATAACTATAGAAAATAATCTATGGTATTAGAATTATGTTTTTAATATGATTATATGAAATTACATGTTTATGTCATTCATACTGAGAATATTATTCTCGCCGAAGTTATAGGTTGTTGCTATGTTTTGTATGTGTGCATAGCATCAGGTGGGGCAGAAGCGAACCAAAGAAGATTTGCACAGTTCGAGATTGAGATTTAGAAGTGGAGACTCGGGTTAAGACATAGGATGCTGTCAAATTCATATGTAGAAAGTCATAGATTGTTTTGAGAATTGGAAAACTAGACTTGAAGTTGATTGTATCACACTTTTGAATTTATGTATTAGATTATCATGTTTTGAACTTCATGTACTATCTTAGATCATGTGTTTAGAGTATTCTAAAATGGAATTTATTTGTTTGGGTTGTGGATGACAAAAAAATGTTGTCTTTAATCAATTTTGAAAAAAAAAAAGACAATGCTTTTTCAAAAAGCGTTGTGTTTTTTTTAACAACGCTTTTTGTAAAAAGCTTTGTCTTTTAACCATTGTCAATTACCATTTTTGTTGTAGTGAGTGTTGGTGGTAATGTGGTGAGATATTTTCCCTCGGGATCCCAAGAACCAAGATTCATATTCGAATTCAATATTTGATAGCCCCTTTTCTTCTACAGGCATTGCATTGATGTGATAACTATAGAAAATCATCTATGTTATTAGAATTATGTTTTTAATATGATTATATGAAATTACATGTTTACGTCATTCATACTGAGAATATTATTCTCACCGTAGTTATCCGACTGTTTTTGTTTTTTGTATGTGTGCATAGCATCAGGTGGGGCAGGAGCAAAACAAAGTGGACTTGCACAGTTCGAGATTGAGATTCAGAAGTGAAGACTCGGGTTAAGACATAGGTTGCTGTCAAATTCATATGTAGAAAGTCATAGATTGTTTTGAGAATTGGAAAACTAGACTTGAAGTTGATTGTATCACACTTTTAAATTTATGTATTAGATTATCATGTTTTGAACTTCATGTACTATCTTAGATCATGTGTTTAGAGTATTCTAGAATGGAATTTAGTTGTTTGGAAGTTGAAAAAACATCAGAAATGTACATGACAGCACAAGAGCATAATTTTTTATGCAGGGCACAAACCTTGGACTTTCCTCCATGCCTGGGTCCGTGTACTTTCGTATTTGCTTCAGGTTGTGTTTTAGCTGGGCACGGACCCCAGATAGACATTCGTGTCTGGGTCCGTGTACCCTTCTGTTTTTTTAGCCAATGAACTTTGGCTACAGATTAATGCACAGACATGAGCACGAACCTGTGCACAGACCTCCGCTCGAATCAGTACACTGAGCCCCTGTATATGTTAAAAAAAATTATTACCTAATTTTCTAATTAATCAGATGAATATTCAGATTGAATATTTTAATTAATGATGTTTACTGTTTTTTCTTTGCTTACTTATTCAGACTGAATATTGGTAAGTGATCATGCTTAACTATCAGATTAAGATTGATTGTGTTTTAACAATTAAGTTTAGCACTCGAGGTCCCCAAAATAGGTGGTATCAGAGCATACGATTCTTGAACTGAGATAGAAGTTTGTGAGTAGGGTAGATCGAGTCAGCATGAATTTATTTCTTCCGCATGAGATTGATTTCATTGTTTGATTTCATGAATTCTATGCAAGCATGCTTTACTAATTTAGAATTGTATGCATCTATGATTATGTAAATTTATTGTAAAGCATGTATTAGTTAAAAAAAAAGAAAAAGAAATCAAAACCGATTCTAGAGTAGAATTTGAATACTCATGAAAACTCGTAAGTATGATAATCAGAAAATGATCGATTTAAATTTGATGAATATGATATTTTGATATAGTTCTGTTATGTGATAATTTTAAACATCATGCAAACAGGTGTGATTTAAAATTAAATGAATCAGACGGATTCTGTTTGCGAAATTGACAACTCGTGTACCTTAGGAACTTCGAATTTGTTTTGGATGGAAACTAGAATCCTGATGTTTGATTTATTTTATTGGCTCAGTATAACATATATGCTACTCTGTCGAGTAAGAACTTGACTGCTTTTGAATTGAAAGAGCGGAATATGAGTGAATAAGAATGATTTAGAATCTGATTAGGTGATATTTACCTTGACTGCATAATGAATTATTATGATTTTTCGAATATCCGCATGAGATTCAATGAAGGTTTGGGATAAGATAGATATGAAATAGCCATATCAATATTGATGATATTGGTTATTCATGTCATGAGAGTGAAATGACAGAGATGTATTGTGACGACCCGAGTTCTAATCTCTCATTTAATCAAATCATCATAATTAATAGACAAGAATCAAAGTCTAAACAAAATAAAAAAAAAAATTTAAAAAAATTTGAGCACCTCGCTCGATCGGTGAAAAGCTGCCGATCGAGCGAGCACCTTAGCCCAACTCTCGGGTGCAATCAATATGTGGCCTCGCTCGATCTGCAATATTTCACCGATCGAGCGAGCCACAATCTCCAAGCTTTTTGTCCCTGCAACGATGACCTCGCTCGATCCGTGATATTTCACCGATCGAGCGAGCACATTTCCAGAAAAAGGAACAGAAACTTTTGCTGTCAAAATGTGTTCTTCCATGCCTTTTTCATCTACTATCAACTTGAACAAAGCCTATTTCAAAACATAAGCTAGAATGCATTCTAACATGGTATAAATTGACAGAAATAGATCATAACAAAGCCTTAAAATCAACTCAAGATAGGCTCACATATCAAACAAGACTCATTGTTTACAAACACCAAGTTAAGTCCTAAGAGGTAGCAACATCATCTCCAGTTTTTGTACATAAGAGTAATACATTAAACTCATAACCAACAAGTCTTAGTACATGTAACTACAACAAGATCATGATTTGGACTCAACTCTAGCATTGACAGCTCAATAAACCACCTAAACTCAGATCATCACGCTATTCTCTCATCTCTTTTATCCCTTATTCTTCAAGATCGCTTTTGCCCTGTTCCACTCCCGCCTATTGCCATGACACATACAACACAACAATAGCCGGATAGCTCCGGTGAGAAATATATTTTCCAGTAAAAACAACTAAACATGCATAACAAGCATATATCAAACTCATGATATAAAATAAAAACAATGCATGTTTTAAAACAAGGTTCTCTAACAATTCTCTCATTTCTTCGGTTGGGATCCCGAGAAGAAGATATCATAACTAACCACCGACTCTCCCGATCGAGGTGGGGCTACTTATCTTCCTTCTCTAGACTTTGAAGCCACTACATATGCATTTCACACGCTAGGCTACGTCAACCACCCAGGCCATACATATATAATCCCTCAAATTGTCTATTCGAACGTCTCTGTTCATTTCAAAATCAAGGAATAAGTCTTGCAAGATGAATGCAACATATATCATCATAAAAGCATCCATAAACAACAAAGACTCATTCAACAACTCATAGAAGAGCATATAAAAGCAATTAAGCAAATAAGTATGTGATTTAGGGAACTTGATACATACCATCTCGAGTTATAATCTAATTCAAATAATAGTTCACTTTTACCTTTCAAATGTGAGGTTTCAAGGTGTCTTCTAGCATTTCAAAATCTGTACAAGACAACCACCAAACCTATCTCAAAATCTGCTCAATTTTCAACCCAAACTTCAAGGAAAAACGCTACCAACCTTGTGCTTTCTTCTATCGGTTTCGAAGTCGATGTTCTCAAGCTTGATGTGTCCTGTTTATACACTGAAATCATAGCATACAACCAAGGAATCATCAGCTAAGACTCAGCTCAATAACAGTTCAAGCACAAGATAGCAAAACACTTCAAATCAAAAGTTCGACGGCATATCAGTATAAACTCGGCAATCAAAACTCAACCTTAACCATTCTAACATTCATATCAGCTGTATAGGATTCAAAACCAGCATAATCCTCAACATATCAGCAAGCATATACATCGACTACTAGATGGAAAATCATAAGAACATGATACAACAATCATTCCTCAACTCAACTTCAATAAAACAAGGTATAGAATCTCATCAACACCATTCCATACAAACTTCTGATCTCTGTCAATTTCGAATTCCCAAATCATGATGAACTAAGAGAAAACTTACATCAAATCGAAGGTCTCGTTTCAAGGATTCCAGAACATCTTTCGGAATCGAAATCGGATACCCGAAACTGAAGATATGGCGATTGGAAGTTGAAGAAATGAAACTTGAAAGTTCTTTTGCTCTCTCTCGGTTCTTGCCTCTAAAAATCTGATGTACATGGTTGAATCACACGTGAATAATCAGAAATATAACAAGTGTCCAGTTCATTTTCAACTATTTGCATTTTGGCCCCTCAAGACTTCAATAATTGCAATTCAGTCCTCAATTTCTCATTTCATTCAATTTCAATCCTAAATAATTTAAGAACATTAGAATTTAAATCAAAACTTCAAATATTCCCAAATTAAATATTTTCGAATTAAAATTAAATAATTCCGGGCGTTATAAACAAGTACTTAAAAGAATTAAAGAAACAAGAGCTAAAAAAATTTTTGTTTTAAAAGGCAGGGTCTCGCTCGATCGGGGAATATGCTATCAAAAATCTGCTGCCAAAGAATGGATAAACAAGTCATAATCTTTTATACATGCTACAAAATCAAATACATGCTATCTTATAACGTCTTACAAGCTTCTAAACATAATAAACATAAACTAGCCTGTATTCAAGCCATAATATACAAAGTTCTTGTATCACTTCTAGCATGGTTCAACAACATAAAGTACAAGTCGTGCTACTTAAGCCCGTGTCCTCACTTGCTATGCCTCTATCTCGAGCTATCCTTGTCTTTTCTGACTAGCTCCTGCCCCACCTATTGTCATGCACACATACAAAACAAAGCAATAGCCGGATAACTCCGGTGAGAATAAAATCCCAGTATAAACAACTTTAAACGCGAGATAATAAACGTGAATGCAATGCAAATGGCAAAGGAAGGCTATCAAGCTGATATCAATAAAACTTAGTTCTTTGGGATCCCGAGGAATAATATAACTATCAAACCACCGATACTCCCATTCGAGGCGGCATCAAGTATTTTAGTCCTCTGACTTTGGTACAACTATAGTGAGTCTTCTGGCTCTGAACATAAATCCATATTCTGTGCCATGAGTCAAGCTGACTCTAGAAATAAATTTACAGTCCATGCCACTCACTACAGCTCTCCAAACGTCATCTGCACTCTAGGCGATGGCTGCCATCTGTGCTATTAAGGCTGGAGTTCAAGATGAATGCAACATAAGCTGTATGCATTAAAAGCTATAAAACACATCTTGAACAACTAAGCATATAAGCAAACAAAGCAGCACAAACAAATAATCACATAAGAAATATAAAGAAATAAGTATGTGATTGACATGGGAATACTTGAAATGAAAGCTATTTCAAGCGTTCTATCCCATCTGGATTTGCTGTCATTTATACCTTTCTATGTCACGTCTGAAAGTACTTCAAATCTTGCTTCAAATCCTTCTCGGTTTGACTCGGAGATCTCGAGTTCGGCAACTTCGATAGAAAGCTGATAAATTACATATCGAATAACTAACAAGATCAGATACCATTCAAACCATGCTTCGTTCAATCAACAATATCAAAGTCTTGACATTTTGCAAATCGACGGCATAACGGCTACAAACCAGCAATCCAAACAATATCCAAAACTAGAAATCAATCAAGACAACTCATTCTATCAACTCAATCCATCCAAAACATCATAATCAGATAAGATAGATTTCGAATTATGCTTGCTAAATTCATATAAAATCCGAACGATAGTTTTTTTCTGAACCGTCTGCGAATACACGATCGGTATAGCTGATATATGCATATATGATAAAATCATAGATTTCCATCTTCCACATAAAAATAAAATCTGAGATATGTGAATAAAACTTGTACCAAATCGAAGGTCTCGGAGCTGTGATCGCAGATATATATTTCTCTTGAATTTCTGACAACCGGAACACAAGTTATCGAAGCTTTTGCGGACGAAAATGGAGGTTGGAAGGGTTTGATTGATTTCCTCTGTTTCTTTTCCTTTCTTTCTGATTGCCAACGTGAATTGTGCTGAATAATAAGATATATATAAGCTAATTTGCTGTTTAGTCCCTGAATTTTCAGCTATTTGCAATTCAGTCCCCGGAAAAGCGATTTAATTCAATTTCAATCCTTTTCAATTTAAGAATATTAGAATTTAATTCTAAACTCTAAATATTCCCAAATTAAATATTCTCGGATTAAAATGAAATAATCCCGGGCCTTACATGTATTGAAAGAGTGGGTGCCCGGTGAACCAACTTGTGGCTAAGGGCTTTGATGACTCTTTGTATAAACAATCTTTTGTTTAATATAATTTACACTTTTATTAATGGCAATGACTTTATCTTTCTTCATATTGTTATATTGTGATATACTATTGTTGTTTTGATAAAGAGCTTGAATATACTATAGTGTATGTAAGATGTGGTAGAACATGGGGATGTCTATCATGAAACACATCTTATAGTCACTGTATATTCTAAACTGTTCCTAATCGATTGAGCCGTCCGTTAATAAGGATAAGGATCGCTCGAGTTTGAGACTAGAATTTGCGATGCAGAGTACCACGTTTCATTGGTAAGGAACATAGAGATGTTCGAAGCATGCAAATGGATATTCATACGATGAATGATAACCTATCCGGACTTTCCAAGTGGTTATCACTTATCGAGTGGATAAAGTCCGCGGTTTTGGTTGTACACCATTAGTCCTTACTACTTGAAACATCATTGAGACTCTATATGCTAGTACTGTGCTTTGACTCATTTACCGACTCTATTGGGGTCATCAGGTGTCGGGATTGGGTACAGTTACAACACATATAGGAGTCGATGCTTTGTTGTCAAGGATTCACCACATACTTGCGAGTGTGGATATCCTATGCGATCTGAGGAGATATTAGTGTGACGAATCTCTGGCCAGAGTACATGATGTGTTTTAAGAAATGGTTTCTTAATAGCACATGCGATGTCACTATTTGATCTTCAAGATGTATTGCATAGTTATCGAATCTCGAACGACTCTCGATTTACCAATGGTTGTTGATTCGATCGGAATATATGGATGAAGGGACCGTACTGTACGCTAACCAAAATCTATTGGTTCTTGCAGGCACTATCAGTGATACCTAGGGAATCATGGGGCGATGTTGCTAGGCGCTCTTACCATGATTCGATGGGCAAGTCGGAAATGGTTGTTCCGAGTCACAAGGAGTTGTGAGCCCACGGCTAGCTGTATCCCTGAACCATTGAGGGTCACACAGAGTAATGGATTTTTAATCCCCGTTGAGATAGTTAAATTTAAATAGTTAAATTTAATGAACAAAGAAGTGGAACTTCTTATTTAAGAGTAGAGGAGTAAGATTTCCTAAAATGACATAGGGATGGGCATTTTTGGAAATCACTGAATTCGGATTCAGAAAAATTTATCTTGACTTTAAAAGGTGCAGAAATGGTTTCTGTGAACATTGGTAAAATCGGTTTATCAATCAGAGTCACGATGAATTTTATATTAATTTCTGAACATGCGGGCTTTGCTTGTCAGGCTTGAACTTATGACTAATGGGCCCTAAGCTGTTAGCGGCCTACATTATAAATAAGTTATTGCAGTACAGAAATTAAACACAACAGGCCATAATTTTCGAAAAACCCTAGTTTTCTCTCTAACAGTGGCCGCCCCCCTCCCCTCTGCTCGGGAAAAATCCAGCCTGTGAATTTTGAATTACAGTCTGGTTTAACGGATCAAATTCGTTAATTCTCTTCGTAGAAACTTCTGATAGATTTTCTAGTGCAATCTATCAGAGGGATTAAATCTCTGTTCGTGGACCTGATTGAAGAACAGTTCGTCCATCAGTTCCAGGGATATACAACAAGAGCAGAGTAATCTGTTGGTGTCCATAATCTCGATTCGAGATTGGAGGTAAAAATTTATAATTGTTATTTAATTTTTACACACACAATTTAATCGTAAAGTTTTGATACCCATTATGGAATCGTTCCATATAAAATTTTTAAACTTTCGCTGCACCGGGTATCAATTCTGATTGATCTGATCGACGTTCTCCAACAGTGGTATCAGAGACAGGTTGCTCAGATCAAGCGATTAAATTAATCGATTGTACAAAAAATTTTTAGCCTCGGTTTTTGAAACAAAATAAATTTTTAAATTAAAAATTTTTCGGGCAAAAACACGGGCAGCGATTGGATCGCTGCCCCGGGCAGCGCACGGCGCTGCCCTAGGGGCAGCTGGGCTGCCCGGGAGTGTCCCGGGCGGCCCGCGAAAAATTAATTTTTAATTTTTAAAATAAAAATTTTAATATGTTAAAATTCTATTTTTGGTCCGGTCGAAAATTGTTTTGATTGGTCCACGAGGCATCGGATCGAATTGTTCGAGTCCGAAAAATTTAAAATTGATTTTTGGATAAATTTGAATTTTTGGAAAATTTATATATTTTATCCGTTAAATCAGATTTTATGAAATTAATTATTTTTGGTACAATTGATGATAAGATATGATCTTATGGAAATATTGAGTAAAATATGATTTTATGTATAAAATTGGATTTTATATGTAAAATATGATTTTATTTGATAAAAAGATAAAATATGATTTTGTATGTAAAATAAGATTTTATATATGGAATATGATTTTATCCTTTTAATTTAAATTGACATTGCATGTTATCCAATAAATTAATTTTGAATTAAATGTTATTGGATAAGGATGATCGATTGCCATGACCAATTTTGTAGGTGTATGTTAGGAATTTACATTTGTTTTTATTGTTGTTGGATTTATTAATGGGTCTGGTTTATGGCCCAATATGAATTGTCATATGTAATAAAAGTGGGCCTGGTTTATGGCCCGTTCCCACCCCTTAAAATGTATCCCCTACTTGTCATTGTTATTTATTGTAAATACATTAGATTTAGTGGGAGATGAAGATTTGAAGACGGAGGTGGGCCCAGCAGACAATAAAGACAGAAGAAATGTAAATTGGAAGCACAATGTAATAGGATTGCATTGCATACCTGCATATTACCTAGGATTGGACTAAGACTCGTGATTGGCAACCACGGGTCGATTAGAAATGGAATCGATCATCCTATATAATATATGATATTATTGTTGTATGCATGTTTTATACTAAATTGTGTGAATCCGGAAAGCATACAAATTCTAAAATGATGAGACAAATTTTCAAAATTAAAATCCCTCATTTTAAATATGATTTAAAATTGATATCAAGATAAATAAAGAAAATTTAAAATTGTTTAAATGTTCCTACCTTTCATCAACGATCAATGTATGAGATGCTACCCGCGGATACGGTCCGGCTCATATTATTGGGGGGGCCCGTTCGTCGGAAAGCTGTACATTGGATCGACACATGTTGTAAGTTGGGTGGAACTCCCATGGGATCGGCTCATATTATTGGGAGATCCACATGGCGACCGTCCATCACAACTTAATATTGATGGGTCATCTTGACATGTCACAATAAACGGCGTCATATTATTGGGCCCTTATTGGACATGAGGTAAAAACGTGGAGGTTGCTTTGGAAGCAATTGGGCTCTACCTTTTGAAAATTATGGTTGGCTGATATTATTCGGGACCATAGTTTGTCAATTGGACTCCATGTTCTCACTAAGGAAAACAGTTTCCCGTTTTCACTAGAGGGTAGTGAAATCGTTAAAATAGTGGGAGTGAGATTCATAAAATAAATTTCGCCTATTTTATGTCTTAGTAAATTAATTAAACAATCACTGTCTGTTTATTTTCAGTATTTCATAAAGATGAATTCGCGTAATCCATTATTCTCTATCCTCGAACAAAATAAGCTGACTGGCGCAAACTATACGGAATGGTTCCGTAAGTTGAAGATTGTCTTGACTTCGGAGAAGATGCTCTACGTGTTAGAAAAATCTCCTCCGAAGGAAGCACCAGCTGATGTAAGTCCGGAAGAGTTGGCCAAACTTGATACATGGTGGGACCATGATATCAAGGCCAAATGCTATATGCAAGCCTCGATGTCTGATGAACTCCAGAGGCGATTTGAGGATACCGTGAATGCTGCTGACATTCACGTACAACTCAAGGAACTTTTTGGGGCTCAATCGAGAGCTGAAAGGTTCGCTACTATAAAAGAGCTAATGACGTGTCGCATGCGTGAAGGGACTTCGGTCCGTGATCATGGGGTACGAGTGATTTGGCTCATACAAAAGTTGGTAACGCTTGATTTGGTGTTGGAGCATGAACTCAACGTGGACTTACTACTTCTATCTCTTCCTTCTTCGTTTGACGGATTTGTGGTGAATTTCAATATGAACAAGATAGAGGCCTCCCTTGAAGAGATGGTCAATATGCTTGTAACATATGAATCCACTTTAAAGAAGGATAAACCGGCTTTCTTGGTGGGCTCCTCTTCTTTTGCTAAGAAGGGGCCAAGTACAAAGGGTAAGAAACGTTCTGCCCCACCCAAGAAAATCGAACCCGAGAAGAAGTACAAGACAAAGGTTTCAAACATGGAAAAGTCCAAGGATGTTTGCCATTACTGCAAGAAGCCCGGTCATTGGAAGCGTAACTGCAAGGAATATCTAGAGCAGTTGCAAACTGCGAAGGGTATGTTCTATATTGAAATAAATGTTTCACTTAATACCACTTCTTGGGTATTGGATACCGGATGTGGATCTCACATTTGCAATGATTTGCAGGTGATGACAAGAAGTCGCAAGCTTAGAATGGGTGAGACCCAGCTGAGGCTCGGAAATGGTTCCAGAGTTGAAGCTAAAGCTGTGGGAGATGTTTATTTAATTTTGCAGAACGATTTTAAGTTACTTTTGAGAGATGTTTTATTTGTTCCAGATTTGATTAAAAACATTATTTCTGTTTCTATGCTTGATAGAGATGGTTTTTCTTGCAATTTTGTGAATGGGATTTGCAATATTTACAAGAATGAATGTTTGATTGGAAATGGACAACTTGAAAACGATCTATATAACTTAAAATTGAAAGACGTTCCAATAAATTATGTTGATAAACCGGCAACAACAAACAAAAGAAAAATCGATAGTCAAAACCCGGCAAACCTTTGGCATGCTAGGCTAGGTCATATTTCCTCAAGGAGGATGAACAAGCTAGTGGGAGAGGGCATGTTTGATATGTCTGATATTAACTCTCTACCTACTTGTGAATCCTGCCTGAAAGGAAAAATGACTAAATCTCCTTTTAAGGGGAAACCTGAGCGTAGTCAAAATCTGTTGGATTTGATCCATACAGACGTTTGTGGTCCATTTAGAATTGGTACTCAATTCGGCCACACCTACTTCATTACCTTTACTGATGATTATTCTAGGTATGGGTATTTATATTTAATGAAATATAAGTCTGAAGCATTTGAAAAGTTCAAAGAATTCAAGGCTGAAGTAGAAAACAAGCTAGGTAAAAGTATTAAAGCACTTCGATCGGATCGAGGTGGAGAATACTTGAGTACCGAGTTTTTGGACTATCTGAAAGAGAATGGGATTCTCTCTCAGTGGACTCCTCCTATGACACCTCAGCTGAATGGTGTATCGGAGCGTCGTAATCGAACTTTGTTGGACATGGTTCGATCCATGATGAGCTTCACTGAGCTTCCACCTTCGTTTTGGGGCTGTGCGCTTGAAACGGCGGTATTGTTGTTGAACAACGTCCACACTAAAGCAGTGGACAAAACACCATACGAGTTATGGAATGGCAAAGCTCCTAAGTATTCGTACTTGAGGATTTGGGGATGTCCTGCTTACGTGAAGCAGACAGTGGGAGATAAGTTGGATAGTCGATCCACCTTATGTTATTTTGTAGGGTATCCGAAGAATTCAATCGGATATTATTTCTATCATCCTGCTGAAACAAAGGTGTTTGTTTCAAGGAATGCCACCTTCTTGGAGAAGGAGTTCTTATTGGATAAGAAAGGCGAGATGATGGAACTCGAAGAAATTCGAGAAGAACCCGAAATACAAAATAACGATCCTACACCTCAGGAACCATTGATAGACACGCCTATACTTAGAAGATCCGAGAGGACTTCTAGACCTCCTATTCGATATGGTCTTCTTCTTGAAAGGGATCAAGATGAACCCGATGTTGGATGTGATCCAAGAAACTTCAAAGAAGCAATTTCTGATGCGGATTCAAATTTATGGCTTGAAGCTATGCAGTCGGAAATAGATTCGATGCATACAAACCAAGTTTGGTCTTTAGTAGATCCTCCCGATGGAATTGTTCCAATAGGGTGTAAATGGATCTACAAGAGAAAGCTTGGGCCTGATGGTAAGGTATTGACCTACAAGGCACGATTGGTGGCGAAAGGTTACACTCAAAGACAAGGAGTTGACTATGATGAAACCTTTTCACCAGTTGCAATGTTCAAGTCCATAAGAATCCTTATTGCCATAGCTGCTTGGTATGACTATGAGATATGGCAAATGGATGTGAAGACTGCATTTCTTAATGGAAACATTAAGGAAGAGATCTATATGACGCAGCCTGAGGGATGCACATCCATGGGAAGCGAGCATAAGGTATGCAAGCTTCAGAGATCAATCTATGGTCTAAAACAAGCATCAAGAAGTTGGAACCAGAAATTTTATGAAACAATAAAGGATTTTGGTTTCATCAAGAACCCGGAGGAACCATGCGTGTACAAGAAAGTAGTTAAGGATGCTGTGACATTCTTAGTACTTTATGTTGATGACATCCTACTCATTGGGAATGACGTAGGGATGTTGCAGTCAACAAAGATATGGTTATCAGGTAGATTCTCGATGAAGGATTTGGGTGAGGTATCCTATATTCTAAGGATACAGATCTATAGAGATAGATCTAAGAGAATGATAGGACTCACTCAAGCAACCTATATCAACACCATATTGAAACGGTTTTCAATGGATGGGTCCAAGAGAGGACATCTACCCATGTGTCATGGAGTTTCTCTATCCAGGTCTATGTGTCCCAAGACTGATGAAGAGATAGAGAAAATGACACATGTACCATATGCGTCAGCCATTGGTAGTATCATGTATGGGATGATATCTACCAAACCGGATGTAACATTTGCTCTGAGTGTCACGAGCAGATATCAAGCTAATCCCGGTCAAATGCATTGGAAAGCCGTGAAGGACATTCTTAAGTACTTACGAAGGACTAAGAATATGTTCATGGTAAATGGAGGAAGAGAACTAAAATTGGAAGGCTATACCGACTCTAGCTTCCAAAGTGACGTGGATGACTCGAAGTCAATCTCTGGATTTGTGTTCATGCTCAATAGCGGTGCTGTCTCTTGGAAGAGTTCCAAGTAGGACACCACAGCGGATTCCACCCCTGAGGCAGAATACATTGCAGCATCAGCTGCTGCTAAAGAGGCCGTTTGGATGAGGAATTTTGTCCAAGAGTTGGGCGTTATTCCGGAAGTTGTTGGTCCAGTCCCGGTGTACTGTGACAACACGGGTGCCGTTGCTCAGGCAAAGGAACCAAGGTCTCATCAAAGATCCAAACACGTACTGAGGAAATACCACATCATCCGGGAGATTTTGGAAAGAGGAGACATCACTGTCGAAAGAGTGGCCTCTGCAGACAATATCGCTGATCCACTTACTAAGCCCTTGCCAGGACCATTATTTGACAAACATCGCGAAGCAATGGGTCTACGTAGTATGACTAGTTGGCTTTAGGGCAAGTGGGATATTGAAAGAGTGGGTTCCCGGTGAGCCAACTTGTGGCTAAGGGCTTTGATGACTCTTTGTATAAACAATCTTTTGTTTAATATAATTTACACTTTTATTAATGGCAATGACTTTATCTTTCTTCATATTATTATATTGTGATATACTATTGTTGTTTTGATAAAGACTTTGAATATACTATAGTGTATGTAAGATGTGGTAGAACATGAGGATGTCTATCATGAAACACATCTTATAGTCACTGTATATTCTAAACTGTTCCTAGTCGATTGAGCCGTCCGTTAATAAGGATAAGGATCGCTCGAGTTTGAGACTAGCATTTGCGATGCAGAGTACCACGTTTCATTGGTAAGGAACATAGAGATGTTCGAAGCATGCAAATGGATATTCATACGATGAATGATCGAACTACCCTATCCGGACTTTCCAAGTGGTTATCACTTATCGAGTGGATAAAGTCCGCGGTTTTGGTTGTACACCATTAGTCCTTACTACTTGAAACATCATTGAGACTCTATATGCTAGTATTGTGCTTTGACTCGTTTACCGACTCTATTGGGGTCATCAGATGTCGGGATTGGGTACAGTTACAACACATATAGGAGTCGATGCTTTGTTGTCAAGGATTCATCACATACTTGCGAGTGTGGATATCCTATGCGATCTGAGGAGATATTAGTGTGATGAATCTCTGGCCAGAGTACATGATATGTTTTAAGAAATGGTTTCTTAGTAGCACATGCGATGTCACTATTTGATCTTCAAGATGTATTGCATAGTTATCGAATCTCGAACGACTCTCGATTTACCAATGGTTGTTGATTCGATCGGGATATATGGATGAAGGGACCGTACTGTACGCTAACCAAAATCTATTGGTTCTTGCAGGCACTATCAGTGATACCTAGGGAATCATGGGGCGATGTTGCTAGGCGCTCTTACCATGATTCGATGGGCAAGTCGGAAATGGTTGTTCCGAGTCACAAGGAGTTGTGAGCCCACGGCTAGCTGTATCCCTGAACCATTGAAGGTCACACAGAGTAATGGATTTTTAATCCCCGTTGAGATAGTTAAATTTAAAGAGTTAAATTTAATGAACAAAGAAGTGGGACTTTTTATTTAAGAGTAGAGGAGTAAGATTTCCTAAAATGACATAGGGATGGGCATTTTTGGAAATCACTGAATTCGGATTCAGAAAAATTTATCTTGACTTTAAAAGGTGCAGAAATGGTTTCTGTGAACATTGGTAAAATCGGTTTATCAATCAGAGTCACGATGAATTTTATATTAATTTCTGAACATGCGGGCTTTGCTTGTCAGGCTTGAACTTATGACTAATGGGCCCTAAGCTGTTAGCGGCCTACATTATAAATAAGTTATTGCAGTACAGAAATTAAACACAACAGGTCATAATTTTCGAAAAACCCTAGTTTTCTCTCTAACAGTGGCCGCCCCCCTCCCCTCTGCTCGGGAAAAATCCAGCCTGTGAATTTTGAATTACAGTCTGGTTTAACGGATCAAATTCGTTAATTCTCTTCGTAGAAACTTCTGATAGATTTTCTAGTGCAATCTATCAGAGGGATTAAATCTCTGTTCGTGGACCTGATTGAAGAACAGTTCGTCCATCAGTTCCAGGGATATACAACAAGAGCAGAGTAATCTGTTGGTGTCCATAATCTCGATTCGAGATTGAAGGTAAAAATTTATAATTGTTATTTAATTTTTACACACACAATTTAATCGTAAAGTTTTGATACCCATTATGGAATCGTTCCATATAAAATTTTTAAACTTCCGCTGCACCGGGTATCAATTCTGATTGATCTGATCGACGTTCTCCAACATCATCCGTTTCCGGAAGCTGAATTACAATTCCAAAAGATCTGTTGATGAAGAGATAGAATAAGAACCTCAAATTTCAGAAAATTTCAAAATTTTATCAGAGTTGATCAACGACTGAAATAATTTGGTAAGAATTCTCGAGGTAAGAATTATGTTGATGTAGATTCATTAATGTGATGAATGAAGTGTAAGCATTGGGATTTGTTGTAAAACACTCCGAGACCCAAAGCTAGATTTTTTAAAACACCCATTCTTAGGAAATGAATTGATTTCTCAGAAACGATAAGCTTGATTGTGTGGATACCAAGAGATTAAATAGAAATGAATTGAGATCCAGATGTACCCAGTAAAGGCATTAAGTTGATTATGTCTTTTGGGATTGATATTTACATTTATAGCATTATGAGATTGATAACTGATGAATGAACAAATTGTATCAGAGTGCTTAGATTTCTTGTGATAAGATTTTGATAATAAATTGAATTATCGGGAAGTGATCTATCTATGTGATACATTTGAAAGATGTTTGTGATATATCGAGAATTTACAGAATTATTCGACACTGTTCCTGCAAGAATGATGATATGATCAATTTTTACATGAAAAATGTATTAAATTCTAGCATTGACTTGACTCAATGAGATATCGTGAATGGGATTATAGAAAGGATATAAATTTGAGAAATGTTGCAGAGGAACTCAATTCCTCTAGAACAAGAGGATGAAATTAGTATTTTTGGGATGACACCAAATTCAGTTACAGTTGAGTCTTATTTCAATTATTTCAAAGATAATTTTGAATTTGATTGTAGTCATGCATTCTTGATTCACATGACATTGAATTTGATGATTCCTGCCACTTGGCATTGATATATTTGATAGATATCTGAGCCTTTGGAAACTCAGATTTCTTGACACTTGAATCCTAATTCTAGACTTTGATATTGATTCGGGTGAATTTTGATTCTTTGATTCCATGGTGATATAGATTTCTTTGTTGCAATATTTGAAAAAGCTTTTGGATTCATTCTTTGTCCTAATTGATTAGCGTGTGTAAATATTTCATGATGAAGACACGCTGTCAACCCTGATTTGGGTATGATTTGAGAGAATGATAACCAGATATGATTGTTATTGATTGGCTTGCCTTCCTAGTGCATAGAGCCTGATTTGATTCATTCACCCTTTGCGTTAAGATGCAAGTGAGTTTTTTTTACTTTGCAGATATTGTTGTCCAAAATTTATTCTATTTTACTGAACTTGATTTAAGCTATCTCTTTTGGTATTATTTGATTCTATATTAGAAAATCATTACTTCTTTTATGCATATATTCAGTATATTTTGATGTTATTGGCTTGTAACTAATAGAGATTGATAGCAATAATAGAATATCAATATTTAGATCGAGAGTAGAAATCAGAATTAAGAAATGCAGTTGAGTTTCAAGTGTTGGTAGAGATAATCGAGCTATATAATTAGCAGAATTTGAACTTGATTTCTTGAATTACTAATATTTAGAAACAAAAAGATTGAAATAAAGAAGAAGAAACTTGAATTAATGGAACTGATACCGAAAGAAGTTCCAGTACAGACAGATGTTTGTGTTGATCGGATGAAAGAATTTCGAATCGTATTTTGCTTATATTTATAATGATATTTGATTGCTTGAATTGATAATGGTAAGATAAGATTAGAATTTCTAAATATATTGAATTGCGATTGCCCATAATTGCATGAAAAGATTATGAATCGCAGATGAATATGGGAAAATATAAAGTGACGATATAGGAAGTCAGATCTTGACATGAATTAGAGTATCAGATCGGAGTACTTAGATATGTTGCTTATGAATGAGAGCATTATTGTGTCAGGTGTTACAGAATTGAGACAGTAAACCCTGAAAAAGACACATTATAGTAAATTTATATTTCATTCAAATGACAGAAAAAGGTATAAAGATTTGAAGAATGAGTCTAATAGAAAAGAATAAGAGTAGATGTGACAGAATTATGTCCTGATGTTAGCAATATAAAGCAGAAAATTAATCAACTAAGTGGTTTAGTGTACAATTTAGTAATTCTAGATTGGAACTGAGAACACATTGTGATCAATTTGATCATTAAATTACTAAGATCATCGAGAAGTTTCGATCTAAGGTAAGTAGTTATTGATAGATTAATTAAGCTTGTTTACTTTATTCTGTATTTGATGATATACGGAGATGACCATATGGCTCATATTTAGACTAGAAAAGTTGTGAGATTGCATGATGTCTAAAAATCTATTATTCAGATCAGGTTTCTAGATTTACTTGCAATGTGACACAGATTGTTAGAATCTCTGAGTACTCTGTTATATCGGAGTACAACATATCATTCTCGGATTGACGGACAGTCAGAGCAAATTATCTAGATTTCGAGGATATGCTCATACTAGCTGACAAGAATTGTTGTCACTTAATTATTTATTATCACAACAGTTATCATATAGATATAGAGATATTTTCTTTAGAATCATTAGAAGATAAGAGAGGTAGAATTTCCCTTAGTGGGATAACGTCTCAGAGGCCTCCCCTATCGGGCCAGATACGATCAGAAAATGGTATAGAACTTAAAGAGTGATTTGTATTGAATAAGAATAATGTCAGACAAATAGATTAAGCATGTGATTGATAAACGCAAATCTTATAACATTGCACAGTGTGATAGTGCATACTTGAGATATTTTCTTTCAAACAATGAATTGATTTGAAAGGATATTGTGGAGGTCATTGATTTAAATTGAATTGTATGAGATTCTAGACGCAAATAACGATCTAGCATACAAATTAGTTCCCTGCAGTTTTCTGAAGTAGAAGAGTTCCTCAAGTGTCTAAGCTACGAAGTATCAGCTAGATTTTTTTCTATGTACAACATTCAGATGAGATAGAGTTGGAAAATATCCTGAGCTAATTCCAGCATTTAATACAGATCATTGATCAAGAAGAGAAGCAGCTCAAAAATGAATCTAACCAGCTAATGAAAGTATAATAGCATAGACACAGAATTGAATAAACAACCTATGAAATAGATTAAGATATGAGATAAGATATTCAGAGCTATAGGATTGAAGTGAGTATTGCTTTAGTCATTCATTCAGTCTATCAGATTCACTATTCAGATGAAATGCGATTTCGAATACGAAATCATTTCTTAGAGAGGGAGAATTGTAAGATCCAAAGATATTAAGTTATTAAATTACGGAATTTAAGATTAAATTTCGATTTCGAAAAAAAATTCCGAGTTTGAAAAAAAATTCCGAGTTTGAAAATATTTACGAGTTGGAAAATATTTAATTTGAGAATTTTTGGATATTAAGATTTTAATTTCGGAATTCTTAAATTAAAAGATTTAAAATATTTAAATTAATATTTATGAGATTCAAGATTTAAATTTTATGTTCTAGAAATTAAAAGCAATTAATTTAGATTTGAAAATTTGAGCAGGTACTAAATTTCAAATATGCAAAAGTTCGGGGACCAAATCGTAATTTTGACTTTTGACTAGTTAAAGAGGGATATATATATATATATATATATATATATATATATATATATATATGATTTTCAATGTATATCATCCTCCCCATTTCAGAATGCACGAGAGAGAGGGAGAGGAAAGTGTTCCAAGCCAATTTTCATCCTTTCAAGCTTGATAAAAAATTCATCCGCCCGATAGAATTCAAGATTGATCGTATATTTATGATCACGACATCGAGATCTACACTTTGACGTAATTTTGATTAAGTTCTACCATATTTTAATTTTAAGATGATGTTAAAATTAAGATTTGATTGTATATATGTGTTTTTGAGCTAGTAGAATAACATATTTAAGATGAATCAAGAAAAGATCGTCGTTTGAACTTATTTACAAATTTTGGAATAATTAACAGAATTCTAAAATTTATTGATGCTGATTTTCGGGATTATGAGATGGATATGATTGTGATATGAGGTAGATTTGATAGATATCTTGTTATAGTTGAAGTTTGGTTTACCGATTTCAAACCGTTACGTCGTCGGTTCAAGAATTGATTGAGTTTTGAATATTTGATTGAACTAGGCATTGAATCTCTAAGATTGAAGATTATATTAAGCATATTTTAACACTTCAATTCAGATTAGATACAAGGTCGTCTAACTTGGGAATGTTCGAAGTTGAACCGATAGAAGTGGAGCAAGGTTTGTAGTGATTCCTACCTTGAAGATTGAAAAGTATTTGAGCAGATTTTGATAATTAATTATGTTGTGCAGCTATATCAGATTTGAGCAACCCAAAATCGAGAAGAAAGATATGAATTGACATTGGTTAAGATGGAAAGAATACTCGAGAAAGATTTAGGATCTCGAGTTTCCAATTAAATCACATACCTGCATGATTATGTGTTATTTCTTGAATTGATTGATTCTTGATATTAATTAAAGAACATGATGATGTTTTTTTATATGATTTTTATTGATGCTTATACTTGATTGAATAACATGATATATGCTTTATTTGTTTATTTTGATGATTATCGATTGTATATTCATGATTTGAATATATGATGATAATGAGATTGCATCCAAGATTTTAGATATTTTAAATTTGCTTACTTTTCTTATGTTATTGATTGATGAGTATGAGTTAAATTAATGAATATAGCTTGATTCATCTTGATTTATATCCATTCATCTTGAGCCATAACCTGAAAAGCATAGAGGGCCGAATGACCTAGAGTGCAAAGGACGTTTGGAGTCTATATTTGAGTGGCATAGGTTACAGATCAGGACCTATAGTCAGATAACTCAATATATTGTCGCCAGAGTCCTGGGTTGAGATACTCTACATCCGCCTGAAGGAGAGTGTTGGTGGTAATGTGGTGAGATCTTTTCCCTCGGAATCCCAAGAACCAAGATTCAGATTCGAATTCAATATTTGATAGCCCCTTTTATTCTACATGCATTACATTGATGTGATAACTATAGAAAATCATCTATGGTATTAGAATTATGTTTTTAATATGATTATATGAAATTACATGTTTATGTCATTCATACTGAGAATATTATTCTCATCGGAGTTATCCGATTGTTGTTGTGTCTTATATATGTGCATTGCATCAGGTGGGGCAGGAGCGAGCCAAAGAAGACTTTCATAGTTCGAGATTGAGATTTAGAAGTGGAGACTCAGGTTAAGACATAGGTTGCTGTCAAATTTATATATAGAAAGTTTTAGATTGTTTTGAGAATTGGAAAAGTAGACTTGAAGTTGATTGTATCACACTTTTGAATTTATGTATTAGATTATCATGTTTTGAACTTCATGTACTATCTTAGATCATGTGTTTAGAGTATTCTAGAATGGAATTTAGTTGTTTGGATGTTGAAAACACATCAGAAATGTACATGACAGCGCAAGAGTAGAATTTTTTATGCAGGGCACGGCCTGGGTTCGTGTACCTACGTATTTTCTTCAGGTTGTGTTTTAGCTGGGCACAGACCCCAAATAGACATCCGTGTCTGGGTCCGTGTACCCTTCTGTTTTTACAGCCAAAGAAATTTGGCTACAGATGAATGCACGGACCTGAGCAAGGACTTGTGCACGGAGTTCGTTTGGTACACGGACCTCCGCCCGAATCAATGCATGGAGTTCGTGTATAATATGTTAATTATTACCTGATTTTCTAATTAATCAGATGAATATTTAGATTTAATATTTTAATTAATGATGTTTAATGGTTTTCTTTTGCTTACTTATTCAGACTGAATATTGGTAAGTGATCATGCTTAAGTATCAGATTAAGATTGATTGTGTTTTACGAATTAAGATTAGTACCCGAGGTCCTCACAGATGTGAACAAAACAAACTCCATTTGAAATAGATTAAATATAGTAGGTGCATAAATATCAGAAAGTTGACGCAACATAGAAGAACTTTCTAGCTTTAATCTCGGTAATTTTTGGTGTGTCTAAAATTCACACCTTAACTCATTGTAACACTTTTTCTTCAAACCCGTTCGATGTGCTTAAAACATTGTATTATATCTAAGCCGGATTTCATACAACTCTTAATATCATAATTGACGCTTTCACTGAGTCATGTGCTCCTCAAACCAAGAGTGAAAGTCTTCTTCATGTAACAAGCTGCCCATTTCTCTCTTATATTGTAAGTGGATTGCAACCATGGGTTTTCATGAACATTATACTGTGCTAGTAAAACACTACATGCCTTCTCAAATTGAGTCTCATATCAATGTCATACATACACTTCTTAAAATCAGTCAAGAAATCACGAGAACAATCTTTCATCAAGTTTCCCAAGTGTTTGATGTCATTCTGCATTAAATGCCATGTACACATTACATGGAATATCTCAGGCATCACCACCCGTAAGGCTTTTTAAATAGCTTGATCTTGGTCAGTGAAGATAGTGTGAGGTTTTTTTTTGCTTACGTGCCTCTAAAAAGGTTTCGAACAACCATTCAAAGGACGATGCAGTCCCATCATACAAAAGTGCTGCACCGAAAATCACTGCTCCTCTATGATGATTGCAAGTGTTCGATGTGCACGGTTCGTACAATACGTGGTATCCAGTGACACAACATCACCAAAATACTCATAGCCGATTAGCATTCTTGCATCTAGGGGTGGGTTTTTGATATACCGTATCTAAATTATTGGTATGAAAAAAATTTATTCCGGTAGTGATATCGAAATTTTGAAATTTTAGTATGGAAAATTAAAAATCCATACTGAAACCGTACAAATATCGAAAAAAAAAATTTATAAACCAAAAAAATGTCTATATATAAAAAAAAATTTGGTACGATATCCAAAAAAATTCGATATTTTGGTTCAGTATCCCAGTCATACTTGCATCGGCCCAAAAAAAATTAGTTATCCGTTCTTCCACATCCATCTGATTGACATGATAAAATGATGGATTTTTAGATAATTTTTGTTGAAAATATCGCATCAGAAAACCAACTTCACAATATACCATATTTTTTTGTCTTTTGGAACGAATATAGTTTTTTTTGCATCCAACATGGTATAACCAAGACCATATATTTTCCCTGCATGTCTACTCATCAACTGAAAAGTTGATTTATGTTTAAGCCCAACATCTTCTGCCAAATCAATCTCATATGACTGCACTTCTGAAACTGTAAGTTGGAAATCCAACATATGAATTGTTTCTTGAAGATGGAGCGAGTGTTTATGCTTTTCGATAAACTCATTAACTTTATATTTATTCCCACAAGTGTGACTCCCAAATATTACTTTACAATTCGTTTGAGTCTCAAGCCAAGTATTGAGTGTCGAAGAATCTCTTCTGTCTTCCTTACGAACACTCTCCTTACAACAAACATATTTAAAAAAAGTTATAACACTGTGTTCTTGTTTTTGTTAAAATAATGCTTCCTAATTACAAATCCAATTTTTCCACCATATTCAACCCAAAACTTCCAAGCCTCTTCTAGACTATTGAATATCATGCCGATCTTAGGTTTTAATTCATTTGGACTAGAATCCATCAAGAATTTCGACGTATCAATAAGATTTTTGGCTTGTTTGTCTCTATTTCAATGACATTGAAAAAAATCAATAAATTTATTTTACATATCAAGCAAAACAAATTAATAAAAATAATAATATAACTAATATCCAAAAACAATAAATCAAAGCTTAAAACGTCAAGTATATCAATTGCAATCAATTTCAATCAAAATAGAGTGGTATATGACAAATGATAATCTTATTACTGATAAATATAATATTTGTAAGGAAAAAGTTTTAATCTTAGAGCAAATTATAATAATAATTTTTGTTTATAATATTTTACAAATATTATTGAAAAAAACATAACGACCAATTTTCTAAAATATGCAAAAATGAAAGGCAATTTCATAATTAAAAAACCACGCACGATACATTATTAATTAATGATTTTATATAATTACTAATTATTGATTAATAAATCCACGATAAAATATATATAATCAACTAATTTAATACAAAATCATATATTTTCTTTTAAATAACTTAAAAATAATTTTAAAACAAAAGTACAAGCAAAGAAGCCAAGAAAAATTCTTCATCCCTACCAAGAATTATTATATATCACAAGCTATAACCTAGTCCTACATGACCATACATACATACATACATACAAACCTTGTATATTGGAGTCTTCCCTGTAAAAATAAAAATAAAAATAAAAAATTGGATGGAAGAAAAAAAAGGAAGAAAAAGGATGAGTGGTGAGAAGGAAAACAAAAGAAAAAGAAACAAATTTAAACCTAAAATGTTTTATTAAATTAAAAAAAAAAACCATAAAAATACCTTACACGACACACGATAAGATTTGCAATTGATTATTTTTTTCATAATTAAGGCACAACACCCATTGCTGAGGCTACCGTAGGATCCTCCACAGTAGGGGATCCTTTCCCATAAAAATGAGACCCGAAGAAAAGTTAAAAATATGATCTCTTTCATTAATTATGTGTGCATATATATATATACATATAATTAAAAAAACCTACACATTAAAATTTCATTCTTATCGCAATTTTTTGACATTTTATGATGAATAATTGTGCAAAAATGAAACTATTTAACTAAATTCATAAACAATATAAAATAGTACTAAATAATAAACTCAAAAACTAAAAAAATATACATATATAGGGGAGATAGTAAATTAGTGCAATATAAATATAGTAAAATAATGACGCACCAACCATTAGTAAATGAAAAAAAAAATTGAAAAGAAAAATGCTACCTTTTGTAAAATTACTCAATTTTATAATCCGTAGTCTGAGTAGTAAACATGATTTAATTGCATAATAAGTAAGAAAAACTTGACGTTATGTCTACCTATGATGCAATGAAAATTTGCGAAAAACTTTCATGCTCAGATTAAATCGGTTGCAAGGCCGCATGAGGAAAGTATATATAATTTTAATAGAGTTAGTGAACCATTAGAGTCTGTGGTGATTTTAACTCATTTGGAGCAATAGTTTTTTTAATTTCTTTATTTTGTTATATCATTTTTCATTAATTAAAATTATTTGGATAGTAATTTAAATACTAATTATTTTAAAATTATTTGGGTTCGTCTAAAGGTGGGGCCGTGAGCGGTCGTCAGCAGAGTTGTCTCCAGAATATTAGAGGCCCTAGGCAAATATTTAGAGAAGAGGGCTATAAAATATTTTTTTAATTAAATATCGATACAATCACTTTATCATCTAAAAATCAAAATTTCAAATTTTTGTAACTAAATATAATGACATAAACAACAATTGAATCAAAATATAAAAAAAAATAAAACTAAAACTAAAAAAAACTCAATGAATACTCAAATTTAATGAGTCAGATATGAATTAATACATACTACAAGTTGAATAAGAATCTCCAAATTAAGAAAGTATAAATAATATATTTTTGTTACAATAAATCTGACAAAAAAATATTATAATTTAATTAGTAACATAAACAAGGAATATTTATAATCTAATTAAGTAAAAATCATTCTCACTGTCGAATAAGAAAATTACAAGAATTTAGTTTATCGAGATAAAAAATTAAATCAATAAAAAAATCAACTACTGTACAAAAATAGACAAAAATAAATTTCATCTAATAAATAAACAAAAGATGATTGACCTAATTTGAATACCCTAACTCATCTGAGATGATTAATTTAACGAAAAAATAGATTTTTGTTTAAATTGAAAGATACTTTTTTTTACTTAAAAAAATGATGGAAAAATATAAAAAAATTGACCACGATTTCAAATTTTAAATAAAATAAATAGATTCACATAATATTTTAAATATAAAAAAATATTTAAAAAATTTTCTAAAAAAAATATAAAGGCCCCTGCTAAGGGGAGGCCCTAGGCAACCGCCTAGGCTGCCTCCCCTTGGAGCCGGCCTTGGTCGTCAGACCCGCCTTACTTTAGGGCCGCTCCTGCTGTTGATGCGACATAAATATACTTGAACAACATGTCGTCGATATGTCATCTGCTCCACGTAACATTCAAAAAAGCATAAAAATGCAAAAAATTCAAAGATAACAAACAAAATTAAATTAAATCTGATAACATAAATATATAATCAAATTAAATCACGAATATAAAAGACCAAAATTACAGTTCTCCCAATAATTTATGGTGACAGCTCTACATAGCTCACATGTTTTTCATATATACTAGCTCTGCTTCCATCACGTAGCGCGACCAACTACCATTTGTCTCAACCTCGGCTATTTGGTGTCCATTCCTATATAGGAATGTTTGAAAAATCACATATATGTCTCTCGATCGATGTATTTGTTTGAAAAATTCAGTGTTCACTCGTACATGCATAAAGTTTATATAGTTAGAGGGTGTTGAAGCTGCTGGTAGTAAATGAACGTTTGGTCAGAGGTCAATAGTTCGATTCCTATTGTTAACACCTTTTTGGACTAGTCTGTCATATAGGGTTTTCCTAGTGCAATTTACCTAACTAGCATTTTTTGTAGGCTATTGCGTTGGTCCAGGGTTTACCAGTGCGCATCAAAAAATAACGACTGCACGTTCTGACGTCATAAAAAAATCTATATATATATATATATATATAATAATAGGATATATATATATATATATATAATAATAGGTATGTAAGGTAGGAAAAAAAATTTAATAAATGACCTTGGTCAAACTAGTTTTTTAAAAACTAATCCTCATCAAGTGTATTTAGAGTGTTTTAAATACACTTTAGATTTTAAAAAAATATTTGACTAAAGTCATTTTGCAAACTATCTATGGTTGAAAAAATTACATTTTTGGTCGTATAATATGCACTTTTATCATTTTTTTTCCTGTAAAAAAATGAATTTGAATTTTTTAATCTTGTAACTTATATTTTTTTTCATTTTAATTTGCGCATATCTGGATCAGAGTCAAGCCGTCGGTCGGAAATTTCTTATGTGACGGGCACGTATGCTGACATTTTTCGTATGTCACATAATGTTTTAAAAAATCACCACATATTTTCTGAATTTTGATTATTCCCTTCCAAAACGGGCTAATTAAGGTGAATGAAAAAGCAATAGCTCATGTAGTGGCTTTGGACTAAATCATTTTTTAATTGAACAAGATGTGTGTATATATAAAGTGACCATTGACCTTTCATGACTTTATGGGTTTTTTTTATTTTTACTGTAAATAAAAAAATAAATTTCAAAAATACCGTAAAATTTAAAAAATTTCAGGAATACCGTAAAACTTCAAATTTGACAGTGAATGCTCCTATACACGTAGGTAGCGTCCGCTTATACTTGGAGCGGATTCTGCGGCAGTGTCCACTGCCACTAGGAGCGGGGCTGTATTATTTGTTCCGCCCCACCCAGCTCTATTATTTGTTTACTTCAATTTATGTGTGTATGTACAAACAACTTTCTTTTTCTTTATCCATTTATCTTTCACGGCATTCCTTCTTCTTCTCCATTTTAGTTTCTTTGACCGTAGATTTCTCCGTCATCGTTCGTCAGATTGCAAATTCGAGAGTAGTTCCGGAATTCTTGCAACGAGAGTTTTTTTACACCAATTTTTCGAGTTTTTTTCGCCCTCTCGGAAAGATCGTCCGACCAACCGTGTTTTTTCACCGTCGTTCACTGCGGCCGATCGTTGTTTAAGCTAGGAGAAAGATATTTAGGTTGGTTGAAGCTCTATTTCAAAACTTGGAGGTAAATTCGAGACTAGGGTTTTGAAATTTGGGTGTTTTGGTTCAATTGAGTTCTTATAATTGAAATATGTTTAATTATTGGTTGTAGATACTAAAAAAAAGTCATTTGGAGGTATGGATTATTTTTCAGAATTTTTTTTAAGCATTATTTTGAATTTTAGGTTTATTTTAATAATATATTTTAGTATATGTTTCAAATTTCTTCTTTTTTATAATTAAATATACTATATTAATATAATAAAAATTAAATGTATTATGTATTGTAAAGGATAGTTATGTTACGTATTGTTATTATTTTAATCTTATAATATATATAAATATAGAATTATATATATATATATATATATTAAAAGGCTATATATATATATATATATATATATATATATATATATATATATATATATATATATATATATATATATACTTTATTGTTATCGTTATTATATTAGATATATATGCATATAGACATATATTGTTATATGCATAGATTAAAATTTATTATATTATATTTTATTTTTATGTTTTGTTATTTTGTAATTTTATAATATGTGTTTATTGGTTTACATTATATAATTGTTAGTATATTTGTCAGGATGACAACAAATCGAGGGTCAATAGATTTCAGTGTGCTATATTTACAAGCAACACATATGTCGTCAGCAGTTTCTACAAAAACAATTGATGACATAGTTCGAGTCAAATAATCAGATAATTTGATTTGGCAGTTATTTAATGATTATGGTCTGCACAGTCGTGTAATTGCATATTTAAATAACATGGGGTTTTATGGTGTTTTGCTGTGTGGATCTCGACAATATGATAATCATTTAATTACTGCTTTGGTTGAACGATGGCGACATGAAACACATATCTTTCATTTTAGATGTGGTGAAGCAATCATCACTTTACAGGATATTTCCATTATTTGGGGTCTGCCTATTGATGGTGAGCCTGTAATTGGTATAGATGTTTCACATAGAGTTGAAGAGTGACAGCATATATGTTTGAATTTATTGGGATTTACGCCATTGACGTCGCATTTCAAAGATGGTCACTTATCGATGACCGCTTTATATGAGCATTGCATGGCTGCACATATCGATGATAATAGTCCAGACATAGATGTCGTAAAATATACCCATTGTGTAGCATTAATGATTATTGGAGGAATCATGGTTCCAGATTATCAAGGAGGATCTGTTAGATTAATTTTTTTGCAACTACTTCGGGATATTGAACGCATCAGATCTTATAGTTGGGGAAGTGCAGTTCTAGCATTCCTATATCGTGGGTTATGCAATGCAACACGGATAGGAAAAGCTATAATATCTGGGCCTCTATTTATCCTACAGATATAAATTTTTAAGTTCATCTAATCACATTATATTAATTTCTAATTTAATTTATTACTGATGGTAGGTATGGGCATGGAGTAGGATTACATTTGTTATTCCTGATATGAATGGATTATCTCTGACCGTGCATCAAAATGAATTCGAGAAAAATATTCCATATGCTCCTTATGGTGCACGGTAATATTTGAAAAATATTAGCATTGTATAAATTACAAATTCATTTTGTAATAATTTTAATAATCTTTGTGAAAATATCCAAAGTTTTACAGATCTTTTTAATACTGGTCAATGCAATACTCTGGCTCCTAAAAGAAACGTTCTGTCACCTGTAATATTCCCCGGTTATTCAATTGAGCGGCTAGAGAGGAGTGAAGAAATTGTTGATGCTCCTGTTGTGCGTAGAGGACAACGTAGACGTAGACCATCTGCTTATGGTACCGATGGTCATTTGTATAACTGCAATTATCATGAACAATCATGATATATTTTTTTGTGTTGTAATAATTGATAATTAGTTATTTATGTGATTTTTGTTTTTTTTCTTTCCATATGAGTTTTTTTAAATTACACCACAATTATTTTAAATACTTTATTAAGTTGATTCAAACCAATATGAAGAAAAATGCTAGTATTGTAATAGATAAATGCATTTAAACCAATATCAAATACATATCTTATTCAAATGCATACATTATATGACAAAATTATAAAACGCATATGCTACCTACAAACATTTATTTGTTATACATTTTTCGTCACGCAATCTATAGTCCACGTTCATTTGATGCTCCTGAAATACAAAAAATAGACATATACAATTTAAGATATATTACACAATATATTTTTAGCAACAAATTAGATTTCCAAAGTTTATACCTGTTCGTTTTTCGTTGTTGTCTCTCTCTCGCTATCGGCCTGTCCATCTCGTTTCTTAGTCGAGTCGTTGTATCCCTACTTGCTTTTCTTCTTTCACGTCTAACTGGGTTGTGTTGCAACTCAAAGGTAGGACGATCCCAATATCTTTCATCTGCAAGAGGTTCAAATTTTTCTTCATACGTTGTGAGGTACTCCGATATATATATTGTACCATGGCTGCACAAGTGTCATGGGATCTAACGAGTGTCATTTAGCGGTGAAAATAGCATGAGAACACGGGATGACGAAAATTGTCCATTTACCACATGAACAATCTGTTGTTGATATTCTCACCACTTGCATGTGTTGGCCGCGACTTGGTCTTCCTCCGGTCGCAACCTGAGTAGTTTGTGATCGTACATCATATTTGACAACACGATGTTCACTAAATTTCTTCGCCCATTCCTCATACTTTCGTCGTGCATAATCCGACCGCAGTTGATTTTCCTGAACTATATGTTGGCCTTTCGTCACACGTTCAATGAAATATTGGACACATCTCAGAAGGGTCAAGTGTACTATTGCAGATATAGGCAGTGTAAGAGTGGGTGCCCAGTGAGCCAACTGTGTGGCTATGGGCTTTGATGACTCTTTGTATAAACAATCTTTTGTTTAATATTATTTACACTTTTATGGCAATGACTTTATATTACTTCATATTGTTATATTGTGATATACTATTGTTGTTTTGATAAAGACCTTGAATATACTATAGTGTATGTAAGATGTGGTAGAACATGGAGATGTCTATCATGAAATACATCTTATAGTCACTGTATGTTCTAAAACCGTTCCTAGTCGATTGAGCCGTCCGATAATAAGGATAAGGATCGCTCAAGTTCGAGACTAGCATTTGCGATGCGGAGTACCACGTTTCATTGGTAGGGAACATGGAGATGTTCGAAGCATGCAAATGGATATTCATATGATGAATAATCGAACTACCCTATCCGGACTTTCCAAGTGGTTATCACTTATCGAGTGGATAAAGTCCGCGGTTTTGGTTGTACACCATTAGTCCTTACGACTTGAAACATCATGGAGACTCTATATGCTAGTACTGTGCTTTGACTCATTTACCGACTCTGAGGGGGTCATCAGGTGTCGAGATTGGGTACAGTTACGACACATATAGGAGTCAATGCATTGTTGTCAAGGATTCACCACATACTTGCGAGTGTGGATATCCTATGCGATCTGAGGAGATATTAGTGTGATAAATCTCTGGCCAGAGTAATTGATGTGATTTAAGAAATGGTTTCTTAGTAGCACATGCGATGTCACTAATTTGATCTTCAAGATGTATTGCATAGTTATCGAATCTTGAGCGACTCTCGATATACCAATGGTTGTTGATTCGATCGGGATATATGGATGAAGGGACCGTACTGTACGCTAACCAAAATCTACTGGTTCTTGTAGGCACTATCAGTGATACCTAGGGAATCATGGGGCGATGTTGCTAGGCGCTTTACCATGATTCGTTGGGCAAGTCGGAAAGTGTTGTTCCGAGTCACAAGGAGTTGTGAGCCCACGGCTAGCTGTATCCCTGAACCATTGAGGGTCACACAGTGTAATGGAGTTTTAATCCCCGTTGAGATAGTTAAATTTAATGAACTAAGGAGTTGGACTTCTTAATTAAGAGTAAGGGACTAGGGTTTCCTAAAATGACATAGGGATGGACATTTTTGGAAACCACTGAATTCGGATTCAGGAAAATTTATTTTGACTTTAAAATGTGCAGAAATGGTTTCTGTGCACATTGGTGAAATCAGTTCATCAATCGGAGTCACGATGAATTTTATATTAATTTCTGAACGAGCGGGCTTTGCTTGTCGGGCCCCAGCTTATGACTAATGGGCCCTAAGGTGTTAGTGGCCTGCATTATAAATAAGTTATTTCAGTACAGAAATTACACACAACAGCTCATAATTTTTGAGAAGCAAAAATCGAACCCTAGCCTCTCAAAAGTTTCGGCCGTCCCCTCCCTGTCCTCTGCCCGAGAAAATTCCGGTCTGTGATTTTGAATCGCAGTAAGGAATAGCGAATCAGATTCGTTTATTCTCTTCGCAGAAAACTTCTGATAGATTTTCTAGTGCAATCTATCAGAGGGATTAAACCTCTGTTCGTGGACCTGATTGAAGGAGTTCATCGGTTCCAGGGAGAGACAACAAGAGCAGATCAAATCTGTTGGTGTCCATTAATCTCGTTGCGAGATTGGAGGTAAAATTTAATAACTGTTATTTAAATTTTACACACACAATAATTTAATCGTTGAACGGTTGATACCCACACTATGGAATTGTTCCATAACAAAATTTTTAAACTTCCGCTGCACCGGGTATCAATCGTGATTGATCTGAGAGCCGCGTTTTCCAACAGTGGTATCAGAGCCAGGTTGCTCAGATCAAACGATTAAATTAATCAATTGTACAAAATTTTTGAGTCTCGGTTTTTGAAACAAAATAAATATTTTGAAATAAAAAAAAAAAATTTTCGGGGCAAAACCCGGGCAGCGATTGGATCGCTGCCCGGTGGGGCAGCAATTGTTGCTGCCCCGGGCGGCGCACGGCGCCGCCCAGCGCAGCGCTGGGCGCTGCGCAGGGCAGCGCTCGGCGCTGCCCAGGGGCGGTGCTCGGCGCCGCCCAGCGCAGCGCTCGGCGCCGCCCAGGGGCGGCGCCAGGCGCTGCCCCCGGCCCGCGCCCCGGGTGCGGGCCGGCCCGGGAGTGTCCCGGGCGGCCCGCGGGAAAAATTATTATTTTTATTTAAAATTAATTTTAATATTTAAAATTTTATTTTTGGTCCGGTCAAAAATTGTTTTTGATTGGTTCACGAGATTTCGGATCGAATTGTTCGAGTCCGTAAATTTTAAAATTGATTTTGGATAAATTTGAATTTTTGGAAAATTTTAATATTTTATCCGTAAATTGAATTTTGAAATCAATTATTTTGGTACAATTGATGATAAGATATGATCTTATGATATATTAAGTAAAATATGATTTTATTTGTAAAATTGGATTTTATAGATAAAATATGATTTTATTTGATATAGAGATAAAATATGATTTTATATGTGAAATGAGATTTTATATATAAAATATGATTTTATCTTGTTTAAATTTGAATTGCCACAGCATGTTATCCAATAAATTAATTTTGAATTAAATGTTATTGGATAAGGATGATCGATTGCCATGACCAATTTTGTAGGTGTATGTTAGGAATTTACATTTTGTCTTTATTATTGTTGGTTTTATTAATGGGCCTGGTTTATGGCCCGATATGAATGTCATATGTAATAAAAGTGGGCTTGGTTTATAGCCCGTTCCCACCCCCTAAAAATTTATCCCCTACTTGTCATTGTTATTTATTGTAAATACATTAGATTTAGTGGGAGATCAAGATTTGAAGATGGTGGGCCCAGCAGACAATGAAGACTGAAGAAATGTAAATTGGAAGCATATGTAATAGGATTGCATTTGCATACTGCATATTACCTAGGATTGGACTAAGACCCGTGATTGGCAACCACGGGTCAATTAGAAATGGAATCGATCATCCTATATAATATGTGATATTATGATTGTATGCATGTTTAGACATAAATTGCGTGAATCCGGCAATGCATGCAATAAATTAAATATGATGAGACAAATATTTTTATAAATAAAATCCCTCATTTTAAATATGATTTAAAATTTATATCAAGATAAATAAAGGAAATTTAAATATTGTTTAAATGTTCCTACCTTCCATCAACGGTCAATGTATGTGATGCTACCCGCGGATACGGTCCGGCTCATATTATTGGGGGGGCCCCGTCCGTCGGAAAGCTGTACATTGGATCGACAAATGTTGTAAGTTGGGTGGAACTCCCATGGGATCGGCTCATATTATTGGGGGATCCACATGGCGACCGTCCATCACAACTTAATATTGATGGGTCATCTTGACATGTCACTTTAAACGGCGTCATATTATTGGGCCCTTATTGGACATGAGGTAAATACATGGGGGTTGCTTTGGAAGCAATTGGGCTCTACCTTTTGAGAATTATGGTTGGCTGATATTATTCGGGACCATAAGTTTGTCAATTGGACTCCATGTTCTCACTAAGGAAAAAGTTTCCCGTTTTCACTAGAGGGTGGTGAAATCGTTAAAATAGTGGGAGTGAGATTCATAAAATTAAATTCGCCTATTTTATGTCTTAGTAAATTGTTAAACAATCATTGATATATGTCTGTTTTCCTTTTCAGTATTTCATACAATGAATTCGCGAAATCCTTTATTCTCGATCCTCGAACAAAACAAGCTGACTGGCGCCAACTATACGGAATGGTTCCGGAAGTTGAAGATTGTCTTAACTTCGGAGAAAATGCTCTACGTGTTAGAGAAAGCACCTCCGAAGGAAGCACCAGCTGACATAAGTCCGGAGGAATTGGCCAAACTTGATGCATGGTGTGACCATGACATCAAGACCAAATGCTATATGCAAGCCTCGATGTCTGATGAACTCCAGAGGCGATTTGAGGACACGGTGAATGCTGCTGACATTCATACGCAACTCAAGGAACTTTTTGGGGCTCAGTCGAGGGCTGAAAGGTTCTCTACTGTTAAGGAGTTGATGACGTGCCGCATGCGTGAAGGGACTTCGGTCCGTGATCATGGGGTACGAGTGATTTGGCTCATACAGAAGTTAGCGACCCTTGATTTGGTGTTGGAGCATGAACTCAATGTGGACTTGCTGCTTCTATCTCTTCCTTCTTCATTTGATGGATTCGTGATAAATTTTAATATGAACAAGATAGAGGCCACCCTTGAAGAGATGGTCAATATGCTCGTTACATATGAATCCACACTTAAGAAGGATAAGCCAGCTTTCTTGGTGGGCTCCTCATCTTCTGCTAAGAAGGGGCCAAGTATGAAGGGCAAGAAACGTTCTGCCCCACCCAAGAAAGTGGAACCCGAGAAGAAGCAAAAGACAAAGGCTTCAAACAATGGAAAATCCAAGGATGTTTGCCATTACTGCAAGAAGCCGGGTCATTGGAAGCGCAACTGCAAGGAGTATCTTGAGCAGTTGGGAACTGCAAAGGGTATGTTCTATATCGAAATAAACATGTCACTTAATACAACTTCTTGGGTATTGGATACCGGATGTGGATCTCACATTTGCAATGATTTGCAGGTGATGACAAGAAGTCGCAGGCTTAGAATGGGTGAGACCCAGCTGAGGCTCGGGAATGGTTCCAGAGTTGAAGCTACGGCCATTGGAGATGTTTGTTTGATTTTGCAGAATGGTTTTAAATTATTGTTGAGAGATGTTTTATTTGTGCCAGATTTAATTAAAAACATTATTTCTATTTCTATGCTTGATAGAGATGGTTATTCTTGTAATTTTGTGAATGGGATTTGCAATATTTACAAGAATGAATGTTTAATTGGAAATGGACAACTTGAAAACGATCTATACAATTTAAAACTAAAAGACGTTCCAGTGAATTGTATTGACAAACCGGCGACAACAAACAAAAGGAAAATCGATAGTCAAAACCCGGCAAACCTTTGGCACGCTAGACTAGGTCATATTTCCTCAAGGAGGATGAACAAGCTAGTGGGAGAGGGCATGTTTGATATGTCTGATATTAACTCTCTACCTACTTGTGAATCCTGCCTAAAAGGAAAAATGACTAAATCTCCTTTTAAGGGGAAACCTGAGCGTAGTCAGAATCTGTTGGATTTGATCCATACAGATGTTTGTGGTCCATTTAGAGTAGGGACTCAACATGGCCACACCTACTTCATTACCTTTACTGATGATTATTCAAGGTATGGTATTTATATTTAATGAAATATAAGTCTGAAGCATTTGAAAAGTTCAAAGAATTCAGGGCTGAAGTAGAAAACAAGCTAGGTAAAAGTATTAAAGCACTTCGATCGGATCGAGGTGGAGAATACTTGAGTACCGAGTTTTTGGACTATCTGAAAGAGAATGGGATTCTCTCTCAGTGGACTCCTCCTATGACACCACAACTTAATGGTGTATCGGAGCGTCGTAATCGAACTTTGTTGGACATGGTTCGATCTATGATGAGCTTCACTGAGCTTCCACCTTCGTTTTGGGGCTATGCGCTTGAAACGGCGGTATTGTTGTTGAACAACGTCCACACTAAAGCAGTGGACAAAACACCATACGAGTTATGGAATGGCAAAGCTCCTAAGTATTCGTACTTGAGGATTTGGGGATGTCCTGCTTACGTGAAGCGGACAGTGGGAGATAAGTTGGATAGTCGATCCAGCTTATGTTATTTTGTAGGGTATCCGAAGAATTCAATCGGATATTATTTCTATTATCCTGCTGAAACAAAGGTGTTTGTTTCTAGGAATGCCACCTTCTTGGAGAAGGAGTTCTTATTGGATAAGAAAGGCGAGATGATGGAACTCGAAGAAGTTCGAGAAGAACCCGAAATACAAAATAACGATCCTACACCTCAGGAACCATTGCTGGACACGCCTGAACCTAGAAGATCCGAGAGGACTTCTAGACCTCCTATTCGATATGGTCTTCTTCTTGAAGGGGATCAAGATGAACCCGACATTGGATGTGATCCAAGAAACTTCAAGGAAGCAATTTCTGATGCGGATTCGAATTTATGGCTTGAAGCTATGCAGTCAGAATTGGATTCGATGCATACAAACCAAGTTTGGTCTTTGGTAGATCCTCCCGATGGAATTGTTCCAATAGGGTGTAAATGGATCTACAAAAGAAAGCTTGGGCCTGATGGTAAGGTATTGACCTACAAGGCGCGATTGGTGGCGAAAGGTTATACTCAAAGGCAAGGAGTTGACTATGATGAAACCTTTTCACCAGTTGCTATGTTCAAGTCCATAAGAATCCTTATTGCCATAGCTGCATGGTATGACTATGAGATATGGCAAATGGATGTGAAGACTGCTTTTCTTAATGGAGACATTAAGGAAGAAATCTATATGAAGCAGCCAGAGGGGTTCACATCCATGGGAAGCGAGCATAAGGTATGCAAGCTTCAGAGATCAATTTATGGTCTAAAACAAGCATCAAGAAGTTGGAACCAGAAATTTGATGAAACAATAAAAGATTTTGGTTTCATCAAGAACCCGGAGGAACCATGCGTGTACAAGAAAGTAGTTAAGGATGCGGTGACATTCTTAGTACTTTATGTTGATGACATCCTACTCATTGGGAATGATGTAGGGATGTTGCAGTCAACAAAGATATGGTTATCAGGTAGATTTTCGATGAAGGATTTGGGAGAGGCATCCTACATTCTTGGGATACAGATCTATAGAGATAGGTCTAAGAGAATGATAGGACTCACTCAATCAACCTACATCGATACCATATTGAAACGGTTTTCAATGGATGGGTCCAAAAGAGGACATCTACCCATGTGTCATGGAGTTTCTCTATCCAAGTCTATGTGTCCCAAGACTGATGAAGAGATAGAGAATATGACACATGTACCATATGCGTCAGCTATAGGTAGTATCATGTATGGGATGATATCTACCAGACCGGATGTAGCATTTGCTCTGAGTGTCACGAGCAGATATCAGTCTAATCCTGGTCAAATGCATTGGAAAGCCGTGAAGAACATTCTTAAGTACTTGCGAAGGACTAAGAATATGTTCATGGTTTATGGAGGACGAGAACTCAAACTGGAAGGCTATACCGACTCTAGCTTCCAAAGTGATGTGGATGACTCGAAGTCTACCTCTGGATTTGTGTTCATGCTCAATGGCGGTGCTGTCTCTTGGAAGAGTTCCAAGCAGGACACCACAGCGGATTCCACCACTGAGGCTGAATACATTGCAGCATCAGCTGCTGCTAAAGAGGCCGTTTGGATGAGGAATTTCGTCCAAGAGTTGGGCGTCATTCCTGAATTTGTTGGTCCAGTCCCGTGTACTGCGACAACACGGGTGCCGTTGCTCAAGCAAAGGAACCAAGGTCTCATCAAAGGTCCAAACACGTACTGAGGAAATACCACATAATCCGGGAGATTGTGGAAAGAGGAGACATCATTGTCGAACGAGTGGCCTCTGCAGACAATATCGCTGATCCGCTTACTAAGCCCTTGCCAGGACCATTGTTTGACAAACATCGCGAAGCAATGGGTCTGCGTAGTATGACTAGTTGGCTATAGGGCAAGTGGGAGATTGTAAGAGTGGGTGCCCAGTGAGCCAACTGTGTGGCTATGGGCTTTGATGACTCTTTGTATAAACAATCTTTTGTTTAATATTATTTACACTTTTATGGCAATGACTTTATATTACTTCATATTGTTATATTGTGATATACTATTGTTGTTTTGATTAAGACCTTGAATATACTATAGTGTATGTAAGATGTGGTAGAACATGGAGATGTCTATCATGAAATACATCTTATAGTCACTGTATGTTCTAAAACCGTTCCTAGTCGATTGAGCCGTCCGATAATAAGGATAAGGATCGCTCGAGTTCGAGACTAGCATTTGCGATGCGGAGTACCACGTTTCATTGGTAGGGAACATGGAGATGTTCGAAGCATGCAAATGGATATTCATATGATGAATAATCGAACTACCCTATCCGGACTTTCCAAGTGGTTATCACTTATCGAGTGGATAAAGTCCGCGGTTTTGGTTGTACACCATTAGTCCTTACGACTTGAAACATCATGGAGACTCTATATGCTAGTACTGTGCTTTGACTCGTTTACCGACTCTGAGGGGGTCATCAGGTGTCGAGATTGGGTACAGTTACGACACATATAGGAGTCAATGCATTGTTGTCAAGGATTCACCACATACTTGCGAGTGTGGATATCCTATGCGATCTGAGGAGATATTAGTGTGATAAATCTCTGGCCAGAGTAATTGATGTGATTTAAGAAATGGTTTCTTAGTAGCACATGCGATGTCACTAATTTGATCTTCAAGATGTATTGCATAGTTATCGAATCTTGAGCGACTCTCGATATACCAATGGTTGTTGATTCGATCGGGATATATGGATGAAGGGACCGTACTGTACGCTAACCAAAATCTACTGGTTCTTGTAGGCACTATCAGTGATACCTAGGGAATCATGGGGCGATGTTGCTAGGCGCTTTACCATGATTCGTTGGGCAAGTCGGAAAGTGTTGTTCCGAGTCACAAGGAGTTGTGAGCCCACGGCTAGCTGTATCCCTGAACCATTGAGGGTCACACAGTGTAATGGAGTTTTAATCCCCGTTGAGATAGTTAAATTTAAAGAGTTAAATTTAATGAACTAAGGAGTTGGACTTCTTAATTAAGAGTAAGGGAGTAGGGTTTCCTAAAATGACATAGGGATGGACATTTTTGGAAACCACTGAATTCGGATTCAGGAAAATTTATTTTGACTTTAAAATGTGCAGAAATGGTTTCTGTGCACATTGGTGAAATCAGTTCATCAATCGGAGTCACGATGAATTTTATATTAATTTCTGAACGAGCGGGCTTTGCTTGTCGGGCCCCAGCTTATGACTAATGGGCCCTAAGGTGTTAGTGGCCTGCATTATAAATAAGTTATTTCAGTACAGAAATTACACACAACAGCTCATAATTTTTGAGAAGCAAAAATCGAACCCTAGCCTCTCAAAAGTTTCGGCCGTCCCCTCCCTGTCCTCTGCCCGAGAAAATTCCGGTCTGTGATTTTGAATCGCAGTAAGGAATAGCGAATCAGATTCGTTTATTCTCTTCGCAGAAAACTTCTGATAGATTTTCTAGTGCAATCTATCAGAGGGATTAAACCTCTATTCGTGGACCTGATTGAAGGAGTTCATCGGTTCCAGGGAGAGACAACAAGAGCAGATCAAATCTGTTGGTGTCCATTAATCTCGTTGCGAGATTGGAGGTAAAATTTAATAACTGTTATTTAAATTTTACACACACAATAATTTAATCGTTGAACGGTTGATACCCACACTATGGAATTGTTCCATAACAAAATTTTTAAACTTCCGCTGCACCGGGTATCAATCGTGATTGATCTGAGAGCCGCGTTTTCCAACAGGCAGTCTACGAGCTCCCTTCAACACACTGTTTAAGCACTCAGACATGTTGGTCGTCATCACTCCACGACGCCAACCTCTGTCATGGGCCATACTCCATTTTTCCTTTGATATTACATCCAAATATATGTGTGCCGAAATATTTTTGTTCTTAATTGTCTCCATTGTTGCATCAAATTTACAAATTTGATGTCGACTCCCTGCTTCCTAGCATAAATCTTTTAAATGCACATCTTTGAACATGAAATTAAAATTTGAGCACATGTGCCGCAAACAAAAACGATGCACACCTTGTGGAGGTTTGAAATAGGGTAGATCTTCAATGGCTCGCACGATTCCCTTGTGTCTATCATATATTAGACACACACCATTTTCACCACATATAACATGCCGACCAACATTTTCCAAAAACCATTTTTAGGAATCAGACGTTTCTTCATCCACAATTGCAAAAGTCAGTGGTAGCACTTGATTGTTAGCATCTAAAGTGACAACGATCAACATTTTGTGTTTGAACTTTGTGTACAAATGTGTATCATCGACACTAATGATTTTTCGACAGTGTCGAAATCCATTAGTACACGGCTTGAACGCCCAAAAACAATAGTTCAATGTTTTTATTTTTTCATTGTTTCTGAGATGCTTCCAGTTGACAATTGTTCCAAGATTGTATTTGCAAAGAGCACGCATATATTTCGGTAGTAATTGAACAGAGCTCTCCCAATTTCCATAAACAATTTCCACTGCACGTTTCAAACTCCGCCACGCCTTCGTATACGAGATTTGATATCCATATTTATCTTTCACACTCTCTGTTATATATTTAATCTCAAACGAAGGATCACATCGTACAATGCCCAATAATGTATGTGCAAACATATTGCTATTCAAGTTGTGATGATCTATGCCGATGTTGGTTGATATACATGTATGAGGCCCATCATATCTGGGTATTTTCCAATAACCTGTTTTCTCCTTGAAAGATGCGCGAAGACCCCAACGACATCTGACGGTGGAAGAATCATTTTTGCATTGAATTTTCCACAAAATGCATGTGCTCTCAACAACAAGATATTCACGCCTAGAAACTCTGATCGAAAATCCTTCACAGATGCAATCAGATCTTTTTTATCCTTGAAAACCATGTTTACACATAGTTCTCCTCTCTTCTCATTATAGTATCTTGTCCGCATGTCATGAGGTACGCCAATAGAATCAGGAATATCTTCTCCAAAATATGTATTGAAGAAAGATGGCATATCAGAAGTGGTAGAAAAGAATGGAACATCTTGCCTCTGTAATTTCTGACGAGGTGGTGGATGAGATGATGTTCCCTCATCAATATTTGCATGGATATTCACATGTACATCATCATTCACATCTTCAACATCGTCATCATCTTCTTCCTCAGACTCCTCGTATGACATCTCTGGCTCTGTATCGCTTCTCTGGACATCTTCGTTTTCACTCCTAGGATCATCAACACTTGGCACAAAATTTTGAATTTCTGAATTCCAATTTGCTTCACCACAATTTTGTTCCCAAACACGTGTACTTTGCGGCCAACTTTCAGGATCAGGTTCGCATATGCCGGTGATATATTGATCCCACGATCCATTTTCAGGATAAAGATACATGTTGTCCATTCCTTCGGTGACGTATAAAATATCCGATTCTTGGTCGACATGACCAACGTGATGGTCAATTTGGTTTGCTTCCACGTACAAATGCAATATACGTATATTGAGAGATTGCATCATAAACTCTAAAGCGTTGTCATCGACAAGATTGACTTGAATTTCATGTCAAGATAAATTTTCCATGAAAGAATATTTCGTTGACAATTTGAGAGTAAAAATAGTTGGATCAATCATCAATATTTGATGCACAACTTCAACCAACTCGGACAAAGTAATGGAACGTAGAACTCGCATCGGTTTAGTATAAGAAATATTATACACAATCGATACATTATCCACAATAATATGACCACCAAAATGAAAAAATATATCGATGTTTTCCATTCTCGACATTATTTTTTGAAATAAAAATGAAAAACAGATAAAAGGAACGAGAAAATTTTAAAGAGATAGATATTTTTATGAGTGATATCCGAATAAGATTTCTATTTAATTGTTTACGAGTTAAATTATTTTATTTTACGCGTAAATACTACGTCTCAACACGTTTTTATTTAATCATTTACGGTTTAAATAATTTAATACTCACCAAATATATATTATAATAATTTAAAATAATATTAAATGAGTAACGTGTGGCCACGTAGGCAAAGTCCTCTGCCCAGTAGGCAGTGTCTGCGTCTCGTGGTGGAGGACGGGGCAGCGTCCGCTCCTCGTGGCGGAGGACGCTACCTAATGGGAAGCGTCCGCTCCTATGCCTACGTGGGTTGAGCGTCCGCTGTCAGATTTGGAGTTTTACATTATTTTTGATATTTTTTAAGTTTTACGATATTTTTAAAATTTATTTTTTTATTTACAAGAAAAAAAAACCCTGACTTTATGAAAGATCACTAAACCTTTGGCTCTCTTAAATGTCGGTTACTTCTTAGTACTGAAAGGTCAATAACCTTTGGTATTTCGAAAAGTCACTGACCTTCGGTTTTTTAAAGGGCCAATAACCTTTTAATATTTCGAAAGTCGACCGATTCTTGACGTTTCAAAGGGTGGTAATTCTTTTTCCTATATATAAAGTCGTCCTCGTTTCAGAAAACAATTTTTATCTTCATTTCTTTTCTCGGCTTCTGTCTATGCTTTGTCTAAATCTTGATAAATTTCAATTACTGTTTTGTTCCACTAAAAAAAAAAAAAAAAAAAAAAAAAAAGGCAAACGTGACGATGTTAAAATTAAAGCACACACAACAATTTTAAATCCGTTGTTTTTTTATGCATATGACAACAGTTTTGCTACAGTTTAAATCCATTGTGGTTTACCATAACACAAAAATTTATACATTGTTTGACCACATGTTAAAACTGTTGCCTTTAATTAATTTTTACAACAATTATAAACCGTTAGTCTTACTTAAGACCTCAACATTGGATGTCGATTCAAGAACAATTTAAAACCATCGTCGTTAATTATCTTTCACAATGGTTTCAAAACAATTGTCTAGAAAAAAATTTGACAACGGAGACAACGGTTAAAATCCATTGTCATTAATTTTTTTCACTATATTTCGAAACCTTTGACTTTAATTTCTCTTCCCAATAGTTAAAAATCATTTTTTTGTAAAAAAAAAAAAGAGTTGTCTGTTTATAACATCTATGATAATAATTAAATATCAACAAACCAATCGAAAATAAAATATTTACCACATTCAATCCTTGGAAATGTTATCTTCAAGTTCTAAAATTTAACTGCATGCGTCTAAATTGGAAGATAATATAGCTATGTAAATGAAACCCAAAATATGCCAACTAAGATATACAAAAGTAGTTGTACTCATTTTCAAAAAAATAATAATAATTTAGTAGTTGCACTCATCAGATCAAACTTGGTAGTATCAAACCATAAAATCACATATTTTCGATCATGATGTTCACAATATGGCTTCTCCGCATTAGCAAGACGATTTTGAAACAAAGCCCAATCCTTCTTGCATCTCTGTCAAACGTCCAAAAAAGGGCATATCAGCAAATATTACAATGTCCAGACACCTAAAACATAAATTGGCATGTTAAATAATTCACATAAAGTGCATATTTGCTAGAGACTACATTAATAACCAACTAGCACAAATTATCAATTTTTTAGCAATGATGGAACAATTAAAAAATGCCACCGTTATGCAAGGATATATGCTATGGTTTGGAGATCAATTTTTTAGCAATGATCGAACAATTAAAAAATGCCACCGTTATGCAAGGATATATGCTATGGTTTGGAGATCAATAATGGTGATATTTATTTTATTAAAAATTGTTTTGAACTTTTGGAACAAATACTTTGACTCATTAATTATTCATGCTGTACATATCCTCTCAAGCCAAGTTCTTGAAAATCACTGCCAGCAAACTTATCCGAAACATCGAGTCGAAGCAAGTAAGCCTGAAAATAGTTCTATTTTACTACTTTAAGTCGTCTATCAGTGATAAGGAGAGAGAAGTTCTGAAAATTAACAAGGTATATGGAATTTTTCCGAACAGGATACCATGAAATGGGAGCCAGCCGTGTAAATTAAACCTTCCAAAAGAATCATTGCGAAAAAATGAGAAATCTCGAGACAACGTTGAAGGGAATAGATCTTTAACAAATTGCACTGAATTTCCTGTCAAGATATTGGGCTCTGAACTCAAGAATGATGTAATGACTGTCGAAATGACCACTCAAACCCAGCCTGACATGGTCACGGATTCAAACATCCTTCAAGAACTTCAAACTAGTGCTGCCCCATTCACAAGCAAAAATTTACCCTCGTTCTATAGAACAGCTCAAGAAGGGTTAAAAAAGTTTAAATGATTGGAAATATGAGACTGTTGGCGGCTTCTCGCCTTGGATATGAATGACCATGGGTTCGCTAATCTATGGTGTTCACCTATGTTGTTGCAACTTCAAAGTACTCTATTTAAACTAAGGGTACCTAGTCAAGCTCCAAAACCCAACTTTCAAACAATAATACTCTGCGTACCTAGTCATAAATATAATCTTGTATGCATTCCGCCCATTCAGAACGCACTTCATCAATTTCTTCCATAGAGTAATCTGTTTTCATGAACTTCAAGCCAGCACATAAATTATATTCATAAAAAAAAAAAAATTAAATGACTTTGCAAAATGATAAAAAGACAATTATTTGAGAAGAAGATTGAGAATATGTCAAATATTACTATTGAGGATAGTGAATCCTTTTCGCTGGTAGCATTTCCTTCAATAATTTCTCTCATAAATCTCATCACATAAAAACCACATTGTTTCGCATCTGGTTGCCGAGGACCCTATGTAAGAAACAAATTGTCAACGACTAATACACAGTTAATATTTGTAGATGAATCACGACTAGGCATGCATATATACCTTTACTACTTTCCATATAGCCTGTTTTCTCCCTTTCATTTCCTTGTTTGAATTAAACAATCTCAAACTCCTTCATACATCAAGAAGTGTCGACATATCATTGTTTTATTGACTAGATTAAATGCTTGATAAAAAAAGAATATGTACTCACATATTCACTACATATTTCCAATCCTCGTAACGATTGCGATGACTAAGTGAATCCAACAAATAAACCACCTCCATATAAGGATCGACGACAGTGAGAATCCAATGACAACTATGCACAAAACATATAATTAGTGCATACATTTCACTAACTTGTCTCCAAAAATCAATTTCAAATAATATTGTAATTCTTACTTACCCAACATTAAGTGGCACCAAAACTAGTTGATTTCTCGATGCACCACTCAGCCTATCTGCCAAAACACTTGCCCTTTCATTCAAGTGTTCAATTTTACCCTTTTTGTCAAGTCTGGTCACATATGGCATGTACGGGATGGTGTGTGGATTCATGAACCTAAATTTATCGAGCTTGTTATCTCTTTTCATCTTTCTATAAAGATGCCTACCATTTCAAACAGAAGAATGTTGGTATGCTAAATTAATAAAGTTTATACAGCCTATATGCTAAACAAATAAAAGTAAAAAGTTCATGTTAATTGAAGACTTACCACATGTAAACAACAATACAATTGGTAGATATTGGCTCCAAATGATAAAAAGGAATGATGTCTTCAAGGTGCACAAGTAGTTCGTAATCTTCGTCAAAGAAATCATGATCAAAAATCATTGATATATTTTTTTCATGATCTAGAGCATGCTTACAATAAAAATACAATATATTCAACGATCTTGGTACACTTGATGGCAAAACAGGGTTACTTCTTTTGTCGACATTTTGCTTCCTTCGAGACTTCTAAAAATTGCAAATTTACACATGTTAGGTACATTTCACTAAATTTTTTTGGACAATTTAACTCCAAATAAAATATCACATTTACCTCATCTTGCATCTTTACCAAGTGCGCAGGCCAAGCCACATGGGTTCCTACGGCATCACCAATAGTATCACATTCATTTGAAATTGGGAATGGCAAATGTGCTAATTTCTCCACAGCCTCATCAATGGAGAAGCGCATGCAATTCACGGGTAACGGGACACCATGACGTAATTTACCAGCCCCATTGACATGAACAATTGTACCATAGGCAACTATATTGGTATTAGATTCCAATGTCAATGCAACCGGCTTACCCTAGAAAACAAATAATCATGTTATAAATTGATGCAACTCATTTTTGTAATAATATTAAGTAATATTACGTGAATAGAAGTATATGTGAATAGAAGGATTATAACGAGTACTAACATGCATTTAATAGTATAATAACCCAAAAAGGGGAAAAAAATCGACATTTTACCTTTCAAAATATGACAATTGCAAGAAAGTTTAAACCTAAAGTAGATAAATATTTGATGATATGACTCTTGATTTTGCTCTTCCAATCAATTGGAGGGCAATATTTATAGAACGAGAATTTGAGAGATTAAATAGTCCTTTCATTTAATATCAGAATTAAATAATAAGTAGCATAGGTTCCAAAAGTATTGAATTGTATTTAAAGGGAGAGGGTGTGCTAGAAGAAAATGTGTCAAATTTAATATCATAATTAAATAATCAGTAGCGTAAGTGATTTTTGTACTGAAATGTTTTTTTTCTAAAAAATATCTATTTCAGAAAATATTTCGTAGTTAATTTTTTTTTTTCAAATTTCTGAAAGAAAAATTGAATAATATTAAGTTATATAACCAGAATTTTTAACATACCTGCAAGAAATCATCTTTGCTCAAAACTTGCATGTCATCGTCATTGAAGGTTTCATAATTTGAGGCACTCTCTTCTGTTTTGACTTTGCCTTCACTAATGGGATGTAACTTTACGGAGCAACTACCTTTCTCATCAATATCAAAGTCGCATGCACCCTTTTTGAACATTTCTTCAAGTTTTAGTATGCGTGCATTTTGATCTACAAGGCGTGCATTTTGATCTGCAAGGCGTGCATTTTGTTCTGCTATGCGTTGATGTTGTTCTGAGATTAATATTTTTGCCTCCAACTCCTCTTTTTTATGTTGAAAAAGTAAATGGCCATCACCAGGAGGACTCTTCCATATTCTACCCACATTAAAATAGATTGTTGGAGTGATATGAGCTCCAACACCCCTCGCATGCCCAGCATGTTCATCTGAATCAAATACTTTCGTAAGGATATCTTTTTTTGCCCCTTCAAAGTGCAACTTACCCTCCCGTTTTTGTTGCACGTAATCATTCTGTCATGCACAAGAAAACAAAATAATTACTAAAAACAGTTTAAATGAATAAATACTATTAACTTTCATGTATTGCTTTCATACAATCTTTTCTATTGCCATTTTCAGATCATCGCCTTCAACTTGACCCTTCTTATCCACCCGTCCTTTCTTCCAAATAATAGCCCGATTTATCTCATCATCATCACATAATTCACCTGCCTACAAACAAGATAACTGATATGAAAAAAAAAACCCAGTAAAAATCAAGTGCATACCTACGTCTATAGAAGACGCAGTAGATTTCTGCTCGTAAAATATGAATGAGGTAGCCGCTGTTAGGAGCTTATTAGAACAATTAAGAAGAGAACAAAATGAAGCGATGAATGATAAAGTCATATCCTTACTGAACTTAGATCAAGCATGAGACTGTTTTCATCAGAAAGCACTAGCAGCAATAACTATCGGTGCCAAACAAAAATAGGATCTAAATACAAGAATCAACCAGCAGCTTCAATATCCGATAAATCAAAATTATAATGCTTGTATATAGATCATACCAAAATCAGAAAATTTGTGGAAGTTAAATATGCGGCATCAAAGGCGAAAGGAGTCCATTGACAGACAATTCATCTCTTTTAACAAGTTATAGCCAAGTAACCAACCCAACTATTTGCAAAAGTCAGGACCTTTGTTATCTCTTACAAGAACATGTGGTAAAAAAATACTTACTATTTCGTCAGCAAAACGTGCATATCCTTTACGGGAAAGCCGATGGGGATATATGTTCTGCTTTCTTCTCCTCTTTTGTTCAGCTCTTACTTTCTAGTTAATTGAACATTCCAAATATGTATTAATGAATCCATATATATAATAATGACTTGTGGTCAACTTTTTTTTAAAGAACAAATTAATAATCTTACCATGAAGTCGTCCGACATGCGACTGATTACAAAGGAACTCCAATCATCCCGTGTAATACCATAGCCACTAGGCGGTTTTTTCAACTCCTCTGGTTTATCAAGCTTCGAGAAAATGAACTTTTGAGTGAGATGAGCCTTATATTGACGCCACTTATTATTTGCCGAATTCAGACATCCCTTCTTCCAGCTTGGGTCAATATTGTACGTCAGCTGTAAAAAAAAAGAAAAAAAAAAAGATATTAGCCCATAGCATTGCATATACCATAACCATACAAAAGATAATTAAAATTGTCAAAGCATTCTATCTTACATTAACCGATTCCCATATTGATTCTTTAACATCACTTGGAACCTGCTTCCACGTCTTGTAACTTATCTTAATCTTTTCTCGAGCGAGAACGCCAATATAACTTTGCATTTCACCAGCAAATTCTCCTATTGGTTGTCCAATTTTATTGAACCTTACATCCTTTCTAATTCCCTGAACCCTTTGCCAAACGAGCTTATCCAAACGTGTACGACCTCTAGAAGTTCTTGTTGTCTCGATCTCTGTAGATTCCATTACTGTTTTACCCTCACAACTAGAATCAGTGGCAGAATATGCAGTATTTTCTTTAGCCTTCAGCTTCATCGGTATTCTCTTACTGTTTTCAGCAGCTTCATCATCGTGATACCCTATATGAAGCTGTCCACGAGGTGCCATAGTGTCCACAAAGAAATTAGGAGATTATTGAATGCCTGAATCAGACCTCAAGTTCCTCGATGACACAATTCCTGCAAAAATTGAGATCTTGTTAGACATTCGTATTACAAAGAAAGAAAAAGTAAGAACGAAGACAAACAATAGTTACAAAACAAGAAAAAATACAAAGAAAATAGACTAACAAGCTATATTTACAAAACAGTAAAAAAATGGATTTCAGTGGATTACACTTAATTATTGTCAACCCAAGTCTCTTCACAATCTTCACGAATGCACGGTGATTCATTTTCATCTATTCCGTCAACAACCAATGATTCCATTGATAGAAACCCTCTTGTAAAACATTGATAGTGGCTTACAGAGTTTTTCAACTCAACATCATTGATGTATTCAATGTACTCCTTGGTAGGAGTTGCAAGTACAACATGCCATGTAGGAACTTGAGAATCTTCAATGTGAAATACCTGCTTTGCTTAACTGGTCAAGATAAAAGAGTCAGATTTGAATCCAATTCTCTTGATGTTTTACCAACGTGAAACCAAGATCATCAAGTTTAATGTCGTTATTATTCTCAACCTAATTACAATTAAACATTAGAACTTGAAATTTGTGATAATCGAATTCACATATTTCTTGAACAACCCCAAAAAAAATCATGTCTTGACACATCTGGATTTTTGTCCTTTGTACTAGAAACATGCACTGTCTTTGCGACTAAGCTTACTTTCAAAGTTTTGAACAACTCGTGTATCATCGCACTCTTATCATGATACACTCTTTTGTATGATAAGTAACCTCATCAATCAAATAAATAGAATACTTTAACACTTGATAGCTAGGTCCACGCGCTATCCACTTCAACCTTTCTGATTTTTGACAGGTGGAATGGCCAACTGCACTTCCAACCTATATTTCACAATGTGATAAAATTTGAGCATAGCTTTGAAAACCTATATTTCAATACTTATGCAACTTACACGATCATGTAACTAGTTAGCAAACGCTCGGTTATGCTCATCTTGTAACCACTTTTTGGACTTAGCTTTATGAGGAAATTTTTCATTCAGAAATGTCATGTGTTCCCTAATTAAATGAATGTGAATAAGTTAACCAATAGAATTCAAGAAAGTGCAATAAAGTATTAATAACTTAGAGAAATTACTCGATATATGGATCAACGTCAACTCATTTTTCAATACATAACGATGGGCTTGATGCAACTCATCATCACTAGTGGAGTGCACTACTGCACCAGATAGGGGCTTAGTAAGTTGTAATTGCTAATGCCCTGTTGGGATCCCAATTGTATGCACACAAGACATGTTGTCCGAGCAAAATTCCGCAGCCTTTTCAGCAATATAACATTCGGCTATAAACCCTTCAGGCCGATTGCGATTTCGCACATAGCCTTTCAAGATCTTCATGAATATTTCAAATGGTTCTGGTGCGGTGTTGAACTCGTGGTTCCCATTAAAATCTTTTTTTTTGCCTTCGAAAAGGATGATTTCTAGGAAGAAACCTTCGATGACCTGTATATGACATTTTTTTACCTTGTCGAATATGTTTCTTCACCACAAATAGGACGTGCATGATATCCTTTCACAACACAACCTGACATGTTCCCATATGCAGGAAAATCATTGATCGTCCATAGTAAGACAGCTCTACGCGAGAAACTTTCTTGTCGATATGCATCATATGCATCAACGCTATATCCCATAAGCATTTTAAGTCATCAATCAAAGGTGTCAAGTAAACGTCAATATCTTTTCCCGATTGTTTGGGACCAGAAATCAACAAAGTGAGCATCATAATTTTTTTCTTTATACACAACCCTGGATGATCATTACAACTGGCCAACAACTATATGCAAAACTCATCAAACTATGGGGTTTGGTCCCGTCTGCTGATATGGTCAATCTAAGATTTCTTGGCTCAGAAGCAAACTTTGGCCAGTTGTGATCCACTACTTTCCAAACAGGAGCATCAGCTGGATGACGCAACTATCCATCACGAATTCTTTTATCAGCATGTCAAATTCACTCCTTGCTTCGAAACAATCTTTGAAATCTTGGAATAGGTGGGAATTACCAAATAACCTTTGCAGTAACTCCTCCATTTATCGTGGAGTTTTTACCCAACTTCCACCTTGATATCCCGCAAACAGGGCAATTGGAAAAGTCCTCGTATTCCTTCCGGTATAAGATACAATCATTAATGCAAGCATGTATTTTCACATAATTCATTCCTAATGCACATAAGCTTTTCTTTGCATCATACAAGGACAAAGGCAATTCATTGTCATTTGGAAGCATTTTTCCGAACAAACTAAGTAAGTCAGTGAAACTTTTATCATTCCAACTATATTTTGCCTTCAAGTTAAATAATTTCACGAGTGTTGTTAACTTTGTAAATTTAGTACATCCAGAATATAAAAGTTTCTCGACATCTTCAAGTAGCTTATGGAATTGGTTTGGATTCTCAGCATAACTATCATATGTAGCATATACCATATCTATAGGTTCCTCGGCAAAATATTTGTGTTCATCTTGCCCTAATCGATCATTATCATTCATTGAGTTCTCGATCGTAGATCTTTTCTCATGCCAAATCCATGTATGATATGTTAAATCCATACCTTTACAACACAAATGTGCCCTTATAGTGTGAACATCTTTCTTCTATAGATTACCATCTTGCACATGGGCAAGGTATTTCATTTGGATCGTTAGCGTTTCGTATTGCAAAGTGCAGGAAAGACTCTACCCCAACCTCATATTCATGTGATAATTTGTTCTTTGACATCCAAGCTTTGTCCATTACTCGTACAACTAAGCAACCAACAACGATCAAAGCCTTCAAAACTAAAAAAATTAATCAAAGTTTTATCATTCTTCGTCCACAAAGTTTCCCATTTTAATTATTAATTCTGAGTTATACTAGATCACTCATGGGATGAAGTCAAATTCTGGTAGTAGCACAAAATCGGAAATACAGTATTTTTAAAAAGTAAAACCAAAGTAGGTGCAACAGCATATGGCAATAACCCATGTTACTTACTACTGAATTTTAACTCCCACACGTGATGTTGCATCTACTTTGCTGGAATATATCGGTTAAATTTAATTTTTTTTCATATTTCTAATAAAATCATTACAACATTAGTTTTCCGAAGTTACAAAAACTCAAAGTAATTATGTAAATTTTTTTCTATTAGAGACAAGACTATGTCACAAGATAAGACAATAAAATAATACAAAAAAGAGGAGCTTAGCCTCAATCTTAGATAGGAGATTACCCATAACAACTCAACTACGTCGAGCCTTGCCTTGAACAAGCCAATCAACCTCAAACCCTTCCTCTTGATCTGAGGTGCGAAGAAAAAGATATCGAATTCATAGAATCCCTTTTACAGTATTTATCTATAATCCATGTAAATGTAAAATGCGTATAAATCTTTGTGTAACCTTATAATATGGCCGAGGAAAGGGGGTTCCAAGAGAACAAATCCACCAATCAAGGGACTCTGGAAAAATAAGGAAAGAGCTAAGTTATACTGATCAGCAATATTTGAGTGAAAAAGAGAAGACAACTTTTCATAAAAATCAATTTCAGAGGTGATCTTTCTATTAATGTATCGATTCAAATCTGTCATTTCTTGTTAACAACAACTATACATTTATCTTTTTTAAAATATCGATGCATTTTATAGAAACCCTCGTAAAGCACAGCGAAATGACCACATCAGGAAAAACAAAGAAATACAGAAAAAGGCATGTCCAAAGAACTCAAAAAAAGAAATATTTTCATTGTGTACGTAACAATGATTATATGTCTATGGCGTCAAAATCTTTCCCAAAACTTTGTTTAGTAAGATCTCAAATTTATCTAGATTCCACTTTCATCATCCAAGAAAACAAGAGTCATTTAATGTGTTATGCTTGTATATTTTCTGGAAAGAATTCAGTATTAAATGGTTTACATGCATAGTTGTTAAGGGCGCAAGGCGCACTAAAGCGCAAAGGGTCCTGGAGCATGAGGCGCAAGGCAAGGCGCACGCCTTATCGAAGCAAGGCGCACCATTAATTTTTCAAAAAACTATATTTATTTAATGCTATTATATGATAAAACACTATTATTGAAATAATTAAGCTAAACAAAAATATATCATATCATAAAAAATATTTATCTACTACTACTATTTTGTGGTAAAGTGCAGTCTTTAAGAATGCAGTAAAAGAAATATTTCATTCTTGGCATATTTCTGCATTATTTTTAGTTTTCTAATCTAGAATACTAAGATTTTATTTTTAGAATATTGTGTGTAGTTAAGAAATCCTATTACTAGTAGACTTTTTGTTTACTTTTATTTTTCTTTTTTAACCATAATAAGTGTAGGGATTTTCTCTACTAATTTGCAATCAATCAATTTAGATTCTAGTTTAAGGCAGATTGACAATTTAGATCCTAATTTATAGTTGTTATCTATCTATCTATAAATGTAATTTCAAATATTTTGGGAAATGGAAACTCAATTAAATGTTCTTTAAATTAAAAAAGGGAAAATATATAACTTTTCTTAGTCCATTTATTTTATTCTAGGGTTTGATAGACTTTCTTTTTATTACGTTAAAATAGAAAAGAAATGTAAAAAACAGAACAAAAACTGAGGCGCGCTTAGTGGGCTTCAAAGGCGAGCCCAAGCGCGCGACGGGCTCGCCTTATTAAAAGGCTGCGACTAGGAATATCCCAGGCGCAGAGTGGTCGCCTGGTGGCGGCAAGAGGCGCTCACCTTTAACAACTATGTTTACATGAAACAACTGCTTCTTCCAAACTTGATGAATGTGCCCAAAAAACTCCTTTTATACCGACTCAAACGCCAAACTCAATACAGTATATCAGCAAGTCCTTTAAAATCCAGTTTGACAAACCATGATAAAGACTAATACTATAAAATAGGGCAAGGGCAAAGAAGTAATCTTGGAAACACATGCCATTCCAATTTGTTACAAAATAGTAAGAGAATCAATTATATGGAAGAAGAAACCTCGTGATTTCATTTCAGTAATACCAAAAAACTTTTCATTGGAACATACTGTCATGCCTTCCTGTGATTTTCCAATCAGTTTAAAATCCCTTTAAAGGGCAGGCTCGCCATTATTTTGAATTCCAAAAAAATAGGATATGCAATCTTATTAATTAGGAACAGATTCATGAAGAACTAGTTCTCAGCTGATGATAAGAACTTCCAGCTCTTAAATTACGTAAAAGCTGAAATGTTCTGATTCTCAGGCACTTGAATGACGATACTAAATGCCTATGCTATGAATTTAAGCACCTTATACACGTTAAAGGGAAGACCGGAAGACAGTAAAGTTAAATCAATTAATTCCACTGGTCTATCACTTCAGTTTTTTTCTGCAATCAGTTTCGCTCACCACCTTTACAAATTGAAGTGACATCGCTGTTTTGATGAAGCATGAGATAACTATACTAACCAATAACTATGCATTAAGTAATTGCAGGATCACCAAGACCAAGAAAATTGAAAAAAACAATAATAATAATAATAATAATAATAACTCCTCATCAATCATTTCTCAGTCACTAAATAAACAGAGCAACACCAACAAAACCAAAATCCCAAAATATGAAAAACAATGCATTTGCTTGAAAAATCTAATATGAACACCGACAGAAACAATTTCAAGTCATTACCAACAAACAACTACGTTCAGCAAAATTAGGACTGCCAAAAGATTCCAACTTCGAAGCTCTTACTCGCCCGCACCAACACCGACCTTCGTTGTTTTCGTCAAGTAGCCATTAACTTGGACATAGAGATTCTATGGCAGATGCTTGGGAGAAAGAACAGATGACAAGCGCTAGATTCTTCGGTGGGATTTTCCAAATGGCGAAGCTCGTCCCGATTAACCTACGTACGAGCAGGAAAAACATAGAATCGATTTAGGAAAAGGGGATCGAAGCTGATTGAGAATCGATTCAGGAAAAGGGGCAGAAACTTATAATCGATTTCAGGAAAACGATTGACGGTCATGATTCATGCTTCGATCGATTTAGGGCATGCGGCTAGCTGGGAGGGGAGGGTTGATGTTTCCAAGGCCAACAAATTTAATACGTTCTTTCAGTTTGTTGGGGGGAAAAAGGTCAATGATAAGGGTTACAAATGACTCTGGTCTTTCTTCTTGTTTTTTTTTTATATATATATAATTTTAGGAAAACATATATACAAAGATTCCAAAAAATCGTGGTCTATTAGAACAAAAAATAACGCAGAAAGACAATGATAATTGATAATTGTGTTTTATGTGCATATTTTTATCTTATTTTATTGCTTTTTTGCATGTATTCATGTTGTGAGATCTCGGTTCTAAACATCTAATAAGGGAGTAAACTAACTAATAAGCAAGGAAAGGCCAAGACATTTTTTTTATATATATAAAGGCCCGCGCAGCCGCGCCTCATCAGGCGCGGGCGCGCACGGCGCCCTGGTTCATGCGCGGCCGCGCCCTTCCGAGGCGCGGCCGCGCATGACGCCCTGCCCGACAGGCGCGCGGGCGTGCCTCCCTGGCTGCTCCGGTGCTAGAAATTGCCAAAATCAAGAACATCAAGCCATACAATACTCCGAAACATAAACATGCGTTACAAACTTGATTCCTCAAATTAAAACATGAGTTCTGGAGTTCAACAACTAAACCAAAGTCGAGAACATGCAACAACAATATAACGATGAAGTTCGATATCTAAAACATGTTTCAACAACACTAGGTAGGCATGCTGACACGACTTCTAAACCGAGTCTCACTTCTACATCTTTCCCTCGGAGCTAACCATGTCTCTTCTGACTTGTTCATGCCCCCTCTGTTGCCAAGTACACATACAAAACAAAGCAACAGCCGGATAACTGGTGAGAATGATAATCCCAGTAAAAGCAACGTAAAAAGTAATACAACAATAAACATGCTTTCAAGACGTCAACAAAATCAATAACAACGTAATGAAATGCATGTCTTTAAAACGGAATATCAAATCTGATAAACGAGGGATTACTGCTGTGCTTTTGGGATCCCGAGGATGAGATCACGTGACGACTCACCGACTTTTCCAATCGAGGTGGTGCCATGTATCCCACTCCTCTAGACTTTGAGCAACTATAATGAGTATGCTAGCACTAGGCGCAACGACTACGTCCTAGGTCACTCGACTATAGCTCCCAAACATCTAAAAAAAGGGCTGTTCTGCCCATCGAAACAATAGTGCTGGCTCAATATGAATGCATATGGGAACAAAAGGAAATTAACCATATAATTCATTCAAATAATCAACAAAATACAGGTTCCATAAACTAGAACCAGTATCGATGCAATATGTGATTTTAAGGGAAACTCGAGAACCAACTGTCCCGAGTATGCTATCCCGCTACGATGACTGCTTTTACCTTTCAATGTCGTAGATCCAACTTCGGACAAGCTACAACAAAAGATTGTATCAACAACTATACAACCTAAACAACAAACAACGGTTCAAGGAAGTCTCTTTACCGTTCTTCGTCCAACTCTCAACGAACAATGCTGCTAACACAGGACTCGACAAACTCCAACGAATCTGTACGAATATAAGAGTTGATCAACAACCACGATCACTCACAAGCCAAGGCTTCAATCAATACAAAAACGATTCGAAAACCCAAAACTCAAACCGACGGCATAACGGCTATAAACTGAACAAGCCGGAAACGCAGACAGCAGTTCAATACTGATATAACCTCATATCAATGGCCAAAACAACAATAACAAAGAAAACCCATCAATCTCAAAATCCACATTTTTGAAAATGGCTTCCAAAAATCATAACAAATCCGAACGTCGCTCTAATTCAAAACCGACAAATAATAAACGATCAGAACTCTGTCTAGAACAACATACTCGAATCTCGAACGATTCTAACAACATCCAAAAACTAGAATGTATCCGATCGTAGAAGAACTTACAATATAACAAAGCTCTCACTGCAGTGATCGATAATCTACCTTCAGAAATAAATTCCAACAGCCGGATCGAGCTCGGACTGAAATCTGGGAGCTTGGAAATGCTTGGAGGCGTCTTCAATGGTGTTCTCGGTTTGGGAGAGGAAGAAGAGTGGATGACCAAGTCAATACAAGTGTAGATAATATATAAAATCCAATAATTGCGTTTTAGTCCCTGAAATTTCCAAAATTTGCAAAAAGGACCCTGATCAAAATCAAGTCGGCTCGTGAACTCTGTAATCTCCGATTAACTCAAATAAACTCATTTAAGATAAAAACGGGGCGTTACAATTCTCCCCCACTAAGAAAAAATTTCGTCCCCGAAATCAACGAGAACCACAACTCAAAAGATAGAATAAAGAACTAAAGACAGTAAGAAGAACTCACGTCATCCGAATAACTCTGGAAATCGCTGCCTGATGTCAGATTCTGTCTCCCAAGTCGCTTCCTCGACTCCATGACGGCTCTACTGCACTTTCACCAACAGAATCAATTTGGTTCTGAGTTGCTTTTCTTTCCGATCAAGGATCTGAATCGGTCATTCAAAATAGCTCAGAGTCTCGTCTAACTCGGCTTCATCAGGCTGAAGGATATGAGAAGGATCTGGATGATACTTTCGCAGCATAGAGACGTGAAAAACGTCGTGAATACCAGATAAAGACGGAGGAAGTGCAAGTCTGTAGGCAAGATCGCCTATCTTCTCGAGAATCTCGTACGGACCGATGAATCTCGGAGATAACTTTCCTCTCTTCCCAAATCTAACAGTGCCTCTGAAAGGTGAAATCTTCAGAAAGACTTGGTCTCTCTGATCAAAACTCAGAGGTCTACGCCTGACATTCGCATACTTCGCCTGCCTATCTTGAGCTAACTTCATTCTAGACTGAATGACCTTAACCTGCTCTGCCATAACTCTAAGCATCTCCGGTCCCAAATCTGGTGACTCGGACAAATCATCCCAAAATAACGGAGATCGACACTTCTTGCCGTACAATGCCTCAAAAGGCGCCATACCGATACTCGCTTGGAAGCTGTTGTTGTAAGAAAACTCGACAAGAGGCAAAGAATCCTGTCAACTAGTGCCAAAGTCTAGCACTACCGCTCGCAGCATATCCTCTAACGTCTGAATAGTCCGTTCTGACTGTCCATCTGTCTGCGGATGATAATCTGTACTCAGATGCAATCGAGTACCAAGTGCCTCCTGAAGACTGTGCCAGAAGTGCGAAGTGAATCTAGGGTCTCTGTCTGAAATGATCGACTTCGGCACTCCATGCAATCTCACAACATTGCGAACATACAACTCAGTCATCTGATCATGATGATACGTCATCCTGTATGGAATAAAACAAGCAGACTTCGTTAATCGGTCGATCACTACCCAAATAGCATCGCATCCTCGAATGGATCGTGGTAGCTTTGTGACGAAATTCATGGAAATGTGATCCCATTTCTATTCAGGAACAGATAGACTGTGCAACAGACCTCCTGGTCGCTTTCGCTCTGCTTTCACCTGCTGACAATTCAAACATCGAGATACAAACCTCGCTACATCGCTCTTAATTCTCTTCCACCAAAACTGAATCTTCAGATCGTTGTACATCTTACAACCTCCAGGATGAATACTAAACCGACTGCAATGAGCCTCTCGAAGAATACGCTGTCTCAACTCCGAAATATCAGGCACAACAACACGGTTATTCACAAACAAAACATCATCTCTAACCTGGAATTCAGACTGATGTCCCGATCTAACTTTCTCTACTGAAATTTGAATGCTCGGCTTAGACTTCTGTGCTTCTCTGATTGCAACAAACAACTCCGGCTCGGCTTGAATAGCAAACACTCTGATAGTCTCCCTATCTGTTTCAAACTCTAAACCAGAAGTGCAACAATCATCGATCAACTGAGAAACACCGATAGTAGAAAGAGATAAAGAACAAAGCTTTTGGCTCAAGGCATCTGCAACTGCATTAGACTTCCCCGGATAGTACTTGATCTTGCATTCGAAATCCTTCAACATGTCCAGCCATATTCTCTGTCTCATATTCAGCTCTGCCTGTGAAAACAAGTACTTAAGTCTCTTATGATCAGAAAAGATCTCAAAAGACTCACCATAAAGATAATGACGCCAGATCTTCAGAGCAAATACAATCGCAGCTAGTTCTAGATCATGAACCGGATAATGAGTCTCGTGCGGTTTCAGCTGCCTCGATGCATACGCTATCATATGCTTATGCTGCATAAGAACACAACCCAAGCCTCGGTTAGAAGCATCACAATAGACTGTGAAACCTCCAGTACCCTTCGAAATAGAAAGAATTGGAGCACTGGTCAGTCTCCTATTCAGATCAACAAAGCTAGCCTCACAATCTGGAGTCCAAACAAAAGGCGCATTCCTCTGAGTCAGCTGGGTAATAGGCTTGGCAATAGACGAGAAACCCTCGATGAAACGACGGTAATAACCAGCTAAACCCATGAAGCTTCGGATCTCCAGCACTGAAGTAGGTCTAGGCCAATTCATAACCGCTTCAATCTTGTTGGGATCGACAGAAATCCCATCTTCAGAAATAATATGACCGAGAAAGACAACTCGATCTAACCATAATTCACACTTAGACAGCTTGGCAAACAACTGCTCAACTCGCAAAATCAGCAATACGGTCCTCAAGTGCTCTGCATGGTCAGTACGGTTCTTCGAGTAGATAAGAATATTATCGATAAAGATAATGACGAACTCATCTAAATAACGCTGAAAGATACGGTTCATCAAACCCATAAAAACCGCTGGAGCGTTAGTCAAACCGAATGGCATGACTATAAACTCGAAATGACCATACCTCGTTCTGAATGCGGTCTTAGGAACGTCTTCCTCTCGCACTCTCAACTGGTGATAACCCGACCTCAGATCAATCTTAGAGTAGACAGAAGAACCCTGCAGTTGATCAAAAAGGTCATCTATTTGGGGTAAAGGATATCTGTTCTTCACTGTAGCCTAATTCAATTGGCGGTAGTCGATACAGAGCCACATAGAACCATCCTTCTTCCGAACAAAAAGCACAAGAGCACCCCAAGGCGATACACTAGGTCTGATGTATCCCTTGGCAATCAAATCCTCAAGTTGCTCCTTCAACTATCTCAATTCAATAAGTGTCATACGATAAGGAGCTTTTGAAATATGTTGAGTATCTGGCACTAAGTCAATACTGAATTCGATTTCTCGAATAGGCGGCAAACCAGGAACATCTTCCGGGAACACATCAGCAAATTCTCTAACCACCGGTAAATCTACCAAAGCTGGGCTAGATTTCAGTACATCAACTGCATACACCAAAAATCCTTCTGTACCTTTCTGTAGCAAACGAGTCATAGATAACACTGAAATCAAAGGAATTCTAGATCGAGAACCCTTACCAAAGAATTTTCACTCGTCTGCCATTTCAGGTCTGAACCTGACAACTTTCAGAAAACAATCGATGGTTGCCCTGTACTTGGTTAAAGCATCTATACCGACAATACAATCAAAATCTGACAGTCCAAGTACAATACAGTCGAATTCTAACATATTTCCTTCAAAACACAGTTCACAGTTCTTGACTAATCTGACAGAAACAATTCCTTCACCCAAGGGTGAAGTAACAGCTACTACAGTAGGCAACAACTCGGTAGGCAAATCATGCAATAACACAAATTTCTCAGAGATAAAGGAATGGGAAGCACCTGTATCTATCAAAACATGAGCAGAATGACCAAAAATCGAACAGTTACCTGCTATAACATCATCAGGTGCTGCCTGAGCCTGATCCTCTGTCAAGGAGAAAACTCGTGCCTGCTGTCTCGGGGGCTGGTTTGTAGTAGGGTTACCTCCCTGTCTGTTCTGCTGCTGGGGCTCGAAAGAGTGCACTGCAGAAGACTGCCTATCGGGTTGAGCTGTAGGTCGAGATGAACTCCCACTCTGAGCTCGATCTCTAAAACGCTGAGGGCACACCTTAGAGAAGTGTCCCGGTTGCTGACAGGTGTTACAATTACCGAAGACTCCCACACACTGATCCGGTGAGTGTCTTCCCCCACACTTGCTACAGTACAAGGATGATGATCCAGAACTCTATCCTGAACCGAATTGCTTCGAACCACTGGAACTAGAAGAACTGTTCCCCTGCCTTTTGAACTGTTTACTTCTTGCCTTGTACTGATCCTTTCTGTTTTCCCCACTGCTACCACCTTCATACCTCTGCTGCTGGTTCTGATGCTGAGGTGGTTGATTCTGATACTGAGATGGTTGGTTTTGATACTGCCTCTGCTGCTGAGGTGCCACCTGATTACCTCTTTGCCTCCACATGCTTGCTTCTGCTCCCTTTGTGTGATTCATGGCATCCGCAAAGTTGTTAGGCCTGTTGGTGTTTACCAACGTGAAGACGTCGGGGTTCAAACCATTGATGAACTGATCTACCTTAACTTCTTTATCTTCGGCAATAAGCAGTGCAAAACGCAACAGACTATCAAACTTAGCCACGTACTCTTCAATGTTCAGATTCCCTTGCTTCAGGTTGGCAAACTCTGCTCCCTTATCTTTGCGATACGAGATAGGGAAAAATCGCTTATAAAATTCAGATTTAAAAAGAGTCCAAGTAATTTCCATACCTCTACTCTCCATTGCTTTCTTTGTCACGATCCACCAGCTCTTAGCAACCCCACGTAGCTGATGAATGACTAACCTGATTCTGCGGTCATCTGTGTAATCAATGGAATCGAACAGTTGATCTATATCATCCAACCAACTTTCGCAGTCAACTGGATTTTCTGAACCCATCAGTAACGGCGTATTGAACGACTGAAACCTCTTCAGCAAGGTTTCCATAGGCGTTGCTGAAGCATCCAACTGATCAACTTCAGTGCTAGCTTGCTCAGTCGCAGGGATAACTGGCGGTATGTTTCTGTTTATCACTAGATGAGGACCCATCTGATAATCAAAGGTTAGGACACGAGATATCTCAATCGCTATAATCAGTGCCCTTACAACCGCTTGGAATACCGGATACCAGTCGATAACATAAGCAGTTATATCTCAAGTAAATCATGCTTTATAAAAGTAAATAACATAACCATGTAATTCAAATAATTCTCAACAATAAAGCATGCTCGCATGGAATTAATTATACAGCTAAAATAATTCAAACACATGTGAGAAGCCAATACACGCAGACTCGATCTACCCGCTCACTCTAGTTCAACCAAGAATCTTATCGCTCTGATACCACTGTGAGACCTCGGTTCTAAACATCTAATAAAGGAGTAAACTAACTAATAAGCAAGGAAAGAACAAGAAATTTTTTTTTATATAAGGGCCCGCGCGGCCGCGCCTCATCAGGCGCGGCCGCGCATGACGCCCTGCCCGGCAGGCGCGCGGGCGCGCCTCCCTGGCTGCTCCAGTGCTAGAAATTGCCAAAATCAAGAACATCAAGCCATACAATACTCCGAAACATAAACATGCGTTACAAACTTGATTCCTCAAATTAAAACATGAGTTCTGGAGTTCAACAACTAAACCAAAGTCGAGAACATGCAACAACAATATAACGATGAAGTTCGATATCTAAAACATGTTCCAACAACACTAGGTAGACATGCTGACACGACTTCTAAACCGAGTCTCACTTCTACATCTTTCCCTCGGAGCTAACCATGTCTCTTCTGACTTGTTCCTGCCCCACCTGTTTCCAAGTACACATACAAAACAAAGCAACAGCCGGATAACCGGTGAGAATGATAATCCCAGTAAAAGCAACGTAAAAAGTAATACAACAATAAACATACTTTCAAGACGTCAACAAAATCAATAACAACGTAATGAAATGCATGTCTTTAAAACGGGATATCAAATCTGATAAACGAGGGATTACTGCTGTTCTTTTGGGATCCCGAGGATGAGATCACGTGACGACTCACCGACTTTTCCAATCGAGGTGGTGCCACGTATCCCACTCCTCTAGACTTTGAGCAACTATAATGAGTATGCTCGCACTAGGCGCAATGACTACGTCCTAGGCCACTCGACTATAGCTCCCAAACGTCTAACAAAAGGGTTGTTCTGCCCATCGAAACAATAGTGCTGGCTCAATATGAATGCATATGGGAACAAAAGGAACTTAACCATATAATTCATTCAAATAATCAACAAAATACAGGTTCCATAAACTAGAACCAGTATCGATGCAATATGTGATTTTAAGGGAAACTCGAGAACCAACTGTCCCGAGTATGCTATCCCGCTATGATGACTGCTTTTACCTTTCAATGTCGTATATCCAACTCCGGACAAGCTACAACAAAAGATTGTATCAACAAGTATACAACCTAAAAACAAACAACGGTTCAAGGAAGTCTCTTTACCGTTCTTCATCCAACTCTCGACGAACAATGCTACTAACACAGGGCTCGAAAAACTCCAACGAATCTATACGAATACAAGATTTGATCAACAACCACGATCACTCACAAGCCAAGGCTTCAATCAATACAAAAACGATTCGAAAACCCAAAACTCAAACCGAAGGCATAACGGCTATAAACTGAACAAACCGGAAACGCAGACAGCAGTTCAATACTGATATAACCTCATATCAATGCCCAAAACAACAATAACAAAGCAAACCCATCAATCTCAAAATCCACATTTTCGAAAATGGCTTCCAAAAATCATAACAAATCCGAACGTCGCTCTAATTCAAAACCGACAGATAATAAACGATCAGAACTCTGTCTAGAACAACATACTCGAATCTCGAACGATTCTAAAAACATCCAAAAACTAGAATGTATCCGATCATAGAAGAACTTACAATATAACAGAGTTCTCACTGCAGTGATCGATAATCTGCCTTCAGAAATAAATTCCAACGGCTGGATCGAGCTCGGACTGAAATCTGGGAGCTTGGAAATTCTTGGAGGCGTCTTCAATGGTGTTCTCGGTTTGGGGGAGGAAGAAGAGTGGATGACCAAGTCAATAAAAGTGTAGATAATATATAAAATCCAATAATTGCGTTTTAGTCCTTGAAATTTCCAAAATTTGCAAAAAGGACCCTGATCAAAATCAAGTCAGCTCGTGAACTCTGTAATCTCCGATTAACTCAAATAAACTCATTTAAGATAAAAACGGGGTGTTACACATGTGTTATTATTTATGTTTTTATTTTATTTGGTCATATATCATGCATTGTGTCTATATAACATGTCACTTGGTTTATGTGTAGGAAACTTGGAATAAAACCTAAAAATCGGACATAAGTATTTACGCTCGAGCCGCTGGAATTTACCGCTCGAACGAGAGAGAAGAAATTTTGGGCAGAAATGTTCTCACTGGAGCGGCAATTTATTACCGCTCGAGCGAGGTGGAAAAATCAGAAGAGGCAGAAAATGGTTCGCTCGAGCGGGAACTTTCTACCCCCTCGAGCGAAACGGCGTGTAGAGTTTTTATTTTGGAAAATTTTTGTTCGAAAAGGAATCAATCTTTTGAAAATTTGGGGCATATAAATATGTCTTCTATCATCTGATTAAGGGTTTCGGACTCATTCTACCATAGGGGATGCTGCTACATCAAGTTCGGAGTGAAGATTTTCTTCATTCTTTTTCTTCCCTTCTTAGTTTTGATTTTTTTGATTCATGTTTTGGATTGAAAAACTTGAGTTTTTTATTATTCTTACTTTAGATTAGTAGTTTTCTTTCGATCAAGGTCATGTGATTGAGCCGAACAAGTTTATATTGAATACTTGAATGTTTGTTTGGGATTTTTTAGATTTTATTTTAATATTATTGATTGTTGGATTTAAATTTTTCTTGTGAATGATCTGACCAATTGCTTATTTGCATGTTAATTGATTTCGACCCGAAAGGTTAGGAATTGATTTTGATCACTCTAATAATCAACACAAGGTTAAATCGACTAGAAATAGTATTCGATTTCATTGTGCGGCTTTGGGTAAAAAATTGAATTTTCCTAATTCCTTAAAGCATTTTAATTTAATTAGAATTAATTAGAAATAATTAATCCGTCAACAATTCAATAAGTTTAACTGTTCTAGAAAAAGACTGTTAAATAAATTAGGAGAATTTGTTGTAAGTTAAGATTTAGTCTGGATCCTGAATTTTACTACTTGTTACATGAATTGTTCGGTACCTACGTGTGTCCTTGATTGAATTTTTTCATCCTTGAATCAAACCTTAAAATTTATTGATGCGTTTTTTATTTTAATTTATTTTATTTATAATTTAATTATTAGTTAATTTCACAAATCACTTTTGTAATGGACTGGGCCCTCTGCTCTAGCCCATCTGGCCTCTGATCTGGGCCGGCCCAGCCATATTCTAACTCATGGCCTTCTTTCCACCTGGCTAGGGGAGTTTTTGTCCTCCCCAAGGATCGAACCTTGTACCTCCAGGCTTAAGAACAAAATCTTCTGATCCCTGGTACTGTAAGGTCCAAAAATCCACTAAATCGCTCATGATGATTTTAAGATGATTTTTGTAATATTGTGAGTTTAAATTATTTTTAAGTTATGAATTATGAATATGATTTCATGTCTACATATATTTTATTTTAACAATTTTGAGTAAGTTTACGTTTTCAGGTTGAGTTTGATTTTGGACCTGGTACTGTAAGGTTCAAAAATCCACTAAATCGCTCATGATGATTTTAAGATGATTTTTGTGATATTGTGAGTTTAAATTATTTTTAAGTTATGAATTATGAATATGATTTCATGTCTACATATAATTTATTTTAACAATTTTGAGTAAGTTTACGTTTTCAGGCTGAGTTTGATTTTGGACTCATGGGACGAGGCTAACCAATGAACGAGGTGATATAGTACATTTTTATAAGAGTTTTAAGTATAATATTGATATACTTATTATGTATGAGTCGGGGGATAGTATTTTTATCAGACGAGTCGGGATGGGTGACTGACTGCATTTTAGAGATGAACACACATTATGTGTTGAATGGTCATTATCCTATCTATCTACCCGGTTCCCCACCCCATTACTTCACATGTCACATTATCCCTTGACTCTCACTTCTTTCCTATCTTCTACATGATTCCTTCCCCTTTCTCTCTATTCTATCATTTTCTCCTTCTTGTTTCTTTATTGAACCTTCACGGTTCTTCAAGATAGTCACAAGCCAAAGTTCCAAATCTCGTTCTTGGTGTGGTTAGCTCGTTGCCAAGAATCTGAATCAACTCCATATTCATTTCAAGAAAAGTACAAATTTAAATGATTTTGAAACCCATTCAAGCTATTATGTATTTTTATATGAATTGATGTATGTTGAGATATGTATGCATGATTTTCATGAATTTCAAGAGCATGAAGTTATGATTTTATGAGATCGTGAAGCGTAGGTTGTTCTTGTTAAGTTCTTGAGTTGATTCAAGGGATTCATGTTCTTTTAAGATTTTAGTGTTTTGAAGTTAGTTAATTCATGTTCAACTACAATAAAATGAGTTTTGATGATTTATGTAGTTATGATTTTGGGTAAAAGAAGTTTATATTTGGAGTTTGAATTTTGAATTGTTGAAGTTGTGTTCGGTGGCACCGAATTACCGATACTTGTTATGATTTTGAGGATAAAAATTAGTTTACTGATCCAAATGATATGAGGCCAACTTTATTTGAAAATTAACTAATTTATCTACAACTTTTATGTTTTGAGTTTTGTCAAAATCATTTTGAAAGATTGGTCAAAATCGCCCCGAATTGTGCCGAGTGTTTTGAATTTTCGGCAGTGACACATCTAGGGAGAATGAACATAACTTCTTACTGAATACTCCAATTGAGCTTAGGTTTTCAGAATTAGAAATCCAAGATCAAGAGATACAACTTTCATGTTTACCATCTTTTCAAATTCCGACTGAAAAATAGAGTTTCAGAGCGAGCAAACAGGCCCATCTGCGCAGGGCATGCGCACCCGCGCCCAAGAAGTTGAGCGGCCGTGCATGACCTTTGAATTTCAAGTTTTTTTATGTTATTTTAGGGTCCTAATTTCATGGTTATGATCTTTTAAGGTTTCTAAAATATGTTTAAGAGTTCTTATGCAAAAATTTCAAGTTTTAAGTTCAAGAACGGAGAGAACAACTTATGTGGATCGATTATATTATGTGATGTATGTACATGTTTAAATTTAATTCATGAAACCTATGTTCAATATAAAAGTATAATTTTTAATCATCTATAACATGCATAAAGTTATTGAGTAAAGGTTTATGCTCATGAAGTTAAATTTATGACGAAAATTAAGATGAAACAATGATGCTTCATAAAGAATGAAATGATATGATGAATGAGAAGTTATGATGAAATGAATGATGTGTGATGAAGCATAAAAAATTTTGATGTCTTATGTGTCTTTGTGGCAGCAAATACGGGATTGGTACTTCGGGATGGGCGCTGGAGGGACCTTTCCAAATACACGGGACTGGCACTTCGGGATAAGATCCGGAGGGGCCTTTCCAATTACTTATTGATCAGCATGAATGATAAGAACATGCCTATCAGACGGTTGCCACAAATTTCACATAATTCGTCAATTAAGAATGAGTTTATGTTTATGTTTATGTTTATATTACGTCATATTATATTCAAAATAAATTTTAAAACTCGTGATTTTTATTGCATATTCTTGTTGAGTCTTTAGACTCACTATGCTTGAATGGTGCAGGTAATGAGGATGACAACTATGCATACGTCGATGAGTTTGATGTCGGACATGAGGAGGAGCCAAGAGTCGAGCCGGCGGGAGATGCATGAGTGTGTTTGTGTTGAAGTTTAATAAAACTAAATGTTGTTATGTTTGAGTGAATAAACCAAGTTTATGTTTCAAATTGTCGTGATTTGGTTTGTAAAATATTTGAAATGATTTAACTAAGGGCGCCCTTTTTGTAATGGACTGGGCCCGCACCCTCTGCTCTAGCTCATCTGGCCTTTGCTCTGGGCCGGCCCAGCCATATTCTAACTCATGGCCTTCTCCCCACATGGAAATGGGAGTTTCATGCCCTTCCCAGGATTCGAACTTGCACCCCAGGCATAAGTGCAAATTCTTATCAATCTTGGCACTTATGCGGTTATGCCTGGGGTGAAAGTTCGAATCCTGGGGAGGGCATGAAACTCCCCTTTCCAGGTAGGGAGAAGGCCATAAGTTAGAATATGGCTGGACCGGCCCAAAGCAAAGGCCAAAAGGGCTAGAGCAGAGGGTGCGTGCCCAGTCTATTACAACTTTTATTGCTTAGTCTATATTAAGTTGAGATAATTATATTTTGATAATTACAAAATATCAGTCTCTGAGGGTTCGACATTTGGACTCAAATTCCACTTATTATTACTTGATCTAGTATACTTGCTAGTAGACATCGAATTAAGCGGTCAAGTTTTTGGCGCCGTTGTCGGGGACTGATTGTAATATCAGAATTTTTATTTTACTTGAAACTAGACTTTATTTTGGTTAATTAGTTTTTAAGTTTTGAAATTTTTTCTTTTATCTTTGCTTTTAGGTACTTTCTGTTGTGCATGCATAGCACTCGACCATCCAAGGATCTCATTCCACTTGACTTGGAGATCGAACTCACGCTTAGCAGGATTCGAAGAGCTAGGCAAGTTATTAATCTTGAGCTTGAGTCGGAATCTGAATCAAAAAAAGAAATGATGGATAACAGAATTGTTCTTTATCTCATTCGTCCACCGGTGAAAGGCTATGGATCTAGCATAGTTCGCCCTACTGTTGAGGCAAACAACTTTGAGTTAAAGCCTTTTATCATAGAGATGATTCAGCTACAAGCACGATTCGGGGCACATATGTGGAATACCCCTATGCTCATCTGGAGCGTTTTTTGTCTATCTGTGATACTTTCAAGTTCAATGGGATGACATCTTATGCAGTGCGACTGCGGTTATTCTCATTCTCTCTGCATGGCGATGCGTTTGAATGACTGGATGATCTAGCAATGGGCTCTATTACTACATGGACTGGCCTTGTTCAAACTTTTTTGAACAAGTATTTTCCTCCTACGAAGATGGTGAAGTTATTTTCTGACATTATTTCTTTCAAGCAAAAGGAGGGAGAGTCCTTACATGCAGCATGGACCAGATTCAAGAATTTGTTGAGGATTTGTGCTCAGCATAATCTCACTCAGAGCCAACAAACTCAAACTTTCTACAATGGAGCCGATCAGTCAGTTCAATCCTATTAGATGTTGCTGCCAATGGAAGCCTATTCAGGAAGACGTCAGCAGACGCTTGGGAGATAATTGGTAATATTACGAAAAGCAATGTGGGATGGCAGGACGTGAAAAAGGAGAAAAAAAAAAAGTTCTATAGGTCGACGCACTGACAGCGCTGAATGTGAAAATTGATGCTCTTACACATCGAATGACTCTTATGCAGATAGCTCCAACAATTAAAATTCAAGTGAATCTGCCCAAATAACAGAAAGAGTTTGAGGTTTATGCATCGAACTTTGCAGGAAACCAAGGGAGACGGTCATACAATCCTTATAGCAACACATATAATCTTGGATGGAAGAACCATCCAAATTTTTCATGGAATCCTGCAGATCCCACCGCCAACACGTCAAAGCCAGTGGAAAAGAAGTCGAGTTTCAAAGATATCATGATGAAGTATGTAGCTGGTACTGAGACTCAGCTGCAAAATCAAAAAGCAATGTTGCAAAAGTTGGAGACTCGGATGGCTCAGATAGCATCCCAACTGTTGACAAGGGCATAGCATACGGATCACTACCAAGCAACACTGGGAAAAAATCATCGGGATGTGAATGCGATTACGGTGGTGAGAAGGTCACAAAAGGAGAAGTCGGATAATAGAGACAAAGAGAAGACTATGGAGGCCGAAAACTTCAGAATCCAAGAAGGATACGCGCGGTGCTGAAAATTTTGAGACGGCAAGTAAGAAAGGTAAGACTTCAAAATTTGAAGTTAATGCTGATGTAGATGTTTCTAGCCTCCTCTTTCCTCAGCGAGCTAAGCAATTATTATTTGATCATTAATTTAAAAAGTTTCTTGAAATTTTCAAAAAAACTATATATTAACATACCTTTTGCAGATGATTTAGCTCATATGTCGAATTATGCCAGATTTCTGAAAGAGTTGTTGAAAAACAAAAGGAAACTGGATGATCTGATGCATGTCACAATGAATAAACAGTGCTCGGTTGTGCTGCAAAATAAGCGCCCACAAAAATTTCAGGATCCAGGAAGTTTTTTTATACCTTGTCAAATTGGAAACTTTTCATTTGATAATGTTTTGTGTGACTTAGGAGCAATTATAAATTTGATGTCGTATTCACTTGTTCAAAAATTGGGTATAACCAATATTGAACCAGTGAATATCTCTCTTAAATTTGCTGATAGATCAATCAAATACCCGAGAGGGGTAGTTGAGAATGTCTTAGTCAAGATAGATAAGTTTATTTTCCTATTGATTTTGTTATTCTTGACATGGATGAGGATTGCGAGGTTCTCTGATTCTAGGGTGTCCCATCTTAGCCATGAGTAGAGCATTGTTGATATTGAAAAGGGAGAGTGTTAGGTAGGTGGTAGCTATCGGTTGGTAGTTGGGGAATTAAATGAAGCATTTAATTCACGCGTAATTCACGCGTTTCTTTCTCCTATAAATTGGCTTCCATGCCTTCAGAATAAATTATCCCAAAATCGAGAGCAAATAAGAAAGAGAAATAAAAGGGTTTCTTGGGTTTTCTTCAGTGTTTTCTTGTGTGAGTTAGAGAAGTATTTCTCGGTAATACTCGAGGTTTGGGTTTGGTGAGATATAGTATTTTGTATACACTTGTAATATTTCTCCGGTTATAAATATTTGTAGCAGCTCCGTGAACGTAGCCTATATTGGGTGAACCACGTAAATCTTTGGTGTTCTTGTTGATTATTTTATTCCGCAATTATTATCGTCATGTTCGCTTCGGTATAATCCATAAAAACTGGTATCAGAGCTGTTACGGTGTCTGGGAGCCTTGGTGAAAAATTTCTTAAAATTCTGAGTATGCTCTGTGGTTGCAGCTTTGTCTGATCTTCCACATCAGAAAAGATTTTTTGAAATTTTATTAAGGCAATAGAAGCGATGGCCGGAAATGATGGATCGGGACCAGGAATCAATAAGTTTGACGGTACAGATTTAACGTTCTGGCGGTTACAGATTAAAGATTATCTGTATAGCAAGAAGCTACATCAACCTCTATCCGGGGTGAAGCCAGAAAAGATGGAGGATGATGAGTGGGAGCTTCTTGACCGACAAGTGTTAGGGGTAATACGATTGACCCTAACAAAGAACGAGGCACACAACGTGGCGGAGGCAAAAACCACGGAAGAGATGATGTCCATTTTATCGGACATGTACGAGAAGCCATCAGCAAATAATAAAGTGTTTCTCATGAAAAAGTTATTCAACTTGAAGATGGAGGAAGGTGCTTCGGTGGAAGCACACATCAATGAATTCAACGCGATTTTTTCCCAGCTAACATCGGTTGAAATCAAGTTTGATGATGAGATCCATGCACTTATTATTTTGGCGTCTTTACCAAATGTTTGGGAGCCGATGTAGGCAGCGGTTAGCAATTCTGATGGAAAAAGAAAGTTACAATTCAATGATGTCAAAGATCGAATCCTTGGTGAAGAAGTTCGCAGGATGGATTCGAGAGAAGCAACATCATCGAGATCTGCCCTAAATCTCAAAAACAAAAGTAGGGGCAAGAGTAGCGAAAAAGGATCTAACCGATGGCGTGACAGATCCAAATCAAGGATTGGAAAAGACAAAAATACATTCGAAAAGAAATTAAAGTGCTGGAGCTGTGGTGAAACTGGTCACATGAAAAAGGACTGCAGATCACCCAAGAATAATGCAAATGCTGTTACTGAGGATGTACATGATGCTTTAGTACTATCCATGGAAAGCCCGGTTGATTCTTGGGTTATGGATTCGGGAGCTTCATTTCATACCACCGGTGATCGTGAGGTATTCAGTAATTACATTGCTGGTAATTACGGAAAAATTTTCCTGGCTGATGGAAAACCTCTGGAAATAGCTGGTATGAGTGATATCAGTTTGAAAATGTCAAACGGATCTATCTGGAAACTCAACAAAGTGAGGCATGTACCAAAGTTGACCCGAAATCTGATTTCAGTGGGACAGCTCGATGACGAAGGACATAAAGTGACCTTTGGTGATGGCTCTTGGAAAGTGAGCAAAGGAGCCATGATTGTTTCTCGAGGCCAGAAAAATGGAACCTTATACATGACTTCGAGTTGCAGAGACATGTTAGCAGCTGTGGATGCTGGAGCTAACTCAAGTCTATGGCATTGTAGACTTGGACATATGAGTGAAAAGGGAATGAAGATACTAATATCAAAAGGGAAGCTACCAGAATTAAAAATTGTCGAACACAAACTGTGTGAAAGTTGTGTTCTTGGAAAGCAGAAAAAGGTGAGCTTTTCGAAAGGCGGTAGAGAACTGAAAGCAGCAAAGTTGGAGCATGTTCATACTGACGTGTGGGGGCCATCTCTTGTGACATCCCTTGGAGGCTCAAGATATTACGTCACATTCATCGACGATTCGAGCATAAAGGTTGGGTTTATTTTCTGAAAAATAAATCTGATGTTTATGAGACCTTTAAAAGATGGAAATTCATGGTTGAAAATGAGACCAACTTGAAAGTGAAGTTTTTACGGTCTGATTTTGGTGGAGAATATGAAGATTTTGAGTTCAAGCAGTATTGTGCACATAACGGGATCAAGATGGAGAAAACCATTCCTGGTACACCTCAACAAAATGGTGTAGCTGAGAGGATGAACAAGACCCTGAATGAACATGCCAGGAGCATGAGATTGCACGCTGGACTGCCGAAATCATTCTGGGCTGATGCAATTAACACTGCAACGTATCTGATCAACAAAGGACCTTCGGTACCACTAGATTGCAGAATACCAGATGAGGTCTGGAGCGGCAAAGGAATAAACCTTTCGTTCTTGAAAGTGTTTGGTTGTCTCTCATATGTTCACATCGATTCAACCAACAGAACAAAACTTGATCCGAAATCAAAGAAGTGTTTCTTTATTGGTAATGGATATAATGAGTTTGGTTATCGATTCTGGGATGACCAAAATCGAAAGATCATTCGGAGCAGAGATGTCATTTTCAATGAGCAAGTTTTGTATAAGGACAAATCTGACATTCCAGTTGGACATAAATGTCCTGAAGTCAAGAAGACGGTTGAAGTACCATTGATGGATATTCCTGTGAATGAGTCGGAAACCAGTAACCTGAAGGATAAAGAAACTGTTGCACAAGATGATGACCCGCAAACTCTGAAATTGAACTCAGGAGATCTTCTAGAATCAGACCACCTCAAAAATACTCCCCTGCACTTCATTATATTTTGCTGACTGATAAAGGAGAACCGAAAACCTATGAAGAGGCGATGCAAAATTATGATTCAATCAAGTGGGAGTTAGCCATGAAAGACGATATGGATTCACTGTCATCCAATCAGACTTGGGAGATGACAGAACTTCCGAAAGGCAAATAGGCATTACACAACAAGTGGGTGTACCGGATCAAAGAAGAAGTTGATGGCAGCAAATGGTACAAGGCAAGACTTGTTGTAAAAGGCTTTCAACAAAGATAAGGCGTTGATTACACTGAGATTTTCTCTCCAGTGGTTAAGTTAACCACTATCAGAATAGTACTTGGACTAGTGGCGAAGGAAGACTTACATTTGGAGCAGTTGGATGTAAAGACGACGTTTTTTCATGGTGACTTGGATGAAGAAATTTATATGAAGTAGCCACAGGGATTTGAAGTACGAGGAAAAGAGAAAATGGTATGCAAACTTCAGAAGAGCTTGTACGGTCTCAAACAAGCTCCAAGACAGTTGTACAAGAAGTTTGATGGATTCATAAATAACGACGGTTTCCTGAGGTTCCAGGCGGATCACTGTTGTTATGTGAAAAAGATTGATGGTTCTTATATCATTCTACTGCTATATGTGGATGACATGTTATAGCAGGATCTTGTCTGGAGAAAATTGATAAGCTCAAGAGAGAGTTATCAAAGGAATTTGCTATGAAGGATTTGGGAGCTGCAAAACAAATTCTTGGAATGAGGATCTTAAGAGATCGGGTGAACGGAGTCTTGAAATTATCTCAAGCAGAGTACGTGAAAAAGGTGCTTAGCAGATTCAACATGAATGAAGCTAAAGTTGTGAGTACTCCTTTGGCTAGTCATTTCAAACTAACCAAAGCCCAATCACCATCGACGGAGCAGGAGCATGCTTATATGAATAAGGTTCCTTATGCCTCTTATGTCGGAAGCCTCATGTATGCAATGGTGTGCAGCAGACCAGACATAACACATGCAGTGGGAGTTGTGAGCAGGTTTATGAGCAATCCAGGGAAACAACACTGGGAAGCAGTGAAGTGGATTCTCAGATATTTGAAAGGTACTATCAGTTCATCTATGTGTTTCAGAAAGTCAAATTCAGGCTTACAAGGTTTTGTAGATGCCGACATGGGTGGTGACCTAGACGGCAGAAAGAGTACTACTGGATATGTGTTCACATTGGGTGGTACGGCAGTAAGCTGGGTGTCCAAGTTGCAAATTTTTTTTGCACTTTTGACTACTGAAGAAGAGAATGTTGCAGTCTCAGAAGCTAACAAAGAGATGATTTGGTTGAGATCATTCCTTGAGGAATTGGGTCAAAATCTTGAGGATAGCACATTACACTGTAACAGTCAGAGTGTTATTCATTTGGCAAAGAATCCTGTTTATCATGCTAGGACGAAGAAAATACAAGTTCGGTACCATTTCATTAGATCAGTTTTGGAAGATGGAATCTTGATGCTTGAGAAGATTCTTGGAAGCAAAAATCCGATTGATATGTTCACAAAGGCGGTGACCACTGATAAACTAAAGTTATGTTCGACTTCAGTTGAACTGCAAGTATAAGAGAGGAGGCATGAGCTGTTGCATTGCCTGTGCGAAGCCATGATTGAAATCAAGTCTTCATTTGGGAGATTTGTTAGGTAGGTGGTAGCTATCGGTTGGTAGCTGGGGAATTAAATGAATTCACGCGTAATTCATGCATTTCTTTCTCCTATAAATTGGCTTCCATGCCTTCAGAATAAATTATCCCAAAATCGAGAGCAAATAAGAAAGAGAAATAAAAGGGTTTCTTGGGTTTTCTTCAGTGTTCTCTTGCGTGAGTTAGAGAAGTATTTCTCGATAATACTCGGGGTTTGGGTTTGGTGAGATATAGTGTTTTGTATACACTTGTAATATTTCTTCGGTTATAAATATTTGCAGCAGCTCCGTGGACGTAGCCTATATTGGGTGAACCACGTAAATATTTGGTGTTCTTGTTGATTATTTTATTCCGCAATTATTATCGTCATGTTCGCTTTGGTATAATCCATAACAGATAGTTAGTTCTAAGAATGAATGAAGAGCAATTTGTGTTCCATATGCTTAATTCGGCTAGCGATAGCTCAATTTCAAAATCTATACCGTAAATTTTATGTCATACTTCTTGATCATATTGGTGAAGGGTTACAGGTTCATCTGTTTGAAGCATCAATCCCATGCACAATTTATCTGGAAGTGAAGCAAGAATCAGTTGCAAGATTGATCAGACTTCATCTAAGATGATGGATGAGCCACCGTGAATTTGGCCACTGAAGCGGGGAATATAGTCGGACTATAGAATATAAATTTAACGCTTACTGGGAGGCAACCCAGTGTTCTTTACGTTGATCTTTAGTTTATTTTTGCTTAGTTTATATATTTTTTTATATTTATTTTTTGCTCCATTCCCATTCCAATTTGTCGAGACCGCCCGCCATGCCTAGCCTGTTACTGTCATACATCAAATGATGCCTAGGAATAAGAGGATGCTTAAACCAGGGGAGTGTTGTGTTTATTTTCATGTGTTTATTTGTTTATGCATTCTGTTAATTGTTTCTAAAGCATTGAGGTCAATGCTTTGGAAGACTAGTTTATTTCATTGTTTGTTATGTTTGTGTTTCATTCATAATGTTTTAGTTTGAATGCATATAGTTCGTATCTTGTTTGTTGTGTCTCGTTAGTTTTATTGTTTGTTTGCATGTGTGTTAAGTGAGATGATGAATGGGAGCCGATGATGATATAAAGTTATGATTTTTGTAAAAAAAAAAATTATGTTTTTGCCCTTGATTTGACATGAGAAACCGTAGGTTGAACCGTGGATATTTTTAAGCACTCATGTTAGACCAGTGAAGTATAGCGATACCATCGATGATATTTTTGTTTGTTAGACCATTGCACGACAATATGTGTTTATTGATCTCCATTGTATTCTTTGAGTTTCAATGATTGTTTAGCATTGCACTTATGATCTTGGACGCACCTAATAGGTTGATGCTTCATCCGGGATATAGACGAGGTGATTTAAATTCAAATCATATCCTAGTTATAGCTAAGTTTGCGGGTAATTATTGGGGTTAAAGCAAAATCGGGTGTAAAATACGGAGGTGTGTAATTAATTATCTCAAGGGAGGTGTGTTTTGTTAAGAGATTGTTGGAAGAAATGGACACTTGAGAGTGAAACTTGCACTGATATGTCTTAGGTCTCTAAGCAGTCGTAAAACAAATTCTTTTTAAGTTGCATGTAAGATTCGAGAGCATGTGTGATTGTGTTTGGTGTTTGAACTTCTATATTGTGTTGTTAGTCTTGCTTGAGGGCGAGCAAGATTCAAGTATGGGGAAATTGATAACTGTGTTTTGTGTGCATATTTTTATCTCATTTTATTGTTGTTTTGCATGCATTCATGTGTTGTTATTTATGTTTTTATTAGATTTGTTCATATATCATGCATTGTGTCTACATAACATGTTCCTTGGTTTATGTGTAGGAAACTTGGAATTAAAGATAAAAATAGAACAAAAGTATTCTAACTCGAGCTGCTGAAATTTACCGCTCGAGAGAGAGAGAGAGAGAGAGAGAGAGAGAGAGAAGAAATTTTGGGCAGAAATATTCTCGCTCGAGCGTCAACTTATTACTGCTCGAGCAAGGTGGAAAAATCAAAAGAGGCAGAAAATGGTTCGCTCAAGCGGGAACTTTCTACCGCTCGAGCGAGACGGCGTGCAGAGTAGTTATTTTGGAAAATTCTTGTTTGAGATGGAATCAATATTTTGGAGATTTGAGGCATATAAATAGGTATTTTATCATCTGATTAAGGGTTCCGGACGAATTCTAACATAGGGGATGCGGCTACATCAAGTTTGGAGTGAAGATTTTCTTCATTCTTTTTCTTCTCTTCTTAGTTTTGATTTTTGATTCATGTTTTGGATTGAAAAACATGATTTTTTTTATTATGTTTACTTTAAAGTAGTAGTTTTATTTCGATCAAGGCCGCGTGATTGGGCCGAACAAGTTTATGTTAAATAATTGAATGCTTGTTTGAGATTTTTCAGATTTTATTTTAATATTATTGATTGTTGAATTTAAATTTGTCTTGTGAATGATCTGGCCAATTATTTGCTTGCATGTTAATTGATTCCAAGTCGAAAGGTTAGGAATTGATTTTGATCACTCTAATAATCAACACAAGGTTAAATCGACTAAAAATAGTATTCGATTTCATTGTGCGGCTTTGGGTAAAAAACTGAATTTTGATAATTCCTTAAAGCATTTGAATTTGATTAGAATTAATTATAAATAATTAATCCGTCAATATTTGAATAAGTTTAACTGTTCTAAAAATAGACTGTTAAATAAATTAGAAGAATTCGCTTAAGTTAAGACTTAATCTGGATCCTGAATTTTACTATTTGTTGCATGAATTGTTCGATACCTACGTGTGTCCTTGACCGAATTTTCTCATCCTTGAATCAAACATTAAAATTTATTGTTGCGTTTTTATTTTAATTTATTTCATTGATAATTTAATTGTTAGTTAATTTCAAAAATCACTTTTATTGCTTAGTCTAGATTAAGTTGAGATAATTATATTTTGGTAATTACAAAATATCAGTCTCTGGGAGTTTGACACTTGGACTCAAATTCCATTTACTATTACTTGGCCTAGTATACTTGCTAATAGACACCAAATTAAGCGATCAATAACAATAAACTTTGTCTATTTATTAAAAAGACACTCATAGACAACAATTTATAAAAATCGTTGTCCATGAGAAAATAAACACAAATCGACAACGGTTTGTAAATAATCGATGTCATTGACCCAAAAAAAAATGATTTTTACTAAACTGTTGTCTTAAATTTAAAAACAAAACGCCCATTAACAACGGTTTCTGTAAAAACCATTGTTAAAGGCCAAAAGACAACGGTTTTAATAGAAAATTGTTGTCTTTTGAGTGTTATATATTACCAATTTGGGTAATTGCATACATTATCCCTGTGAAATACCGAGATTGCTAAAACCCCATATGAAAAAATAATGATCTACTAGCTCCACGTATTTTTTTATTCATGAGCATATACTTCTCCGTGTTTTCAAAATTTGAGCACATAACCCCATGTCCTTACGTATTTTCAGGGGTATTTGTTCACAAAATTTGAAAACACAATGGGTTTATAGTCATAGGGGATTTTTAGCAATCTCATGATTTCACAGGAGTAATATATACAATTATCCCTTACCAATTTTGTTGTAATGTTCACTTGCATGTATTAGACTTTTTGTTAAGTTGTAGCAGTTATCACCATTTTATCTTGGGAAAAAATCATCTGTATTAATGAATTTTGAAGATCCTAAGAGCAGACGAATATGTTTTAAGGAACCGTATGTAACATATTTACATACCTTGGTTTGTGTTTTCATTTTTTTTTTAAAGTTTAGCATTGTAAAATCAAGTGTACATCAGTTATAACGTATCTTATGTAGTTTAATTTACTATTGTATTAACTGTGCTATAATTTACAATTATAATACCAATTTTTCCACATTAAAGAGGCTAAAAATAGAAAAAAAAACATGCAAGTTACAAGACTAAACATTTATATTAATTGTTAACAACATTGATACCCCATGAGAGGACCCATTACATGCAATTAGGCCCAATTTGAGTTCATAGCCAAGAACCAAGGCTTGAGTCCAGCTTTAGGGGCTAATTAAGGTCGGTCCATGAGAGTAAATGATGGAGGCAAGACATATGGAGTTGAATTTGCACCAATAATAGCCAAGGGAGGTGATGACAAGGGTGAAGATGAGTTAAGAGGTATACTAAAGAGATATAGATGAGCTAAGAGGTTTACTAAGGACCTAGAGATGCACTTGGGAATTGGGAAGCCAAGGATGTGCTAAAGAGTTAAGGATGTGCTTAGGAGTTAATTGGGAGCAAAGGATTTGGGAAGGTGGGGAGGTGCTAAATTGGTGGGGATGAGCCAGGGAGTTGAGGATAACAATGACGGAAGAGAGTAGCTAGAGTAGAGCCTACTTGAGATGGATGAGCCCTTAGCCTAAGCTTCGTCTAAAGGGCGAGGCCCCACTTAGTTTCAACCTCGTGTCAAGGGTGAGGTCATGTTTTGGGTTGCTTTAGGAGGGTGAACCTCAGATGAAGAAGCGCGTGAGCTACATGCACGTGGTTCCTTACGGAAAAGACATGGTCTCCTACATCATTTTTTCCTATAAATATCGCGTTTAACTGATCATTTCATTGGCAACTCAATACTTTAATTTTTTAGGGGCTCCCAATTTCCTCTCTCCACTTATTTATTTTTCGACTCTGACTTGAGCGTCAGAAGGCTATGCCGGGATACCCTCCTAGACTCTTCTAACATTCTTTGCTTGGTTTCAGGTTCACTCCGAACTTGAAACTTTGGGCTTAAGTTGGATTCGACAATCAAATTTTAGTGAATATCAAACATAAAAAATGAAAAAAAAAAATATAAATTACATTATTAAAAATACTATTCGCGGTTAATGAAACCAATTCTACTAGTTAATGGATTAAAAATGCTAATTCACATTTAACAAAACCAAAAATAGAAAAAAGGTACAAACTGGAGGACTAAAAATGTACTTTATAAGAAGTACCGATCGAAGTAACAAATATGTCATTTTTAAATATTATTTTTTTACCCTTATCATTATAAATAAATTTAAATATTATATTACTAATTAAATTTTCATTAATTTTAAATTCAAACCACAAAAAAATTAAAAATATTAATAAAATAATAAATAATAAATTTAATAATAATATAAATATGCATTTATTTTGATAACTAAAATATTAATAAATAATTTTATATTAATTTTAATGTTAAATTTAACTAGTACAATAACAATATTACTGTTAAATAAATAATATATTAATATTAAAATATGGTGAATAATAATTAAATTAATTAGTTATATTATAAATTTTATAATATGTTAATAATTATTTAATGATAATATAAATATGCATTTATTGGAAAATATTAATAATAATTTGAATATTAAATTTAAAATTAAATAAAGGTTGATAACAATATTAATATTATTGTTAAATAAATAGTATATTAATAATTATTAAAATATGATGAATAGTAATTAAATTATTATAAATTATATTTAAATATTATTAAATTAATATTTTGTGTTAATTATTAAAAAGTCACTGATTTTAATTTCCAAATCACAAAAAGTAACTAAAAATATTAATTAAAATATAAAAATAATTAAATTTATTAATATATAAAAATGATTTTATTTATAATTAAAATAGGAATTCTAATTTGAATATTCATTTTTTTAATGTTAAAATTAGCTATGTTATAAATTATATTTAAATAATATTAAATTTCTTAAATTTACAATTAATTAAATTTTAGGGTATTATAGGGAAAAAAATTTTATCAACCTTCATCCCTCCTCCCATAAGGTATTATTAATCCCCCATAAAAATGATAATGCTGCGTTTACTTAGTAGGATATGATTATATATGGATAAATCATACTAGGACTATTAAAATGATTTTAGTGGATATGCAATAATAATGGATAAACAGTAACATGTTTACTTCGAGTTATTAATTTTGAGATTGAATTAATGATTGATGGACAAATTACAGTTTTACCCTTCTCCTATGATAAATAATCTTATGTTTAATTTTATATTCATAAAATTTGGATTGGATTATTTTTGAATGTTTTAAATTATTATTGATTCACATATAAGACATTTTTATTTAGCGAAATTATTGTGTAAAAAAATATGTATATTTCATAATTACATAAAACTGATAAATTGATAAAGAAAAAAAATTTCTTCTCATGAATAAGAACAAGTAAGATGATATAATATACATCAACGAGGGATTCAAATTTGGGTCTAAAATTGCCTTCTATTAGCACAAAACAAATGACATATAGATAGTTCCATTTTCCAACTTCTCTACAATAAAATGTTTGTCAATGTCGATGTGTGCATCATATTATAATAAACTATGCTATTGAAAAAACAAAACAAAATTTCTAGCCATAAATACTATAATATGTATTTAATTTTGAAACTTAAATTTGCATAAAGAACATTTTATTTAACGATTAAATACTTCCACAAGCATGAATATCCTCTATATAAAAATAAACATGATATGTTATTGATATCCATAAACAAAAATCCAAACCTAGAGTTATAAAGAAATATGAAAATAACAAATCCAAAATAAGTAGCATGCAAAATAACCGATCCAAAATATTAAATATCCATTGTTTAACCATTCTTTTAAGGCAACATCATTTTAATAAAAATGGTCTTTGCATCATCAGAAAGTTTGAAGAAGAGTTTCAACTCTTGTGGATTATTCACCAGTTGTTTTGCCGCAAAAACCTTGCCCTCCATGGTCAACCATTCAAAACAATCTAATACCTGGAAGACATCATTAGTAACTTCGGTATTGTCAAATGCATTCATCAAGCATTTAGTAATTTCCCCAAGTCTTGCGTCAGTCTTTTCAGAAAATTGTCCCATTACTTCATTTAGATTGTCACTATCATCCGCGATTTTCCTTTTTTTTTGATGTTTTTTTGTTAGAGGACTCGCCGGTAAGCTTTCTTGTTGATCTTGGATTCATATCATCTTCAATTTCTGAACATGGTATATCATTGAGCCCTATGTCAATATCATTCTCATTGCTTGTTTGAGTTTGATTCAAAACATCTTGTACTGCATCAACAAATCCTTCAGTATTATGACCAGTGGCACGATCTTTTCCAAATATCTCACATCAATCATCATAAAATGACCATGACTTATATCTCATAGTCCTTGCATTTGGATCACTCTGCATAACATCACACATTAGAAAATGACATAATATAAGCATAACTTACTTCATTTACGTTTGTATAATTGTAACTTGTTGCATTTCAGAGTTCTGAGGCCAATGTTTAAGACCCAACGTCAAAAATAACATATGATGTTTCTTTCTTTGCTACAAACTCGTGAAAAAAGGTAAGCTTGATTTTTACATTTTGTTTCTTTGTAGAGACAAGAATTTATCACCATTAATTCTAATTCACGATATGACTTAATGTACTAAAACAAAAAATAATATGAATTCAAATTCGACTCGAAATATGGTGCGCAATCAGCATCAAATAGATCATACCTTCACAAGTGCTGTCCAATCGTCATCTGGCGCATCTATCATCTTATCAGTGTCGTTCCAGCCTATTCCACTAATTGAAAGTATACTGAACAAAGAACCATAATTTTTTTTCCAAACATGAATTTTGGAGTTTATATGCGGCGTACCGCGTATATCAGTACCTGAAAAAGTATTTTTCATTTAATCCTCAAGCACAATCAAATAACCATTACGAAATCCATTTTCACTCTTCCATCCTTTATTCACAAGATCTTTCAACGCTAAAATAAGTGTCTCCTCTTCTTTTGTACTCCACATTCTCCCCCTCTTCTCATTTTTCTTACCTTTTATTCCTCCACAAGCAATCCGAGAATCTTCCATACCTATTACAGTTCCACATAAAAATAAATGTCGCATTGGTCAAAGAGTAATATAGGTTAGTAGTTCATTTGTGACATAATACATTGTAATAAATAACACGGCAAAATAGGAAAAATGAATGTCATTCAAAGTTTTAAAAGGACACAAAAAACAAATTCCATGCAAAAAAATAAGTCAATGAACACCCCTCCACTCATGATACATTGTTGTGGCCATATTATCTCTCCAAGTTTGCCATTGTGATGAGGACTCTACATGATCTATAATCTATATAACCATCTTGTTCAACTTCCTCACTATTTATTACCTCTTCATCAGTCAAATCCTCAAGGGGATCCACCGTCATTTCAGATCGTATGAAGTTATGTAGCAAGGCACATGCCAAAATCATTCGGTTTTGAAACTTTACACTATAAAAGAAGGACTTCTTAGTACAGCCCATCGCTTCTTTAGTAAACCAAATGTTCTTTCTATCACGTTACGCACTGAGGCATGTTTCATGTTGTAATACTCTCTGTAGTTCTGTGGTGATGATGCTCCATGTCCCCAAGATTTCAAATGATAACGAACTTTCTTATATGGCGTCAAAAAACCTTCTGCATTAGCATACCCATTGTCGCAAAGATAGTAACAACCTATTAAAATGTGTAAACATAAGTCAATAAATTGGAACAAGAGAAAATTAAAAATCAAATAATAATGAGTAGTTTGTATTTGTTAAATTAAATACCTTTAGGAACCTTTAACCCGTTTGGCCGACAAAGTGCATCACGTAACACCCTAGAATCAGCGGCTGAACCTTCCCATCTCGGCAGAACATACACAAATTTCATATCGCAATCACAAATACCCAACACATTAACAGACGTAATACCTTTCCTTGTTCTATATCTAGCCTTCTCATTTTCACGTACATGAACACTGATGTGTGTTCCATCTAAAGCACCAAGACAACCCTAATAGAATTTATAATTTGGTTAATATAAACTATTGTGCTTTTATATATATATAATGTGTTTAAGAAACTTAAAAAAATGTGTTTCAACATTTTAATAATTGAATTGTACCTTAAAGAGCTTTCACCTCTCATTTGTACTATCATCTGGTACATGACTTGGCTCGACAAGAAGGATATGATGCAATTTAAGTATAGATGATAATACGTCGTGAAAGTTTTTGCTAATAGTTCTACCACTATGCAGGTAGTCATGTCCAATAATACGATTTTTCTTATGATGACCCAAAATGGATAGAAATATAGCTACTTTTTCTTGGACACTTACATATCTACAATCAGTCAGACCTCCTACATGTTCTGTCAAATAACAAAGACGTGCAAATGCATTTCTACTCATCCTCAAATTGTTTACACATTCAATGTCTCCGATATCCACAATCCTTCGAAGATGCGATATCTGTCCTGGTATTTTATCTGTCATGTTATATCTAACAATTCTCGTACGAATCCTAGGATTACGTGGTTGCTTACGCCTTTTATGAGCAACTACCACCACATTTAAAAATATGACACAATCAGTAATAATTTCTTGTAGTGTCATGAAAATCAAACATAATAACTCTTTATCATCCATCTCTGAAAAAAAATTCATCATGGAATATATAGTTAGTTTAAAATGTTGAATATGTGTACTAAAGTATTCACACTCCAAAAAAAAAATGACATGCAAAATAAATGATATTATGCCACAAAAAGATCAATTCACATTAAAAATTTCTAAAACACCAGAAAAGGCAAATCAAATCATAATCATAAGCAGAAACTGGAAACACTCATGTCTTTTTAAAATTAATGTGTAGTCTTGAGAAACTTAGACCTTTAAAATTTACTAAATAATGCATTTTGATAATAGCAATTTAATTGAAAACCATGCGTATATATCTATTCCAGTAAAAGGGACAAATGAAGACAATCCCACAAAAGCATTAATTAGGCTAGAAAATGTATCTTGATTGGGGAAACATAGTGTCCCAAAATGAGTCACAACACAGCTACCAACTACATCCTTATCATCTACGTTTAATTTCATATACGCACAACTATTTATTTAAAAAACTGTACTCTATTTTTTATTAAAAAAACCACAGAAGTATTAGAAAATGAATTGTATCGTCTTTCTGTTAGATCTTGCAAAATCAAAATCCCACCTATTCTAAAATACACTGTGATCTCCTCTCACTTTGGTCGGTCATGAAGTATGGACATTAATTTCTAAAACACCAGAAAGAAAAATAAAATCAAAAGAGAGCACAGTAAGAACGTCAGAACTCAGAAGGGGAAGGAGTTGCAAACTGAGATGAAGCAGCGACGCTCACTCACTAAATCGCATAATGTTTCTCCAGTGCTCGAAAAAAATCCAATTCGTAATTTGGTAAATCAAACAGATCAAAACTTGAATCACTATCTGATTATGAATACTTTTCAACCCAATACACGACAGACCTCCTTTGATTTTCATGTTTGATTACAAAGAGATGCAAATCTTGCATCAATTCATTGCTCCAAAAAAATAAAACCAGACAAAGAACATGAACTCAAAAAAATACCAAATTCATGTATAATTACCGAAGAGTATGTTAAACAATCTTTAATTCAAAAGCAAAACCAAATAATAGAAAAGGAAATAATAAACAGACCTTTGCTCGCAGAACCAAAACACTGGGAACCGAGCACTTCAATGACGGTAAATAGAGATGGCGCGCCCATAAAATAAGAGAAATTGGGAGGAAAAAGAAGGAATTGGGAGGGAAACGAAAGAGGAGATAAACGAGAAGAATTTACGGGGGAGGGTAGATTAGGTTATTTGTGAAGTTTTTTCCAAAAATAACGATAAAGATGAGTAATACCTAAAAATATAAAGGATGTGCTATCACGTAAAATAAGGATAAATAGAGATGAAATGACGGGCTTTGAAATTTGAGAAGAATTGAATTTTTTGAAGTAAACAAAGGATAATATTGGATTAATAATCTAATCCTACATTTATCAAAACAAGTAAACGCAGCCTAATAATATCTATAATGCGGGCCGGATACGGGCTGGGCGGGCCTATCATAATATTTATCAAGCATACCAAACGCATGATAAGAGAAGGATTAGGTAAGCAATCCTCCCTTATCATGCATACCAAACAGTGACTTAATTATCCATGTTATGAATCTTTAGAAACCACAATCTTATTAAGCAAATTTATTATTCATTTTTTAACTTGAATTGTTCATATAATATTACAGAAAACAAAATAATTAATGAATAATACAACACCCCAACATACAAAGTTTACTCAATAAGTTACAAATGATGCTTATAACATGAACAAACTTTTCCCAAGACAAAAACATTGTGTATGTTTTACAATAATTAACCAGTGAAATAAGATTATGACAATGATCAAGCACTGCCACTCCTACTTGCGAAGGAGAACATCGTCGCCCATTCACAAAGCCATGGTTAATCTGGGCATCATTTGTGTCAATGCAATGGAAATTACTACAAGAAATAATGTAAGGATGCCGCCAGGAGCAATGTTTATCATGCAATTCTGATATGTGAGTGCCATTATGAAAAGTGAGACTCTAATTAGAAACTGCATGGGAATTCCAGAGGTCAAACCGTAGATGATTTCCATCGACATGAAGAATCCTATCGAATTGAAAAGCATAAATATCGCAAACATCCCGGGATTATTTGTCCCCATCACCGCCTTTCCGGCCGAATGATCATGTGGTAAATGTGTGTGTATGAGATCAGCGAGCTGAGGCCAAGAGTCGTCCTGCCAAACACCACCCGGTGGGCTGAGAGCGGCTTGATATGTCGTTGTTGCTATCAACACAGCTAGGAGGAGTAATGTGGCACGAACTTTACTAGGAGATTCGTTGAAATTTTTGAACTTGAAATACTCCAGCAATTTTCCAGAAGTAGATTGGGGACGATCACGACTTATATGTTGTTGTTCCTGTGATGAATTATGAGAAGGAACCGTTGAATTTTGTTGTGATAATGTTGCTTGAATTTCTTTAACTCTTTTGCCACCAGATGCTCTAACCATTTCCTCTAGTTGACGGTCGACACTAGCACCATTTGATAGTAATACATCAAGTGGGGTGAGACCACTTTTGTTCAAGGAATTTATTTCATCTAATATCCCTTTGTAATGAAAATTCTCATCCAGCAGCAAATCAAAAACCTTGTAACAAATTTCAATTCAAGATAAGTAAGTCAAATTATATGACCACCAAAAAAATACTGAAACATATGCTTTCTCGAGTTATCCAAAATTCCAATTTACAACATCTTGAATGACTAAAATATTCATCATTGATATATAAGATGTGCTTTCCCCTTTAGAATATACTTCGTATCCGTCCACACTTTACGAAAATGATTAACGTAAGGGTATGTATATTCTAAATTTGATGCTAATTAATTCATGAACTCACCTCATATTGCTTCCCATAGGCTGCAAAGTGGAAAAGGTTGTTTCCTCGCCTATCTTTCTTCTTGAGAATTTCTCCTTTCTCATGTCTCACCACAAAGCCGAGCAATTCCTTAAAAGCCTCGAATTGGTTGTTTGTAATGGCAAGATGAAAACAATTTTCTCCTCGAGCAGTCGTTTCTTCAATAGACTCCAAACTATAAGAAATCAACTCTCTGATAACTTGTTTTCTTCCCTTACAAACCGCATGGTGAAGCGGAATTCTCCCATCTTTTCCTTTTACAAAACAAAGATGACACCCAACTTTTAGCAGCTCTTTCACAATATCTAAATTCCCATCAGCTGATGCAATATGTAAAGGACTATCTCCGTCGAATAAAATCGTGGCCGGCCTCGATGCCAAAGGATCATCGTTGATCAAGTTGTGTAGTGTATGAACATCGCCTTTCTTGGCTGACTCCATTAGCTTACTCTGCATATTTTTTTCTTTTATTGGATAAATCGAACTTAGTTTGATTGAAATAATAGTGAAGATATAATTGGGCAACTTAATGAGGAAGCAAATTTAAACTTGTAAATGAAAAATATCTATGTTTTCTTGACCAAGTTATTTGTGGAGACTGGACAGGTCAAATTTAAAGACGATGCAACCATGCAAGCTAAGGACTTGTAGTTTTTTTATACTTTTTTTTTTTTTTATAAAAGTATAGAATGGGGACGTGGAATTGGGCCGGAGGGTGCTTTTGGAATTGTCGGTGTTTTACGATGATTATGTTACATTTACAATAAGTTACATACAACTGTACAAGGATATACAAAAATTACAAAACTGTCTTACAATGCATTAATGGAAATATCTTTTTATTGGATAATTTTAAACGCAACCGTGCGTATGACTGTATAACTTTCATTCTATGTGTGATATTTTTCTTTTATCATCCGTACGGTGGTTTTTCGGTATACCTTACTACAAATATTGATATAAAAAAGATTCATACCGATACCGATAGTAAAATTCCAAAATTTTGGTACGAAAAAATCTATATTGATACCGTATAGATATCGAAAAAAAATTCGGTATACCGAAAAAATGCCTGTACATATCGAAAAAATTTCGGTACGACATGCCAAAATTCCGGTATTTCGGTACGGTATGTCAGCCCTAACCATCCGTCATGCCATAGTATGTAATATATATCTTATACCTATATATAAAATGAATTAAGTAGAATTTTGTCATGGAAACTATTTTAACAAATCAATTTTGTAATGTGAAGAAGAGTAACCATAATTAATTAATGAAAATCAGGCTAAGATTTGATTTTCTCAATCGATTTTCTTTTCAGCATTTATTTTTCATGATTTTAATTGCTCGCTCAATCTGCAAAAAACATTTTCGTTTCTTTTATATTATTCATTTGCCAAAGCATCGAAGCACAAGCAGAACTAAACATACGGTTCAGGAAATATTACAATTTTAATTTTGGTAATTTATATAATCTGATTTTAGTTCTAGTTCCGTATCTTCAATTTTTGTCAGTTTAATATGCTTGTAACATTATATGGCAGCGATTCAGATGCACCACATGAACATCACTCTAGAAAAATGATTAAAATTGTAAAAATAAAATAGCAAAAACAAGAATAAAGATAACGACTAAAATCGAAATTTGATGAATTATATGAACAAAAGTCGCAACGACAAATATACAATATCAAAATTATAATTTCCATTAAAATTATAATCGTTGATGTTGAAACCCTAGTTTCTACTCTCAACTGAATGCTATTACTGAAGTACCTCACCTATATCGTCAGGCTCTCAATTATAAGACTGAATCAATAAAGGAAACTCTGAATTTGTGACTCAAAACTGAAGCCTCAGACTCCTATTTATGCATGCACGACACGTTTCTGATCGCCAGAGTTCGGACGTTTCGATTGGGACATGGGTGGTTCCGATCTCCGCATGCATTCACACCCATCAGTTCATTGCTTAGTCATCGTGACACATCATCGGAAGCTCCGATCTGGCACTTCGGATAGTTCGAACTGTGCCACATGTCAGTTCACCTCATGACTATTCATAAACAACTTGGCTGACTAGGTTCGGAGGTTCTGATCATGAGTTCGGATCTTCCGAACAGCACCTTTGCTTCCGAAGTTGACCTTGTTGACGTCTTTGCTTCCGAACTGTATATAGTTCGGATCTATTTAACTTGGTCCGGATCTTCCGAACTGCCGAAGTAATATTTTATAGCTTTTATTCGGATTATTCTTGTTAATCCCTGATTTCTTGAGTTAGTAACACTTAATCATGTTAATCATTTAATTATCTTGAAACATGGTACGTGTTACTACAGGAAGACCCACACAAAAATTATTTTCCTCGGGGACTTCAAAACCCAAAGATTCCCCGAAAAAAATAAAATGACCCAACCACCAATAGAGGGGATGGACCACTCAGGACCACCGGACAAAAAAAAAGTTCCAACAATAAGTCACGAGAACAGCTGACCAACAATAATATAAAAAAGTGAGCAAGCTTGAAGTTTGGATTTCAAATCCATGAATGACCTCTATAAATATCAAGCAAAATGAAAATGAAAGCATCGACCATTCTCTTCATTTTTCTTCAAAATGAAATTGTAATATTTTCTTTTTCTAATTTATGTGTTTTGTAATTTCCGCTACTATAAGTAGCTAAACAAGTAATCTCTCCTCCTCTATAGGAGTTTACTAATGTAATAATATATAGTATATCTTAATAAAATTCCAGGTTCTTCTCATTCACAAATTAAGTCTATTCCTATACGTCTTGAGGTATGAAACGAAGCAGGGTTGTGCTGAGTGTTGCTGAAGGAATCTACAAGAGGAACTATCAGTTGTGATCGTATGGTTAGGCTCTGAGGAAAAATCTGCTACCGACTGTTTAATTTTCGTAACTCATGTTCAGTTGATCTTATCAATCAAGCTTATATATTTCTTAAAAAAAATTTCAGCCAGTTCTGAATACGTAGTGTATTTAATTTTGACGAGTCAAGCAGATGAGCAATGGTCGGATTGGAGAAGTCGAATGAGGACCACAAGTCTAAGTACGCGTTTTGGGACATGCAATGTTTTGACCAAGACATTTGTTGACAGGAAATATGTTCACATTTTGTCCTTGTATAATTTAATGATGATCAATTGAGCAAACAGGAGGGGTGTAAAAAAAGTAGGGGTGAGAAAAAACATGAAATTTTTATATGTGGAGGTTTTTATACGGAAAAATATAGAATTTACACGGTCATTAAGGTAAATGAAGATTTTGGCACGGTAAAGTAACAGTATCGAAATTTTCGGTACAACAATGACATAAAATTTTGAAAATTTTGGTATATATCGAAACAATATATATAAATTAAAAGTATAATATTTTTAAATAATAAATTTATAAATTAAATATATAAAAGGTTTTTCCAATATATGTGAAACGATATATAAAATGATACAATATCATAATCTTGGTATAACACAAAATTATAGTATAATCGATATGGTAATTATATATATTGAAAATCTCGGTATACCAAAACTCAGTATACCAAAATTTTTAGTACGATATCACATATATCTTTTTATACCGTAATTTTCAATGCGATATACAATTTTGGATCTATGATATGAGATTTATTGTTTTATAATTGTGTGATTGTTACATAACAGGGTTGGACAATTAATCAATGGGAGTCTGGGACCCATCAGTAAAATGTATAACGGGGTTGGACAATTAATCAATGGGATAAAATTAGTTTATTGGCCAAATACTATGCAATAAATGGATATATTTGTGATAATTAACTTCTGCAGATTCTTGTATAATTATCGAATCGAAGAACTCTATCGGTGTCATGCATAAACTTATAAATGAAGAAAAGCCAAAAGGAAATATTTTATTGGTCAAAACACATAATCATTGTATTTTGTATTGGTACAATGAATTTTTTTTTTAAATGAATTTTTGGTATGATAATAATTATTGTACAAATATCGTTGTACATGTAATATGATTATGTTATATCTAATTAATTATTTTTAAGACACAATAATTTTTTTGACTAAAAGAAGATACAATAAATTTTTAAATAAATATTGAAGTTGTTTGCGTACAAAGCTTATATACATCTATTAGTAATTAATGCAACTATGGCAAACCTTTTCCAGATCAAAAACACGGTACATCTTCCTCAAGATACTTTAAGTTTGTGGAGAGGTCAGAAATTCGACTCTCTTACTAACCTTGTTTTGGATAAATATATCGCACGGACGAGTCGATGCTACCCTTCGGGTAGCTATCCATCACGTGAGCACAGCCCACATGATAGTATCGATTTTTCACTATCGCATATGGTTTGTCTAGTGCGGTTTACCTAACTAACGTGTTTTGCAGATTATTAAGATAGTAAGTCCGAAGGTTTACACCGTACGCCAAAAAAATAACGTCACATTAACATGATATTGATCAAGCACTACCCCTGGTACTTGGGAATGAACATCGTCGCCCCATCCGATAATCCCTCGCCGCCACCAATGATAGGGGCATGATTAGTGGCAATACAATGGAAATTACAACAAAAAATAATGAAACAGTGCCGGGAGGAGCAAGTGTTGTCATGCAGGTGTCATATGTGAATGTCAACGCGAAAAGTGATACTCTAATTTCAAGCCCCATGGGAATTCCAGAGGTCAATGCGTATATGATTTGCAGTGACATAAAGAATCCCATCGAATTGAAGAACAGAAATAGCCCATATGCCACCGGATTATTCGTCCCCATCACCGCCTTCCCGGCGGTGTGTGGTGGTGGTTGTTTGATTGTTGAATTAGCATCAGGCCAGAAGTCGTCCTGCCAGACGCCACCCGGAGGGCTGAGCACGGCTTGATATGTCGCGGTTCCTATCAACACCGCCAGGACGAGTAGTGTGGCACGGACTTTACTAGGTGATTCGTCAGACTTGTTGAACTTGAGATACTCGGCCAATCTGCCGGAGGCAGATTGGGACCGACGCCGACTTTGTTGTTGTTGTTGTTGGTGGTGGTGCGATGAATTGTGAGAAGCAACCATTGAATTTTGTTGCGATAATGTTGCTTGCATTTCATCGAATCTTTTGCCACCGGATGCCCGGACCATTTCCTCTAGTTCACGGTCAGCAACACCATTTGATAGCAATACATCGAGTGGGGTGAGACCACTTTCGTTCAAGGAATTTATGTGATCCACTATCTCCTTGTAGTGAAAATTTTCATCCAGTAGTAAATCAAAAACCTTGTAACAAATTCAGGGATTAATATTTTTTTTAAAAAAAAATATTTCCACAATTTCCACATTTAAAAAAAAATAATAATAAAGTTCACTCACCTCATATTGCTTCCCATAGGCTGCAAGGTGGAAAATGTTGTTTTCTTGTCTGGCTTTCTTCTTGAGAATTTCCCCTTTCTCATGTCTCACCACAAAGTCAACCAATTCCTTAAAAGACACAAACTGGTTGTTTGTAATGGCAAGATGAAAACAATTTTCTCCTCGAGCAGTCGTTTCCTCTATACACTCCAAATTACAAGAAAGCAACTCCCTCACAACTTGTTTTCTTCCCTTACAAACCGCATAGTGAAGTGGAATTCTCCCATATTTTCCTTTGACAAAACAAAGTTGACTCCCAACTTTTAATAGCTCTTTCACAATCTCTAAATTCCCATTAGCTGATGCAATGTGCAAAGGGCTTAAACCATCTTGGTTCAATTCTGCTGCTAATTCGGGGCCCGAACTCAACACCACCTTTACGAAATCCAGGTATCCACCGATGCAAGCGATGTGTAAAGGACTATCTCCTTCGAATAAAATCGTGGCCTTCAATGCCAAAGGATCGCCTTCGATCAAATTGTGTAGTGTAAGAACATCTCCTTTCTTGGCTGCCTCTATCAGCTTCCTCTCCATAAAATTTTCTTCTTTTTTCTGGGAATGATTATAATGATTTGGAGTGAGTTTGATCGAGGCAATTAATGAACTACATATTCTTACAACGGACAAAGTCAAGCGTTGAGACTAAATACGTGTTATTATCTGAAAAAGTCAATAGCTTCAGATTAAATTGAACGTATTTGATTCACATTGTGAAGTTAGGTGGACATAAAAACAACTACTATACATCTTGATCATAACATCGGTTGGGAGGTGAGAGTTCAACGATATCTTTTTATATATATAATAACAAGGATTTTTTTAGACCACTGACTTATCTCATTTTATGTTTAATTTGGTGACATGACATGAAAAAATAACCTTGCATGTGTTATCAAAAAGTGATTGTATGACACCCAAAATAGTTGATGTTGTATCGAAAGTTACTAATTTGTTTTGCACCACATCAACGATTTATCATAAATAACCAAAATTAAAACTTAGTGCACAAAATCAAACTTTCGATTAGGATACTTGGTATAGTGATGCGTGTTATGTATTTTAAAATTTTGATATTTATACTATTAATAAAGATAAAGAGGATTTCATTTAAAAACTGATTTTGATTAAATTTTTTTAAATTGACTTAATTTCTCTCACATGAATTTATCAATATCATATTCTACTTTCATGTTTGTTTTTGTTTCAATTGAAATTTTATTATATTTTAAATCTATAATATATATATATATATATATATATATATATATATAATGACTTTTAAAACAATCTTATTTGTGTTTCCAGATAATTAATAAAAAAAAAAAAACTCACTTATCTCTTATACCCAGTGTCCTAAAAGGCGACTTCTAAGTGCTAGGCAGTTGCTCAATGCCCCGAGATTTTTAGACAGTTGAAGTTTTTAAGAGTTATTACATTAATTGGCCATCTAGACCGTCTAATCGCCGCCTAAATGCATCAAAATCTACATAGACGTTCGTCTATATTAACATATAATATTTTTTTATTTTAATTTTTAAAAAAATTATTTTACATATTTGACCATCAATTTTTATCGGATGAAGACGAGAAATATGTCATCTATTTTGAGTTTGAATTCGATAAAAAAAATTTATTGGAGAAATATTGAGATGAACAAGAATAATTAGATATTTAGACTAAAAAAATCACTAATTAGGCAGGTGAATTTGATAAATATAAATTATTAGAGAAATAATAAGATGGATTAGACTAGAATAATTAAATATTTAGATTAGAAAAAAAAAATCATCTAGACGACCGCTTAAGCGTCTAGGCGCTATGCAGTGAGCAAGTGTCAGCATACCGCTTTTTAGAACATTGCATGTTCATACCATTCCGCTATGCACACTTTAAAGTTGCATGTATAGCACTTATTCCAAATTTTATGTACACACATCATGTGTGCTACTCTGCTAGTTTAAGATTATACTAGTAGCGTTATGTAAACTATTAGATTTAATAATAATAATAATAATAATAATAATAATAATAATAATAATAATAATGTGTATTTATATTTAATTATGTACGAATGACATATGTGGCCCCATGCCTAATCTAGTCCATATTATCGTAAAGGTTTAGCAATTAATTTTATATTTAATTTGATCTCTTCATATGATTACTTATTTTAAAGGGCTATACTTCGAATCATCGATGCTACATAAGTGTTTGTATTAACTAATTAATCATTAGAAACTAATTTAAATATCATCAGAATTTTTTTAAAAAAATAAATCAATGAAAAAAGAAAACCTTTGATGGAATAATTCTGACGACAACAATCAATAATTGTTGCATGGAAGCTTGAATGAGATGTTATCCTTAGAATAGTACTAGCTACAAATCATATGTTCAATGTTTGGCATCTTGACACATTAATAATGTTAATGTTCATAGCAAAATATGAGTCATTAGATTAAAGGTCAGAATATTGCTGATATCTTATAAATGAGAATCATCACATGCTGAGCCTAATCAAAACCCACAAACCAAGAACTAAAATTGAGTCCAACTCTTAAGGAAAAGGGTAGGCCCATAAAGTTAAGCGGTGGGGTAGAGGTATGTTGGTTCCTAGAGTATGGGAATGAGACTCATCAAGTTAGCTCCATCTCAACTAGTGGAACTCTAATCACAAAGATCCCTAATACGAGCCAAGATTTCATAACAATATAGAATTGAAATAATAAATTGATAGAAGAGTAGGAGGGAGAATGGAGAAGTGGAAGAGGGTGTCGATGGCGACGAAGAGTAATTTGGGTAGAGTTTGCCCAAAGTGGGCGAGCCTCGAGTGGAGCGAGCTCCGGATAAAGAAGCACACGAGCTACACGTACGCACGTAGTCCTATATATTTTTTTCTATAAATAATGAGTTTATTAATTTCATTTGAACTGATTTACCCTCATTTTGATGGGCGTCCAAGCTCCTCTCTAGTCTAATGCATTCAAGTTTCCGACTTGAATCTTAGATGGGCTACGTCGGGACACCCTTTCAACCCTCTGTAACACTCTTTGTTTGGTATCCAAGTCACCCCAAACTTGAAACTTTGTATTCGAGTTGGATTCGAATGGCGGATACTGACCTTTAAATTTTAGTGAATATATATCACGTATGGTAACTTGAAAATCAAGTTATTCAACCCGCGTGGGAGGAGACTAATGTCAGAATTCAAGTATTCAACCTAAAAGAACTTTAAAGACGAAAGCAATGTGGGTATTATAATTCTTTTATTAGACCATTTCTGCTCTAAAAAAAATAAATAAAAGAATTTGACCATTTCTTTCTCTTTAATTTAATTATTGCAGAGTTCTTTGTGTGGACGCATTTATTGAAGTCAGCAACTCAGCATCATTTTAAGTTTTAAGTTTTAACCGTATGTTGGGAGGAGGAGATAAAACAGGGAAAGCCCATCCATACTAATTGCCAATTGGGCTAAGAAAAGGATTATAGTCCATTTTTTGATCTTGTGCACAAAAATATATAATAATTAAAAATATAGAATAAATTTTTTTTGAAAAAATATTTGAATACTTGTAAATGAAAAATCTATCTGTTCCAGGACATGCCTTTCGTGAAAAATATTTGAATATTTGTAAAAGAGAAAAGCACGTCAAATACCCTTGTGAAATTCTGGATGAGTTTATACCCCTCAACAGTTTTAAGAATTTCAGTCCATGTATTAACTTTTTGTCTCATAAGTTTGTCAAATGACAAAAAAACCCATAAATTTAACAATAATCATTCCCATTAATTCTTTTTCAAAATAAAATGATATATTTTTTTATTTTTATCTTTATCACTTAAAGAGAATATAAATCTCGAAACGTACCACTTGAATTGTTGTATAGTAAAAGTCGCGATGTACGCAGTTTGCTATGTAAAAACAGTCAGTGTTGTACTTGGTGTTACAACACCAAAAACAACACAGTGCAACGAAAATTAAAACGTAAATAAATAACACAAGTAAATAATTTTGCACGAGTATGAAAACTCGTGTGGATGCCTTAGGGCTAAATATCATTAGAAAAAAATAAGATCAGTCTTACAAAGCAATACTAGTGATTTTATGAAAAATCATTAAATTCTAAATTTCTAACAGGTTGAGAAATCAAATTTGCATCCTAAATAAATCAGAGTAAAACAAATAGATGCAACTCTCGTAGCCTAAATTTGAAGAGACAATAAAGATCTTCGAACAACACTATTCCTACAGTGTTGTCTCGGATGTCTTCAACACCAACGGTAACACAGGGACAAACAATAATGTGATTGCAAAACGTCTTCAAAAACCTTCAACTTCGTGTCTGCAATTCTTCGATTGATGCTCTGGAAGTCGACGTCTGAAGCCGTGTCTAACTTGTGCGTGGAAATCCTCTTTAAATAGAATTGAGTCCAAGGTAAGTTGATTTTCATAAATAAAGTCCTACAAGAATAAGAAAACAATTATAAGTAGAAATAAAACTCTATTAATCAAATCAAATCATATCTTAATAATATCATATAAGAATATAACACTAAATTTTCTTATCAAGATATATTTGAACACGGTAAATATCTATCCTATAGATTTTGAATTAATCATAGAATATTTACCAAATCTACTAACTTGTCTAGAATACAAAATCACATAATATTCAATAGTTAAGGCCAAAAATCTCAAGGAATTAAAATTTCTTTCATATAGTTTATGTGAGGACCTCGATTCTAATCATCTAATCAAGAATAGATTATTCAAGCATCAACAATAATCCAAGGCATAAATTAAAGAAAGAATTTTTTAAAACATGCACGGACTCCGTGCACACCTCTGTGCTCAGGTCCGTGCATTAACCTGTAGACAAGGCTCAAAGGCTGCCAGGTACATGGACCCCGTGCCACCTCCGTGTCAAGGTCCGTGCACAAAAATTACACTAAAATGCCAACTCTTTGTTTTTTACACGGACTTCGTGCCCCTTCTGTGTTAGGGTCCGTGTATAGCCAAAAACAATCCATACAAATGCGAAGGTACACGGACCTAGGCACGGAGGTATGCACGGGGTCCATGCCCTGCTAAAATTCAAAAAATAAATAAGGCACTTCAAAACTAAATTTCCCAAATACTACTCAATTCAACAAACCAAAACATGTATTTAATACATCAATCTAGTAATCTCAAATACATGAAGTGTCTAGAGTAGAAAAGTGCATTATTCAAGGTTTTCTACACTTCAAAATACAAATCAAGTTCGAATTACAACTTCGACTTCTAAACCGATTTCCCACTTCTATCATTCTAAATCGAACTAGTCATGTCTTCTCTGACTCGTTCCTTCCCCACCTATTGCCAAGTACACATACAAAAACAAGACAACAGTCGGATAACTTCGGTGAAAATAAATCCCAATAAAAACAACATAAACATGCAATATCAAATAGCATATCAATATCATGATATGATATATATAAGTTTCGATAATATATAATAAATATGAAATGCATGTCTTTAAAAATCGGGATTATCAAATCGGATAATCAAAGAAAATTCGGTTTTTCATTTGGGATCTCGAGGATAAGATCTCGTAAAAAGCCCACCAATACTCCCGATCGAGGTGGTGTTACGTATCTCCATCCTCTAGACTTTGGTGCGAGTATAAGGAGCATTCTGACACTATGAGAACTCAACAACCTAGGTCACTCGATTATATCCCCCGAAACGTCTAATTCGACTGGGCCGCTTTGCCCTCTGAAATCAAAGATTTAGGCTCAATATGGATGCAAATATGAATCGTAATGCATTCAGCTAATTAAGACAATAAAAATCATGTAAGATCACATATTCAATCAATATCAAATAATCATGCAAGTATGTGATTTAGGAAAACTCGATCATCCAAACATTCTCGAGTATTTTATCTCATTCGATCGATGTCAGCTTATACCTTTTTGTCGATTCAATTGATGCTCCAAATCTGGAAATCAACATCAAAATATATATATATATATATATATATATATATATATATCAAACTCTATTCCAATCTTAAAACAAAACAAACAAGGTAAACTCGTTACCAATCTCTATCAACTCTCTATCGATTCAAACTCTAAAACCTCTAAGTCCAACGACGCTCAAACAAATCTGAAAGGAGATGAATATTTCTCAATATCAATCATTCATTTCAAATCAAATCCAAAACTCATTCAAACTTCCAAATTCAGAAATTCTCAAACCGACGGCATAACGGTTAAAAAGGCTAACCGAAAATCAACAAACATCAACACAACTCTCCAATTCAATTCATAACAACATCAATCCATCCAAATCTCATCAAAAACGTGCCAAAATCCAAAATCCAGAATTTGAAAAATTCAAATAAACTTCAGAAAATCATAACAATTCCAAACGCCACTATATTTTCGAACCGTCTTAGATATACTATCACAGCTAACTCAAGAACAATATATCCAATCAAAATCAAATTCTAACAACGTCTCAAAATCAAAACATGTTGGATCATAATAAAACTTACGGTATAACGAAACTCTCGAAGTTGTGATCGCAAATATACAATTTATTCTGAAATCTACCGGACGGATAGAAGAACCGAAGAAACCAAATGCTTGAAGAAATTGGCTATGGCTTCTCACGTGAATAATAAGAAGAGAAGGAGAGAGAACCCACTTGCACGCCTAGTCACATATAAAATATCAAGACCAAGTGTCAAAATTAGGGAATGCAAATTTAGCCCCTGAACTTTTTAGAAAAAGCAATTCAGTCCCTGATCAAAATTCAATTCAACCCTCAATTTTCATAATCTCAGAATATCAATATCAATCTCAATTAATCTCAAATTAAGATAATTTTGGGGTGTTACAATTTAAAAGACTTTATTTGTATCATTATCACCAGTTGTAGCTTTTGACAAAATAACAAGCACTCGATCCTACAATCGATATCAAGGTTAATTAAGGCCATATTTGATTCTCCGATTGCAATGATTATGATTATTGATAGGGATACTAATGATTATAATAATTTTCGCTGCAAACACTTGGTCTTGCTCAAACCAAACCATTAGTAATTAAAAAATAAAAACCAAATAATGACATGTTAAATTTCATCTAAAAAATATGAATTTTCAAAATAAAATAGATTACATTTTAAAGTAGATTGCATAATAATTGTTGCTGCAAACACTTGTGTATCTTATTATTTAATTAGAAATGTATACTTTTTAAAAAATCAAGGCCAAATTAATTTATTAAAGTTAGAGCTATCAAAGTAGGTTGGACTCGTTGGGTTGGCCTACCTCCTCCCGTTATATAGTAGGCGGGTTGAGTTGACAAATTTTCAACCCGCTTCCTCCCCTCGACACCCCCCCCCAAAAAAAAAAAAAAAAGTGGTGGGTTACGGGCCAACCTGCCACAACCCACCAAATATAACTAAAAATTGGTGGGTTGGCCCGCTCCGCACTGCAAATAGGCAGTTTGAGTTGATAATTTCTCAACCCGCCTAAATGGTGGGTCGGGTCGGCTCGTCAATCGACGAGTTTTGTTGGGTTGCGAGTTGGCCCACCCCGTTGGCTCGTTTTGACAGCTCTAATTGAAGTCTATCATGATATTATGGTATACCCATTATTTCATTTTCACATAAAAAAATGGATGATCATAAGTAATTTCATATTTATTATATTGAAATAGTTTTATTTTTAAATCTTCAATTTATCTTTTTATCTATATTTAAATTCAATAGTTCTATTATGAAATGGTTATACGGATCAATATCAATTAGAAAGATGGACCCAGTTTATATCTATATTGAATAATTAATGTTTTTGACATAAAAAATATTTTTTTTTTTATGTAGAGTCAGATAAAATATATGTCTCACAAAATTGATATGTTAAATAATCTCATAAGAGATTTCATGTTTATCTATATTTAAAATTTTTAGATAATCTATTACTCCTAATAAAAAAATAATTAATTTGAAATAACAAAATTATCATACTTATACGTAGAAATAGACTAGTATATAATTAAAATATTTTATATTTATAAAATCAATTTGATTTGATTTGATTCAGAATTATTTGGCAAAACCTTAAACCTAAAAACTTTTTAATTTTAAAAAAATCCAAACCGTCATCAGACTGTAAACCAATTCAAACAAATCTGGTTTCTCTCGCCCCTAATTATTATTATTGCTAACGTTTTTTTGAACGCGATGCGTGCGTATACATAAAAAATTTTATGTTGATTGATTTGTATGTTATTTTTAAAAGATGAATTAGATATTCAAAAGTTTAAGAGTGATAATTATGAAATCTAAAAATTACAAACAAAAATAGCGAAATGTTATTTTAATAAATAAGATAAAATTTAGTTTCTACAAAAAGAATAGACCATATAATAGTCCTAATAATTTTGGTTTTGTTTAGAATTAAATTAAAATTATAATCATAATTTAATCTTAAATTTAATCAATTAATTAAAAGTTAGTTAATAAAAGACTCGTTACTGTAATAATATAGTAAGTAAGATTAATTAAAAATGACAATATAATAAAAAAAAATTTAGATATATATATATCTAATTTGTTTCTTTTAAATACTTTATTTAAATTAAAATAGATCATGCAATGGTTAAACATTTTTCCAGACATTTCAGCATAAAACATTACAAACATCCAATTCTAAAAATATATATATATATTCACTCTAAATCAATGCTGCTACAAAGAAAGATTCAGATCCAACTCTTCACCGCCATTGATCTTGTGATCATCTTTAGTTTCCGAAGAAGGGCCTACTTTTCGGGCCTCCGCGGATTCATCGGCCGGTGGCACCGTCGCCTCCGGAGCAAAATCTTCAAACCGAAACGTCGGATTCCAGGCGGCGGCGGCGGCCTTCTCGTTGTCTGATTTCTTGTGATGTGATTGGCTGTTACGCATCGCCAGGCGTTCCTTCAGTTGTCGGCTGCTTTTGAGTAACGCAAAGAAGTTCTCCATCTTCTCCTCTTCATTTTCTTCTTCTTCATCTCTTATAATAATATTATTCATATTCTCTTCCATTTTCCTTTTTTTCTTGTCTCCACGATCCATAGAATAGATTTGGGGTGAGAGAGGGAGAATTGTAAATGAAATTTGTAGTTTTAAGCTTTTACATAAAATATATATTGAGATAATGTTGGTGTGTTTAGTTTGTCCCACATTGGTGGGATGAATTGTTTGGGAGTTTAATATATAGGCTTGGACAAACCTTTTCTTTTGAGCTAGCTTTTGAGGTGAGTTAGGTTCAAGTTTTATTTCTAACATGGTATTAAAACCCGAGTGTTATCGTTATGTGTTGGATGAATTGCCTGAGAGTTTAATATATAGGCTTGGATAAACTTCCCCTCTTGAACTAACTTTTGAGATGAATTAAATCCAAGTTTCATTTCTAACATATAATAGTAGATAGATGATAAAATAAGTCGGTTTAGTGAAATCAATTAATAATGCGTGGCGTGGCATATGTATCAAATATATCACCATTATCAAATACAAATATAACAATTATCAATTGAGACGTTTTTACTTCAAATATATAGATCTAGGCCCTAGGGGAACCACTAAAAATTCATCTTTATTTATCATAAAGTAACAAGGATGTGATTTTATTTTTGAAAAAGGAAATTAATGATATGATTTTCGGGCAATAAGTATTATGTTTGTTTTTTTTTAAAAAAAAAAAACACAAGTATTATGTTTCTTAGAAGCGATAAACCTTAGCCATAATATGACAACTTTTTCTTGCTATTTACGGCAGTCTCGCTTAGTGTGCCAACCGACTCCATTGGATGACGGAAGCGTAGACAAATCAATATCAACATACATACATATATACATGTGTGTGTATATATATATATAATATGAAATTTTCTAGTCTATATTCTTCTTATTTAATGTATACTTTTTTTTATATAAATAAAATACATTCAAACATCATTCGAAACAATATTACAAAGCCAAGCAGGAAATCCAGAAAAGGTCCACGTAAAAGAACGGGAACAAGACAAAGCAAATTTTGCAATTTTGTGAGCTACACCATTCGACTTCCTCTTCATATGCTCATTCGTTGTCTCATGAATGCTAGCTTGTACACACTAATTTTTATGTAACGAGAAGAAAAAAAAAGTGGAAAATGAAAAAAATATAGTGTTTTCACAATTAGGTATAAAATCATAGTATATGTAGTGACCCGCACCGTGATCACCTACTAATCACTTAACTTAGACATGCAATTAAACAATAAGTAAACATAATAGAGCAAATGCGGAAAAATACAAAATTCTGAACCCGACAGAATATAACCGGTAAATAAATCCAAATAGTACAACTCAATCAAAATAACTTAGTAAAATAAAACATAATGGCTAACCCTGCAAATCGTGCATTGGTCACCAACTACTCTCCAAATCCTCAGAAGAACAACCTGCAACTACCCCGTCGAATGGGGTGTCCAGACAACAGAAAATAACTCGACGTGAGCGCTAAAACTCAGTACGCTAGTACGGGTAAATATACAAATATGAGCATGCATTCAATGTAATGGACTGGTATCATATTTGGGTCAGCAAATCAGAATCTGCTCAAACTGGCGCCTGAGATATGAGTTGTAATCTCGGGGAATCAAACCACGGGATTCAACCACTCACTCCTAACTGGACATGGACCAGGATGTCACTTAGATCACTAGAGTCCACTCGACCAGTCGGTCACTGTGACTCTCAGTATCAAAACATCCTAACTAAGGCTGAGCTCCCTACAACTCTAGCTTATCTCAAAGGAAATACAGACTCAATATGATATGCACATGCAACATAATATTTTAAAGCAGTAACATGCATCATGTCAAATAATATGAAACACATAAGCATGCAAACCCGCTGGCTATCTCAATCAGTACTTACGTACCTTACTAAGGCAGTCCTAGAAGCATCCATCTAGGTTCCAAGCCTACCATTTAACACTACAAAGAAAAGTAATCATGCATTACATTCTTGCTCTAAAAGTCTTAACTAAACTATTGCATACTCCCTAATCTCTATTAGGAGCTAGAGCTATACATTCGTCTGTCGTCAGCCCGCTGATGTCGAATGCCCAGAGCTTGGGCACAGCTTCGCTACGACCTCTTGACACCTCTCCAAGGCCTCATTGCTTGACTACTATTACGGACACTGTCCGATATCAAAATAAAACTACCTACTCTAACTCTTTATAAAAGAGTCCCAAAAGCCCTTAAAATCAAGCCATTATGGGAGAGGAGATGTAGTGACCCTTACCGAGATCACCTACTAAACAGAACTTAGGCATGCAATTAACTTAATAAAACAGTAAAAAGAAATAAACTGCGGAAATCATAAACAATATACAATCCCAAGAAAAAGAATCTGTAAATACCCAAATAGTTATACAACCAAATCGAATGTTGTATCAACCCAACAACAACAGAAATAAAAACCTAGGCAAAGCTCCTGCTGGCCAACCACTGCCTAGCCCCTCTTGGATCCACCCGCCTCATCCAATCGCAAACATGCCCCATTGAATAGGGTGTCCAGAAACACAGAGTACGAGACGTGAGCATAAAACGCTCAGCACGAGAGTATGAGTATACATGAATGCAAGTGAACCGCCTACTGACTGGAGGTCAAGAATAGATAACAAAGACAGACCGGGCTCTGGTATGTAGCACGCTGTGCCATCGCTTCAGGAGGTGGCTCACATACCGAAATACTAGTGGGTATGCCGGACCCAAATCGATGGAAGTCCATCCACTAACAGGAGAGGGTAGAACCCTACTAACAGACATCTCAAAGGAGATAGTACAAGATGCAAATGTATGCAGCATATAATCATGGCATATAAATCATGCAGTCACATAATTCAAGCATACTCAGTCAGGATATCTCGAACGGTACTTTTGTATCTCAAATACTAGGCAAGTGATATCAGCTCTAGGTTCACGCCTAAAATCCGCACTACACTGCCACATGATACTAATATCATAAAAGTGCTCTAAAAGACTTAACTAAGCTATTGCATACTCCTAAATATTTTTAGGAAGAAAAAGTTATACCTTCGTCCGTCGTTAGCCCTTTGCTGTCGCTTGCCTCAAAACTAGGCCACAGCTCCGCTATGACGCCTGGATCGCTATGTCACTTTCGAATTCCCAACGGGACGCCTATAATTTCCTAGATCTGAGCTAGAAGACTAAGGAATCGAGAGAGAAGAGGTGAATGGTATGCTTTGAAATGAATCTCGGCACCTTTATTAATAGACAACAAACGGAACGTCCGTTCCTCATCGTTGCGTCTGTTCCGCCTGACGAACGTTGCTTTCGTTCACCAACGTTGCTTCCGATGCTTTCAGTGTCCCATCAAGTACGTAAGCAATGACGCATTACCGATGGCATGAACGTTGCGTCCATTTCACCTGACCCTCCGGACCACTTCTGATCATTCTAGGTCCATTAACGGGCTCTGTTAATCCAGTTGAAATCCCTTAATCATATTAATTGGATTAACTAGAAATTACTCACTAAAACTGGGTTCGGGCTACTACAGGAGAGGATTTGAGCAATTCAGAATGAGGAATTCTCGATCCCTGCATGCATACCACGTTCGGAACGGCCACGATCGGAAGCTCCGATCTCTTGCATGCAACTACGTATTCAAGTATCATTGCCACGTGCAGGACACCACAGGTTGGAAGCTCCGATCTCCCTTCGGACGTTCCGATCGTCACTTTGCTTCCAAACTGCATTGCTGGTTCTGATCCCTTCGGAACCTCCAAACCCACTAGGCTATGTAGTTCGGACCTTCCGAACTACCCGAGCCCAATTAAGCTCATTAACCATTCTTGGGTATTCTGGATTCGATTTCTTGGTCCGTTTGATATAATAAACATCCCTTAATAATGTTTTCAAAAAATATTTTCCGGATGACGAGTGCCAATGTCTAGCTGACACGTATGCGGTTGGACCAAAATAACTGAAAATTAAAGTTAGTGTACCAAAACAAATTTTGAAAAGTTAATGGACCAAAACCAAAACATGGACAAGTTAATGGACCAAAAAATATTTTTTTTGATGTTTTATTAATTCTAAACATGTTTAACCATTTAATCTTGTAAAATGAAACTAGGTTACTACATATGAACATCAATTTTACAAAGGTGCGTGAATTTTCATAAATAAAAATTTTGGTGGCTGACATTTTGGTATATACAAAAATATAAAATTGCTAAAAAAAATGAATTCACCTTTCACGACTAATATATACTAGAGACTCACACGCGATAATTCTCATGCACATATTTTTAATACAATTAATTAATTAATTTTTTGAGAAATACGACCATTAGTCATTTTTAAAATTAGCTAAAATAAGTTTTTATAATCAATTTTATTACTGAACGAAAGAAGATAAGAGGTGGTTCATTCATTAAAATGATTTAATTAGTTACTCTAAAGAATTGGTGACTCGGTCATATTTATAGATTGGCGAATGTTGTTGTACACTCACTTGTTGTTGTTTTTTTTCTTCTCTTTCATCTTTTGTTCGAGTATAAGAGAATTTTTCTAAATATTCTCAAATTAAATATACTCGGATTAAAATTAAATTATCTCGGATTACATTAAATAATCCCGGATTAAATTAAATAATCATGTGCCTTACATTTCTCCCCCACTAAAACATGAGTTCGTTACCGTATTCATAAACAGTCAAGATATGCAGTCGGTATACACATAAGAATAAAAAATAATAGAAAATTGAATAAAAACTCACATCAGTGGAATATGTAAGGAAATATCTGTCTCATGTCATCTTCAACTTCCCATGTTGCTTCTTCAACTCCGTGCCAACTCCATTTAATCTTCACCAATGGAATGGTTTTCGTTCGGAGTTGCTTTTCTTTTCTATCAAGTATCTGAATCGACTGTTCAAAATAGCTAAGAGTTTCATCTAACTCAGCTTCATCAGGTTTCAATATATGAGATTCATCAGGTTGATACTTGCGAAGCATCGAGACATGAAATACATCATGGATACCAGATAAAAATATAGGAAGAGCGCGTCGATAAGCAAGATTTTCTATCTTTTCGAGTATCTCATACGGCCCAATAAATCACGGAGATAACTTCCCTCGCTTGCCAAATCTGACTGTGCCCCTGAACGGTGAAATATTCAAGAACACTCTATCTCCCTGTTCAAAAGATAATGGACGACGTCGAACATTTGCATATTTGGTTTGTCTATGCTGTGCTGTTCTCATTCTCTGCCGGATCAATTTCACTTTCTCAGTCATCTGTCTGATCATATCCGGTCCCAACTCCGGCACCTCTGACACATCATCCCAATACAACGGCGATCGACATTTATTCCCATATAATGCTTCAAATGGAGCCATCTCTATACTCGTTTGATAGCTGTTGTTATAAGAGAATTCCACAAGTGGTATGGAATCTTGTCATGTAATATCAAAATCAAGTACTACAGCTCTAAGCATATCCTCAAGAATCTGAATAGTTCGTTCAGATTGTCCGTCAGTTTGAGGATGATAAGCAGTACTCAAATGTAAGCGCGTACCTAGAGCTTCCTGTAAGCTATGCCAAAAGTGCGAAGTAAATCTAGGATCTCGATCAGATACAATCGACTTTGGCACACCGTGCAATCTTACCACTTCTCGAATATAGAGATCTGTCATTTGATCATGACGATAAGTCATTCGGTAGGGAATAAAACATGCAGATTTCGTCAATCTGTCGATGATCACCCAAACAGCATCGCATCCTCGGGATGATCGTGGTAACTTCGTTACAAAATCCATGGAAATGTGATCCCATTTCCATTCAGGAACAGATAAACTCTGCAATAGACCTCCAGGCCTCTTCCTATCAGCCTTCACCTGTTGGCAGTTCAAACATTTAGATACAAATTCAGTCACATCAGACTTCATTTGTTTCCACCAGTACTGATTCTTCAAATCATTGTACATTTTCTTGCCTCCAGGGTGAATGCTGAATCTACTGCTATGAGCTTCTTTCAGTATCTGCTGTTTCAAATCAAAAACATCTGGAACAACAATTCGGTTACTCACATACAAAACATCATCGGTATTGACCTTATACTCATATTGATGCCCTGATCTGATCATTTCAATTGATTTCTGAGCACTGAAATTTGATTTATGTGCTTCTTTAATTTTAATCAACAATTCAAGCTCAGCACTAATAGCATATACTCTCATCGGTCTCCTATCTGTCACAAATATATATCCAGAAATACAGCAATCTTCAATCAAATTAGATACACCAATAGTAGACAAGGATAAAGCACATACCTTTCTACTTAGGGCATCTGCTGCTGCATTTGACTTCCCTGGATAATATTTGATTTCACAATCGAAGTATTTCAATAAATCAAGCATCTTCTTTGTCTCATGTTCAGCTCAGATTGTGAAAACATATACTTCAAACTCTTATGATCGGAAAATATTTCAAACTTTTCATCATACAAATAATGTCGCCAGATTTTTAATGCAAAGACGATAGCTGCCAATTCAAGATCATGAATTGGATATCTGACTTCATGTGGTTTTAGTTTTCGTGAAGCATACGCAACAACATGTCCTCTCTGCATCAAAACACATCCCAAACCTTGGTGAGAAGCATCGCAATACACAACAAAATCACCAGTACCTGAAGGGATTGTCAAGACTGGTGTTGTAGTCAATCTTTTCTTCAACTCAAGAAAACTAGCTTCACATGCTTCAGACCACACAAACGGTGCATTTTTCTGTGTAAGCTGTGTAATAGGCTTTGCAATAGACGAGAAGTCTCGAATAAATCGACGATAATATCCTGTCAAGCCCATGAAACTTCAAATTTTTGGCACAGATGTTGGCCTCTACCAACTGATCATAGCTTCCACTTTGCTTGGATCAACGGAAATACCATCTCCTGATATAATATGACCCAGAAATACCACCTTTTTCAACCAAAACTCACATTTGGATAGCTTAGCATACAGTTTCTCTTCTCTCAATGTCTTCAAAACTATTCGCAAATGGTCAGCATGATCACACAAATTCTTAGAGTATATCAAAATATAATCGATAAATATGATCACAAATTCATCTAGATACTTTTGAAATACTCTATTCATTAATCCCATAAACACTGCTGGTGCATTCGTTAGACCAAAAGACATGAGTATAAATTCATAATGGCCATACCTGGTTCTAAAAGTAGTCTTAGGGATATCCTCGTCTCTTACCCTCAATTGATGATAGCCAGATCGTAAATCAATCTTCGAATATACTGACGAACCCTGCAGTTGATCAAATAAATCATCTATACGAGGTAAAGGATATCGATTTTTTACCGTTGCTTTATTCAATTGCCGGTAGTCAATACATAGCCTCATCGATCCATCTTTCTTTCTAACAACTAATACCGGAGCACCCCATGGGGAAGTACTTGGTCTGATATAACATTTGGCTAACAACTCTTCAAGCTGTTCTTTCAATTCTTTCAATTCAATTGGTGACATACGGTAAGGTGCTTTTGATATCGGTTGCGTACCTGGCATCAATTCTATGCTGAAGTCTACCTCTCGAAACGGAGGCAATCCCGAAATCTCGTCAGGAAAAACATTAGCAAACTCATTAACCACTGGCAAATCAGTCAATTTCGGGCTAGTTTTCAATACATCAATTGTGTAAATAAGGAATCCTTCTGCCCCTTTCTGCAATAAATCAGTCATAGCAAGAACAGATATCAAAAGAATTCTGGCTCATGATCCCTTACCATAAAATTTCCACTCGTCAGCCATCTCCGGTCTGAACCTCACAATCTTCTGAAAACAATCAACTGTAGCTCTGTACTTGGTTAACATGTCTATACCGATAATACAATCATAGTCGGATAATCCAAGTACAATACAATCTAAGTCAATCTCATTACAGTCATACTGCAATGAACAGTTTCTAACTGACTTCATGGATACTATACCTTTTCCCAAGGGTGAGAAAATAGATACAATAGCAGATAATGACTCGACAGGTAATAAATGCAATAACGCAAATTGTTCAGAAATAAAGGTATGAGAAGCTCCTGTATCAACTAGTACATAAGCAGGATAACCGCAAAGAGAACAATTACCTACTATCACATCATCAGGTGATGCATGTGCCTGCTCCTCAATCAATGCAAACACTCTAGCTTGCTGTCTCGCAGGTTGACTCACAGTCTGACTTCCTCATCCTCTACCTTGTTGCTGAGTCTGTGGTTGGAACGAATGAACAGAAGATGCAGATTGAGCCATTGGTCTTGATGATCCCGCACCTTGTGAACCTTCAACACCCCGTTGTGGGCAGACCCTCACAAAATGTCCGGTCTTATTACAGATATGACAACTGCCAAACACTCCTCGACACTGGTCGCTGGCATGACGACCTCCATACTTGGTGCAATACACCTCAGAACCACTAGACTTCTGTCCAGCTTTAAACGGTTTGGATCCACTCGAACTTGATGAACTACCTCCAGACCGCTTAAACTGCTTACTCTTTCCTTTGAAAAAGTTCTTCTTACCACTGCTAGAACCTCCTCTTTCAAATCGTGGTGGTGGTGGAATCTGTGGCTGATCAGCAATTGGTACATGTATAACTGGTGCTGGCACAAACGGTGCTCCTCATTGCCTTAACAACCCAGCTTCAGCCCCTTTTGCACGATCAAGAGCATCGGAAAAATTGTTCGGTCGTCCCGCATTCACGAGAGTAAAAACATCTGGACTCAACCCATTAATGAAGTGGTCAGCTTGAGCATCATCATTGTCTGCTATATGGGGAGAAAACTTCAACAGGCTAGTGAACTTTGCAACATATTCTTCGATATTCATCGGTCCCTGTTGCAAACTAGAAAATTCCGCTCCTTTCTCCTTCCCATAAGATACTGGGAAGAATCGTTGATAGAAAACAGTTTTAAAAACAGCCCATGTAATAACCGTACCTCGATGCTCTAGTGCTCTTCGTGTTGATATCCACCAATCTTTGACAACTTCATGTAGTTGGTGTATAACAAGTTTGACTCGACGATCATCGGCATAGTCAAGGGATTCAAACAACTCTTCAATATCCTCGAACCAACTCTCACATTCTACAGAGTTCTCAGTTCCTTTCAGTGTTGGCGGTTTAAACGACTGAAAGCGTTTCAACAGAGTTTCCATCGGAGTAGCAGTCATATCCCCCATATCTCTCGAAGTACTACCCTGCTCAATCCTAGGTATTTCTGTTGTCGGTGGCACTATCGGTTCTACTCTCGGTGCTTCAGTAGCTTGTGGCACTATCGGTTCTATCACTACCTGTTCTGGCAGCGGAACTGTGCCAGTCTGTCTAGTCACTGGTCTTCGAGGCATATCTGATTATGAAATAGATTAGTACACAATTCAATCTCAGACATAATAAATCTGTTTCAATCCTCCTCTGATTAGCACGATAATGCCTTCTCAAAAGATCGAGTTCTGATTCAGTCTCAGTTCACATGCTTCCAATCAAATCAAATAAGCAAGTAGCATGCAATTCTCAAAGCTTTAAATCAGTTTAAGATTAATAAATATGCTTCAAGAATAAATAAATCAGAATAGAAGACTCGATCTACCCCGCTCAATCACTACAATTCAATCTAGGTCCAAGAGCAACATCAGCTCTGATACCACCTGTTGTGAAGCCTCGGGTTGCTAATCTTATTCTTAGGGCAATTAGTAATTAAACATCATTAATTAACAAAGGAAGGAATAAGATCAAACAAAAATTTTATTTTTTTTTTCAAAGGGGGTGCGCGGGGTCGGTCAAAAAGAGCAGACCGTTCGCCCCCTTAACCCAACTCTCGGGTTGGGAACGAAATAGGCAGCGCTCGGTCCGCTAAAAAGAGCAGACCGAGCACAACACTGGGCAGCCTTTTGCTCTGGGTTTTGACAGCAAAAATTGATCTTTTCAACCCTTCCAATCCAACATAATGATGTCCCAAAACATGTAAATATACATAAAACAAGATCTAAACATGTTTATAACAAGTTGATACATCAAACCAACCATTTAGAATCCAACAAAACCATGAAACTAGACAAGGTATTCAACAACTTCTCAAGAACACATTCCTAAGTGTTTCTAACATACTTGCTAGGCTTAATATACATCGTTTCAACTACAACAACCCGAGTCCACATCTCTAGACTCTCTCATGAGCTACCCTCGTCGACTTTGGCCAGCTCTGCCTCATCTGTTGCCATGCACACATATAAAACAAAGCAACAGCCGGATAAACTCCGGTGAAAAAACATTCCCAGTATAATCGACATATATAAAGCGTTAAATAAATCATATCGACTCTATTCATAATCGACTCAACAATAGAGTAAATAACGCATATATCGATTAAGAATTTATTCATAATTCGTCGTTTCCATCAAGATTCGTAACCGATCTTGACATGGATATCCATCTATCGTAGTCATTCTGGACTAGAAAATAAGACCGCATCAGATCTTGGCATAGAATCAATTCAATATCATATCATATCATCATCATATCGACTCAAACTCAAAGATTCACTACCTGAGATGGATCGGCAACATCAAAATCAAAACAAAACAATAACAAGTATGTGGTTTTGGCAGAACAACTCAAGAAGCGTCATTCTCGAGTTTTAAAATCCCTGACTCGCGATGTCGTCATTATACATTCGTATATCTCGGTTCTGAATACTTCAAATCTGAAACACAATATCAAAACATACATATTAAACTGTGTTCAAGTCTATCATTTCAGAATCGATTCAAAATCATCAATAATCTTCAATCAAAACCACTTCAACCTCGTCTTCTTCTTCTTTGGTTTAAAGTTGAGGTTCTTGAGTCAATAGTCTCCGATTAAACTCTGAAACTCAAAATAAAATTGCTACAACGTCAATAACATATCAAGTAACGTCTCAGCTCAATCATCGGCTATCAAAACAATCGCAAACGCAAATCGACAGCGTAGCGATTGAAAATTGGTAACCGACAAAATATCGAAACTATTTCCGACTTCGAATACAATTCATACGTATATCATATCAGCGATAACAACTCAAATAGCAAGATAACAGCAGCTATAACCATCGAACACAAGCTGAAAATCAGGATTAAGTACAAGAAACATGAATTCTTCGAGCCGGTTTCGATATCGAAATGTAGAAACGTCGAAGAACATATACATAACATCAATATCTGATATCTACCAACTTTCGAGCTTCAAAACATGCCGAAATAAATCAAGACTTACATCAAATCGAAGCCTTCATTGCAAGGATTCCAGAACACTTTTCGGAATCAAAATCGGACGATCGAATCAAAAGTTACGACGATTTAAAAATCGAAAAATCAAAAGAAAACGAAGGGGTCTCGACTTTCTGCTTCAAAGTTTCTGAATTCATCTCCTATTTACACGTTTACATGCTGATAATAGAATTCATAATCGGATAACTTTATGTACAATTGTAATTTAGCCCCTGAAACTTTAAAAATTGCAATAAAGTCCTCGACCCTTATTTTAATTCAATTTCAATCCTAAATAATTTAAGAATATTAGAATTTAAATCAAAACTCTAAATATTCCCAAATTAAATATACTCGAATTAAAATTAAGTTATCTCGGATTACATTAAATAATCCTGGATTAAATTAAATAATTCTGGGCCTTACAATTTTTCTTTTTGGTTGGTAAACCTTGTAATGAACGATCATATTTAATAAAATTACAAGCTTACCGTAAAAAAAACGTTTATTGTTGATGGATTGTCATCAAGATTTCAAATTTGAAATATGTGAAACCTAAATTTAGGAAAAGATAAAAATATATATCTTTCTCCAATTTTATTTTATTTTATTTTTTTTAAAAAAAGAAACGATCACCCGATTTAAGTACTCGACATACAGGAATTAGATTCAAATATATTCGAAAAATGATTTATATTTTGCACATTAAATTTTGAAACAAAGGCGAAGCCCTACGCAATCTCAATTAGGAGGATTTTAAGTTTTAACCACCATTTTCGGATAGCTGTCAAAATAAGTTGAATGATAGGATTAGACTTCCCAACACAACAAATAGACAAATTGAACCGACAATTTCTTAGCCTACCCAAATGATGGGTTGAGGGACAATCTCCCTAATATAAATAATGCTCGTCAATTCCACCCTTCTCTTTCCATTAAATAAGAGGTTGAGTTAAAAAAATTTCAAACCATCCCAAATTGCAGATCGACCAACTCCGCCAAATGATAGGCAACACGTCGCGACGTCGGTCGACCCCCATTACCCCATTTTAATAACTCTACCCACATCAACCTATACGGGTTGACAATTATATTAATTTGACATATATTAACATTTACCACTGTTTTATTTATTTATTATTTTATTTTGAAAACTCATTTGCTAGCTAGCAATGTTTATAGGTTTCATCAAAATGTGTATAGGACTCGTGAATACATTATGTCTAATGCTTGTTATATATAATATTTCACCTTATATAGTATCTTTCATGATTAGATTCCATCATTTCAAAAATCAAAATCTTAAACGGGGTCAACAAAAAGCAATCAATGGATATAAATACGAGTTGTTGAAATATAATTTACTGATGCACAGTCTTCCATCCATGCCACCACCATTTAATACAGCACCTTTCCATTTCCCCACTCACATCACATCGTGAGTATCGAAAAAAGTGTGCCACCCTGCGGGACTAATTCCATCAGACGCTATAAAAAAAGGTGGCATCCCCTGCAATAATTAAGAAACCCTAGCTAGCTAGTACTTACATTGCATGTAGTAACAGAAGAAGAAGAAGATTCATTGGAAGAGACAGCAGGCAACATGGAGTACTTGGGTTTTTCAAGGGTGTTCCTAATCACCACTGTGTTTCTTGGTGTTGTCTCGATGGACGTGAAAGGAACAAGAACTCTCAAGACATTTGGAATTGGAAGTCCCATTGGATCTTTTCCGGGTTTTGGTGGGTCTCTGCCCAACCCGGGTTTGGGTGGATCCTTGCCCTTCCCGGGTTTGGGTGGATCCTTGCCAAACCCTGGTTTGGGTGGAACCTTGCCCAACCCGGGTTTGGGTGGATCTTTTCCAAACCCGTTTCCAGGGTTCGGGTCGCCGAGCTTTTGCCCGTTTCCGGGACTTTGGTGCGCTCCAGTCCAGCCCAATCCGCCGGCTGAGGTTGCCGATGCTGCTGGTGGGTCTGGTTCTCCATGATAATTAGGGTTTCCAGCTGGTCACTTATTTAAGTACTTATTATTAGTCTTGTTGGTTTTGGAATTAATTAATTAAAAAAATGAGTTCTATTTGATTCTCTGCTTGATGTTTGGATCTATTAAAAAAATTAGTTGTGTTCTATGGTTAAAAGAAAATGTTATTTATATGTTGTTAAATACTTACATATATGTGTATATATATATATATATAAATAATAATTTTCATAAAAGATCGAAATGTATATGCTCGTACTACATTAATCCAAGAAATTTGTAACCAACTTCTTAATTAAGTTGTAAAAAATAAATCTTTATAACAAAAACTTTGGCTAGAAATCAGCTAACTTTAAATATAATAAAGAAAAGTGTCATAAATATATATCACGAGTCGAAGTTGGCATGCAACATCTCATCTCGTTTCCTGCAGTCTGCTATATTCTTTGTTGGTTCTCACAAAAAACACATGCGAGGTGTCACATGATACTCATGCAATGTCCCCTTATTTAAAAGCCTGCGTCTTTGGTCATAATATTCACATTAGCTAGAGAGGTGAATATCAATGGAAGCAATGGCAACGTACAAGGTTATTTTGGTGTTGTGTCTCGCTTTGTTGGGTGCTGAACACAGCTGCATGGTTTCTGCACAATGCCGAGGCGATTTCCAAGGTCTTGTGAAACAATGTGCGAGATTTGTTCAAAAGAATGGACCTACGCAGAACCCGTCTAAACAATGTTGTGATGTCGTCAAAACAATCGACTTTCCTTGTGTGTGTCCACACATCACTAATGATGTTGAGCGAATTGTTAGCATGGAGAAAGCCGTCTTCGTCGCCCGCTTTTGCGGGAAGCCATTAGCCCATGGAACCAGATGCGGAAGTAAGTAGATATATAATTGTTTTTGAATATATATGTTACGTGCATTTCTTGATGGTTTCTTAGCTTCCCTTGATTCCCATTGTGTTTATGTGTAGCATGTACCTATATGTACGTGCAAAGTTGGGATATAAAGTGCACACACTTAACACTTTTCTGCTACCGAATACACCGCCGAAAAAGTCTCGTGATTTGACAACATGACCTCTCGTGACGATAGATTCATATTACCACTGGTATATATATATATTTTATCAATAATAATAGTAATACGCCAGAATACGGATAACTAGCTTGCTTATAAAACTTTATTTAAAAGCATTTAATATACATGCACATATATTATAGTGAAATTTACTTATATTTAATATAGATTATAAATTCATAAATTTTGAAAATTTTCTTTTATTTTAACCAGATGCATGGGCCAACTTTCCTACCATTAATTATAATTAAATTCCATCTAGTTCATGTTAGCCAATACACCACATATATATGGAGGTGCCTATGCATGTACGTACAATATATATATATATAATAAATATTTCTCTATTGTGCTGCAGGTTATGTAGTTCCATGAAGTTAGAGAGTCTCAAGACGAAAAAAATTGGACTCTTCGTCATTGGCAGTACGTAGTAACTAAAAAAGCTCGAATTTATGATATGATCTCCTCTAGTAATAAAACAGTACTAGCTAGTATATGTTTACTGGCTACTATAAATGTCAGAAAATGTATGGTTTGTAACAAAAAAACAATGTTGATGTTTAGCATGAACTATAATCTATATATATATCCTACGTTTTGTCGCTCCGGGTACATCTTATACAAACTTTAAAAGTGTGCGCAAGACATAAATCCATACCTAAAAATTATCGTTTTCCAATATGCTATGACATTCGAGGACAACCCATATATATCGTCCCGTGAGCAAACTAGAACCACCAAGAATCGGAATATATATTTGAAATCATGGTTCGACCATGTTTCCATCTTTCATCGGAGCTGGAACTGAATTTGGGTCCACGATCACAATCATCTGTTTTTAATGAATCAAAGTTATATCTGAATTTCAATGAACATTTTTGTGGATTATATTTTTATATTATTATTATTATTATTATTATTATTATTATTATTATTATTATTGTTGTTGTTGTTGTTTTACTCTCTCTGAATGATGCAGTTAAACTAGAGTTAGGTCACATATACAATCAAAGTTATATACACAGTTACACGTTACATTTGAATTACAAAATTATCTCAAATGCACTAATGAAAAAAATCTAGCTTTTCATTGAGATTATTTTATAATTTCAAAAATAATGTATAACCGTATGCGTAATCTTCATTGGGCATATATCATTTCTCGTTAAATATATAATTTCCTAGAGGAATCTATGGATTAATGATGATGATAATAATAATAACAACAACAATAATAATAATAATAATAATAATAATAATAATAATAATAATAATAATAATAATAATAATAATAATAATAATAATAATAATAATAACCATGAAGGAACATGAAAAATGCACATTCAATCACATTATTGGAGATGAGTTGCAATCTTACAGTCTTACTTGTGATTTGAATCTATTGCTTAATTAATTTTGAAGGGGTTGTATGTATGTCTCAATTAAATATAAATGAAACTTTAGTTGTCATTTCTTATACGGGCCGTCGTTTCATAATGGGTCGTGTATTGAGCCTACTGGGTCTTGTAAGGCTTTTGTCTAAATCTCGTGTTTTATTTTTAGGGGGGTCAAAAACAAAAATTAATGCGTATTTTATTAATTAAAAACTTTTATATATAGATTAATAACAATAATAACTTCTTTTTAAAAAAAAAAATTTAACAATAATAATGATCACGATGATGATGATGATGGAGTTGAGCGGGTCGCGTGTATCTCTCCGGACTTGCTCCCTCCACGGCGAGAGATATATTCTCCTTATTCATGGTATATATTATAAAATTGGTTCGGTATGCTTTTTTTAAAGCCATTTTGGTTTTCTACTATGTATTGATATCAAATTTCAGCTTTTAATATTATATTTTTTAAAAATTTGAAAACATTATTTTTTTTAATCGAGAATGTTGATATAAACTACATTACATCTGTGTCATGTCACTACCGGGTTTGTAATTGACTAAAATTTCAAGGAAAAAATTTAAAAATAAAAATATCGAATTAAGACCGAAATTTGACAACACAAAATACTAAATTAAATGAGAAAAAAAAAACCAAATATACGATATCAAATTTGAAAATTTTCTCATCATTGAAGCATAAATATAGAACCGGATCTTACACAAAAAACATACAAAACTCATAATTTAAGGGTATATAATAATAATAATAATAATAATAATAATAATAATAATAATAATAATAATAATAATAATAATAATAATAATAATAATAATAATAATAATAATAATAATAATAGGCTATACGTGATACTGTGATAGAATATTAAACATTCATTAAAAGTTGAAAACTTTCAACTATTTATTTTCGAGTCCATCGCTCGTGAAACGGTCTCATAGATATTTATCCATTAAACGGATCAACTCTGTTTATATTTACAATAAAAATTAATAACTTTTCATCGATGATCCAAATAGGAGATTTGTCTCACAAAACTGACTTGTAGTTTCACATGAGTTTTTTTGTGTTTTTTTGTGTTTTTGCAATTTCAAGTCCCTTGAGTTTTTGTGTTTATTAGCCTAACCAAATTTCTGAATTAATTCAGTTTTAGTTTTACAAAATATTGGTTAAATTAGTTCGAATTTGGAAGGTAATCAAATTGCTAAACAATAAATTTTGAATTTTTTATTTAGGATTTATATATAATCCATAATATTTGTTTAATGTATTTATATTTAATCTTGCACATATTTTTTGTTATTTAACATTTTTAGCATAATGTGTTTTTATTATAATAAAAATCTCATATTTCAATTATTAGTTGTATATATAAAATCTCTCAAAAAAAGTTTATATATAATTTTTTTCTTTTAAATTTTTAAAAAAATCGATTAATTCAGTTGTCGGCCGAAGTATTTCGTTGACCCATTTTACTTCTTTTTTGGTGAGAAAATCGGTTCGATTTGATCGGGCTCAAAAAAATTAGATTAAATCAATTTCAATTAATTCAGTACGATTATTGAAATCAGTTCGATTAGTAATCATATACCAAATAAACCGAATGCTTGCGCATAATATGCACGAGTGGAGTCAGTCAGGAGTGGGGGTTGTTTAAGAGAAGTTTTTATTTTATAAATTTATTTACATATGAATTTCTTACAGTGGAATTTATGAAATGTTTCCAACAAATGATGTTAAGTACTAATATATAATTTTCAATCAGTTCAATAATCAAATTTGTTTTAAATATTCTCTCCAATTGATAGAGATATATTTGGTTTCTCGTTTTAAAAAAAAAAAAACTTTAACCATTTAAACTGATATAAATGTTTTTCCCCCCTAAAAAATTAATTAATAAATATACTTCAATTAAAAACGAACCCAAAAAAATAAGCAACCCATCGCCCACAGAAATCAAATAGGAGACAAACAACCTTATTTTGATGGTTATTAATTAATGATGGACCAATATAGGTTTGATTACGTCTTTCATTATTTTCATGTAAAAATAAATGAAGATGACATAATTCCCTCGTATCATGGCATAAACGAAGGGCAATAAAAAAAAAACGATGAAGTCAAATCTTGAATGAGTTACGTAATATTCAATACCCAGAATTAGCAGAATCCAAGAAAATAGTGAAAGGTTTGGACATGCATTCCCATCTACTTTTTGTCACCTTGCACAACTCCCTTGTCCCTTTGTCTTTAATGCCACAAGTGGCTGACTTGTGCCTTCACACAACAAAACAAATTACTAATAGTATCTATGTTTGTTTGTTTTGGTCACCCATTAATAATATTAAATAACATATATCTATATATATTTTGTCAAATATGTTATAGCCGGTGATAACCGTGTACATGAAAAATTGTTCTTGTTTTGTGGTTGTAATTTTTTTTTCCCAGAAATAATATGATCATATGTGTGTCTATGCAAGAAAACAAGGTTTTGTTTGAAGTGAAAGCCATTAGGAGGGCCTTTATTTTAAATTTGTATTGTATGTATGTGTTGTTAATGTTGTTGCATTGCAATCTCCCACTATCACCCACTAAGAAACAAGCCAAGATGTTTGTTTGGTTTTGGTCATACATTACGTGCTTGGAATTGTGGTGTGTTGGAGAATGACACCAAATTTTGGCCAGCTTTTTATTCACATCCACTACGTATAATGACAAGAAAAAGTTTTAATGGGGACTTACATTTATTAGAGGGGAGGAGTCTGCATTTTTCCCAAAGTCCACATTGTTCTGAGCCCTTCCACGAAAACAAAGCAATAAGGACAAAATATACTGCTTTTGAATTATTAGACATGCACAAAAAGCAGCCATGGAAAAGTCCTTCCAGACAACTAATATGCTTTAACTTCATTTGACTTCATTGCCTAACGTTAATGGTGAGAGCTACCATTGATGCTCGTATTTTCTTTTCTGGGCTTCCCACTTTGAAATTTTTTCTTCTTCATGGGTTTTGCCTGCTGATTCTGGTGAGTTTCTTGGTCTTTCTCTGTTGTGATTAACATAGCAGCAAAATAGTATATGATCATTCCCAAAACTAAGCTCAAAGTTTATTTCAAATAAATTGATTTACTTTCTGAGGTTGATTTGTGTGGTACTGGTGTCTGTTTCTTCTGTAAGAGATCTCATAAGTTGATAGTTTCTTGGTGTATGAAAAAGTTAAGTTCCTATTTTAGAGCAGAATATTCATTTTCTTACTAAAAAGTTAGTCTTGAAATCTTTTTGAATGATTCAGATCAGTGTTGTTGCATATCCAGTAGCCAGATTCTAGGCTTATAGTGGAAAATGATTCAAGAGGAGGGATCATCGTCCATATGTTCGTCGCCTCTGCAGAAGTTCTCCATGATGTCTTTCTCAGGATCACCATGGCTCCGAGAAATGAGATCCGAGGAAAGAGGCCTTTGTCTGATCCATCTTCTTGTTGCCTGCGCCAATCATGTGGCCTCAGGGAACGTAGAAAATGCCAACATAAGCCTCGAGTACATTTCGCATCTAGCCTCTCCTGATGGCGATACAATGCAACGAATCGCGGCCTATTTTTCGGAAGCTCTTGCCAATCGAATGCTCAAAGGCTGGCCTGGATTGCACAAGGCCCTGAATTCGACTAAAATAGCTTCGGTTGCGGATGAAATCCTTGTCCAGAAGCTGTTTTACGAGTTCTGTCCGTTCTTGAAGCTTTCGTATGTGATCACGAATCAAGCTATCATGGAAGCGATGGAAGGGGAGAAAGTGGTTCATATCATTGATCTGAATTGCTTCCAGCCTGTTCAATGGATCAGTCTTCTTCATGAGATGAGTGCACGGCCGGAAGGGCCGCCTCATTTAAGGATTTCGGGGATTCATGATCAGAAAGAGGTGTTGGATATAGTTGCTCGGAAATTGAACGAAGAAGCGGAGAGATTAGACATCCCTTTTCAGTTTAATCCTCTAGTTTGCAAGTTAGAGAATCTTGATGTCGAAAAGTTGCGTGTGAAAACAGGGGAAGCTGTTGCCATAAGTTCTGTGCTTCAGCTCCATTCTCTTCTAGCGGTTGATGATGAAGCTTTGTGGAAGAATTCCTCTCTGTTTACTAATAGTCCAAGTGCAGCACACTTGAGAAGGGTCTTGCAGATGAATACTCAAAATCTTGGAGATTTTCTTGAGAAGGATGGGACTAACATATGTAACACCAGCCCGGATTCTGCATCATCGTCGCCTGTTCCTCTAGCCACATCGCCTAATATGGCGACGTTTCTAAACGGGCTTTGGGGCCTCTCTCCAAAGCTAATGATGTTGGCAGAGCAAGAATCAAACCAGAACGGATTAACCTTTATGGATAGAATAATGGAGTCACTGAACTTCTACGCGGCACTCTTTGATTGCTTGGACTCGACTATGCCAAGGGGGTCGATGGAACGCCAAAGGATTGAGAAGATGCTGTTCGGAGAGGAAATCAAGAATATTGTGGCGAGTGAGGGCGTGGATAGGAAGCAGAGGCATGAAAAACTCGAAAAATGGATTCCTAGACTTGAGTTGGCCGGATTCGGAAAGGTTCCTTTGAGTTACCATGTTATGCTGAGAGCAAGAAGATTGTTGCAGAGTTATAACTATGATGGATACAAAATCAAAGAAGAAAATGGCTGTTTCATCATCTGCTGGCAAGATCAAGCACTCTTCTCAGTTTCTGCCTGGAGATTTATACGATGCAGCAGATGACTGAATCGTATGTTTGCACCTTTGTTACCTATCTAAAGGAGATATTAAATGGCCTTTCCCCGCCTTGCTTGATGGCATATAATGCACGGTTAGGTGATAAACTTCGGTCACCGGCTTCTTCCGAAGTCGAGCCGGCCATTTTCCCATTACAGTAGTCTGGATGCACGCCGGAGGTAAAGTACTGCATCTCTTATGTTATTTTACTAGTGTGTATCCCGACTAATGTAATAGGAAATATTATGGTAGAGAAGAATAATAATATAACTGAGGATCTTATGAACTCGTCGTTGTATCGATTATCGCAATTTGTGAATTGTGTATAATTATCTAATCTTGAGAGGCAAGAGAATGCATCTTATCTACTATTATTTCTTGAGAAAAGCCTGTAACAAAAATATATAATCCACATTTTTTAAGTTCTTGAAAAAGTGAATTTCAAGTATTAATTCATACTGATCCCTAGCTGTATGCAAGCATCCTCGAAAGAATCAAGTGTATTACAACTTACAAGTGAAAGTAAATATTTTTGGGAAATAAATTTGAAGCAAGCAAGCAAAAAGTTCTGTTTCACTTGTAATCCTTAAAAAATAGATTTCTATCTGTAAATGATAATAAAATAAATTTAAAAAAAATCCCATAGAATTTATCATGTATATAAATCTTAGTAAATACCATCCACGATTTCTCAGATCATATGATATACAATAACATTAGGCTTCTCTAAATGAACAAAAATGCCACATCTTCTGTAGCTCTTGACGAAGCAACCAGATGTCTCTCAATCGCCATCATCATCGACACATTTAAGATCGACGGTTCAATGCTTAAGTAACTAGCCGTGGCCGAATCAATTAATCTGATTTTCGTTTTCTGAAATATAATAGACGAGTTCAGAGCTCTCGTGTTTTCTGGCCACTACAGTTGTTTGTAGAAGAGAACATATGCCTGATCATGCAAAACTTTGCTCGTATTAATGGCGGTAACAGATGCGTCGTCAAAACGCAACCACTGGTTGTTGGGGTGACGCACATCAGCAGTGTAGTGGCCTTTGGATGCTTCTCTCCCATGATGTGTGATGGAGGAAACAAGTTCGTATTTTCGTCCCTGCACATTTTAGGGAATGTAATCTTGGTCAGGTTATGTTCTATTTCATAGAAACCATGAAGTGTAGCCAAATAGACCTTCCCGATATGCTCATAATCCACAAGCTCACTCAAGAATCTCAAGAATGGAAATTATTAAATGCTTCAAATATTTACTATAGAAACTACTCCAAAAAATTATTATAATAAAGACGCTCACCAAGGAAACAAATAGAATCACACTAAATGCACGAAACACTCCGAAAATATAAGAAGCCAAAAAATAGCGGAAATGACGAAATCAGTTTTAAGGTAAATCATGAATCTATTGAACCCTTTTCACATCTCAAATTTTTTCAAAACTTTGACACAGAAACTTGCGAGATCCGTAGAGAATTTGACAGCATTTTGACTACAGAGGAGTGCAAAATAAGTATTCTGCACCATCACTCTCACCAATGCTTCTCTACATTCAACAGTTCATGGCCACCCCTATACATATTAACCCATTGCCAAAAACTAAACTTAAGCACACAAACGAAAATCACCAGGTAAATCAAAAGGATCAACAATTTTAGGGGTATGGTCCAATGTCAATAAAAGTAAATTGGTAGGCGCAGATCTCAAATTGATGGATGCAGGTGAAAGAGATTGAATAATGTTGTGGTTTAATAGAAAAATAAGATTGTGTATTTTATGGTTGGAACGATAATGTGTTAAATAAGTTTCGGGAAGCAACAATTGCAGGATTACATTTATGTGGCTGGATATGTGACACAACTATCAAACCATGGTGCTTGAATCATCATACAGTTTAAAAAGTTGAATTTCACTATTTTTATACGTAATTATTTTTTGTCTATGCTCCACCTACCATTAGTATCAAATTCAAGGTCACAAATTCAATTCCCATAAGTTGTTGGAGAAATTGTTTGGTAAGGGAGTTGCTGGGCAGTAACAATTAACACATTTTCTTTATGTGGCATGGTGACTGAAATGTTGACTTTTGCCTCTTGCATTGTTCAGACATTTTGAGTCGCAGGAAAGAACAGTCACAATTATCGAGCTACATCCAAGAAGCCAGAAATGGTACATAAAATTATTACCTCTGACGCAGCAGAAACAAGCAGATCACGACTCAGCACCAGTTCAAGAGGGAAGTACACTGGTTTGTGCAATTTGGTACTGCCACGGCTATCATAGCTGAAACGCATCAAGTGTAGAATCACTATCTTTGGAAGTGACTGTATTTTTACAGATTTTCTGGCAGCTACTACTCCAGCCTGAAAGTTCAAAAAAAAAAAAGAGCATATCAACCCATTGAAAAAATTTACGAAAATTTTGAGATTAAAGAAAAAATTTAAATAGTTGATGGTATATGTACTGTATATTTTCCAAAAGTTATGTGATGTCAAAAATTGCTAAGTTGATTGAATTGTGATCAGGCAAATGAATACTGGAAAAATAAAATATCCTCCAAAAGATACATATTATCACGCCCCATTGATAAAATGATTTAAACTAAATCAACATACTTTTCCAGTGGATGATGCTCGGTATTCCTCGAGAGTTTCTGGGGCTGAAAAAGAATGAAGAGCATCTTCAATTGTTTGAATTGATTCATGAGAAATATCTAGATGGAGCAGAAGAAATGGCTGAACAGTGGCAGAGGCTTTGTTGCCTGTAAGTAAAAGAATAGGAGACAACATTAATTCTTAAAATAAAAATTACAAAGATATAACACAAAGCATTAAACTAGTAATAGAGATCAGTGATAATATAGGGAGCTTTCAATGACAACAATAGAATCTTAGCATGGGTAATCTACCACTGAAAAATGCTTATACAACATAATTGGTTTGAATTTCCAAGAAGGACTATTCAACTAATCAAACCTCAGGACATTGGTAGGATCACTGGGGTTGTTCCCTCAAAACAAATTTGATCCTTCAAGCATTTTCCATGTCAGAAAAAATACAGTATCATTCGCCACCACAAAATTTACAACCAAAAGTTGAAATATTCTGGGGATTTGCTATGTCCCGCTATGATGACCACAACTAAAATTATGTGCGTGATCAACAAAAAAGATCTAATTATGGGGGGTCTAAAACTGTTAAAGACAACAAGTACTATATTTTCACTCGGTCCATCTAAAATGGCTCATCTAAATGAGCCTAAATATCATAATAGAAATCCCGAATACCATTGAAAATCTAGTGTGTTCAAATTTACTATAAATGGTGTATTGCAATTCATGCTTCTCGCCTATCTTAATAGTTCTCACTCAATTAGAAAAGTAAAATCACAGCAAACCAAAAGTATGGGAGACTGCTAAGCTGACAAGGCGTGCACCAGAGAGTAGTACTGAGTTGAGAAAATTTAGAAAAGAGAAAAAGGAAGAAAACAAACACCTTTCAACTGAGAAAAATAAGAAATGGTGGCAAGATGGGAAATTTGGAAAAAAAATACAGAGAATAATACCCACATGGACACCAATTTACATAAACTAAAAGCTGAAGAAGATAATTTGAGACATTCAGTAGAAAGTTATTTTTCAAGCCAGAAAAGAATGCATGGATCTTGAGTCTTGACATACACGAGATAGTCAAATCGGGTAAATGTGTAACCATGCATTCATACTGATTATAACCAACAGTCCAAACATCATGCACAAAATGGTACAAGGGTACCGTAGCCAATCACTAGGTAACATACCTTTTGCCTTCACAACACTTCGCAATTGGCCGCCAAATATTTTACTCAGTTCTGAGGGGTTAAAATTTTGTGTTCTTGTCACTGCAGATGTATTTTTAGGGCCAACTGTCTCCCATTCATCATCTTCAGATATAGAAACCAAAGAAGGTTTCTGACCATCTGATTGGGTTTGCCCCTCAAACTTCAGCAATTCATCATGCATTTGATGCAAACAGAAAGTTAAAAATTCTTGGGCGTCTTCTTGTCTGTGTACAAAGAGAATACAAATGTTGCAACTCCTTAAATGAGAGAGTTTGCTAAGATACTAAGGCACGTCAAAATGCATCAGACACGATATTTCAACACAAACTTCATAGTGCACTACAGCTACTTCTAATCAATCATGTGATGCATTGATGCAACTCGATGTGGTGGCTAATTCCACAGAATATTTATATGAGCATGATCTTTCCTACAAGACTCAAATTGCTACATAGGCCTTCAAATTTATCAAGTAAAATTTAGACTGAAATCGACACTTGATAGCCTAGAAGATGACAAACAATGATAACTTAGTGGAAAAGCACGAACCTAGGCCTCCCAGAAATGCTAGAGGGAACATCAGGGCTAAAATTTTTCAACACAGCTTCGAACATGATAGGGCTGAAAGCCCTTCCAGTTTCAAGTACATTAGTATCTTTCTTCTTTATGTTGGTTCCACCCGGACAGTCAAATTCTGCAATGAACTCTGCAAATGCAGTCAATGTTGGATAGCCAACCTATAAAGAGAAAATGGAATTTGTTTTATTAAAACCACAGCATACAAAATCCAACAACCAGGCCACTTTACAGAATAAACTAAATGAGTACAGACACCAAACCTTAGGAAACTTCTGATTCCTTAATCCCTGTAGCAGCAGAATAAATGGAGAACAGGACAAGAGAGCTTGGAGTGTTGCATTAAGGAAACATAAATTCCCAGAATTAATTAAACCTCGAGGTAGCACATCTCGAGCAGCTAAAGGAGGGTCATCAGCCTTATGAAGGGCCACTTCATTATGTGCTTTAACTGATGAATTATTCGTGGAATCACTGAACTTTACACCATCAAAGTCTTGCAATTCTGAGCTAGATTTTTTAGAAGACTTGCTTTCATCATTCAAACCATATAATGCAGGAAAGTTTGTTCCACTACTTCTTGCTTGATTTCTCACATCACGGCCATGATCAGAGTCAGCAGTTTTTCCATTATCTGTCACAATTGGAAAGTGGTTGCTGGATGGTGTAGATGGCAATTGTTCATTTCCCTTTTGCACTTTAGTGGGATGCGAGCAGACTGGTCCATTTGGAGAACCATCTTGTATGTTAGAGGTACTGCTAAAACTACCAAAAGTTAATTCAGGTATTTTCTTTGAGGAATTGGCTTCAATTTCATTCCCTTCATCAGAATTTTTAGCCACAAAAGAAACCTTATTTAGCAAAGATTTGGTTTCGTCCTCCGTGAATGACCCAAAAAGAAACACCTACAGAAGAGGAAAGTAATACTTTCAGCATTTAATTAATTAATAGGTCGATTAATTAATAGGTCATCGACAGGCACATCTTTGACCAACACGTGGCTTCCCAACAAAAGCCAGAGAATTATGCAACAATCGACAATATTGAAAAGATTAAACTTTTCTGTCTTGTCATTCTTCTGCATTAATTTTGATTGTTTACTGTCATTTGATATCAATTGTGCCCCCAACTGGTGTACAGTGTACTAATGCAATGTACAGGAGGTTAGCATTACAAGTTCACTTCAGGTGTCAATCATTTAAGAACAATATCAGTTCAAATCTACTACTAATTTTTCCATTTCAGGACTCATTGAGGCGTCTTGATGTATTCCCGTTTTTTTTGGTAACCGCAAGTTCAACAGAACAATGCACAAAAACAAGATGTATGCAACTATAAGTCACCATTAGTTCAGTACTCAGGCCTTGTTGAATACAGACCAACTGAACCACTGTATTATGTTAATGGTAAAGAATACAATTTTTTAAATCTTTTTAATACGCTTCACTTCAAACCAATAATTCAAAGGATCCATATTTCAAACTCATCTTATTCAAAAAAAAAAAAAAAACACGCACACACACACACAGAATAGTAACACTCAAAGGCCAAAAATATATATAATAAAACAACATTCACGTAATACCCATATAAAAAATGGGGAAAACCCATCAAAACATAGAATAATGTCAGGATTACCATATCAAAACAAAGATATTTGAAAGCAATGTAAACCGAATAAAGGGTCTTTGACAAAGAGAACGGACCTTCGAGGGATCACCCATGTTGCGAAGAAGTCGATTCGGAAACTTAGGACACTAACTTCTGGGGTATGTAATATAGAAGAAAACGTCTAGGAAAGCTTCTGGTAAAGATTAAGGAATGATGAGGAAACTTATTTTCAGAGTTAAAAGAGGTGACAGAGAAGGTGGAAGAAGACATGAAAGAAACAGAACACTGAACAGAATTTTGACCTCAATCAGGCGCATCTACCAATTCCGGCAATGGGATTTGCTTTAATCTCCAGAGGAAGAAGAAATATTGAAACTTTGTAGAGAATTTTGCTAGTTTTTGGACTATTATTCAAGATTTAGGTTTTCGCAAAAGTTATTCAGTAGGGGATAGTCTCGCAGTCGCAGAAATTATAATTGTTTTATAATAAACAAATGTAATAGATGAAGGGGAAATTCGTTTTTATTAATCTTTACTATTTAATAATATTTCCATCCGTCATAGTAATTGCACTTGGTCATAAATATGTGATTTCTTTGGGAAAATAATTTTTTTCAGTAATTTGTCTTCTTTTCCGTCCACTTTTAATTTTTTTGTTTTGATATAATATCTTCAATTTCGGATATTTTGATATATCTAAAAAAAACCTATAAAACATATTTTGGTGTCACAATATTGAATGGTTCTAAATTCTAATAGAATGCGTAAAATTTGTAAATTTTATTTGATTCGTAAGACTTTTTATATTAAGTTGCTTTTAAATAAATTAATTTCTCAACTAAAATCATTAATCTGCAAATTTTTGGTAACATTAGCATTAGCTACCGACTAATCAAAGTTTTCAAAAAAAAAAAAACTGAACATTTCGGTGGTAGATGGACCAAAATAGCCGAAATTCAAAAGTTATTGTATCAAAATCAAAATGTAAAAAGTTATTGAACCAAAAAATCAGTTTTCATTTGTGTTCCGCCCTCTAATCTTTTTTTTTTTTAAAAAAATAATAATTATTTTTTATCTAACCTATCTAATGTCAAGTATTATACGGCTTTGCAGTTTGCAGTGAAGGTTGTGTAGCATATGGTCACTTTCTCCATCCATTCCCCTCTATTTTTCCCCTATAATTTTCTCCATCTTCGTTTGTCCGCACCAATCTTTGTTTGCCCGCACCAAGTTAACGGTTGTCGGTTGGTCTATTTAATTTGCTTATTATTCACTATTCAGTTCAAACTTACACATCTAATACACAATTACGAAGAGGTATCAAAACGGACCGGCCCACAATTCATCGTAATTCATCATTAGATGGGACAAGGAGGTCAACCTTTTAAGCGGGTTGAAAAAATATCAATCAAATCCAACTCAATCCAACAACCTATTTTAGGTAGTGGAGCGGGCCAATCCGACGGACTTACGTGTAATTTTTGCGGCTTTGGTGGGTCGAAACCCAAACAGCCACAACCGACCATTGGGCGGGCTGGGCCGACCCGTCATTTGCTTCCAACCCAACTCACTTATTTTGTATGGCTGGACGGGCCAACCTGACAGGTGTAATGACCCTACCTGGATCACCTACTCTAAACCTTAATAAACATGCAATCAAGATAACTAAAGCAATAGATAAAACAGCGGAAACCAAAAATGTGTTTACAGACCAAACCGGCGGTATACAATCGGTAACTAAAACCATGGGTAATAACTGTTTAAACAGCCATATCAAATAACCAGTAACAATATTGAACTAGTGGAAAATCATTGCATCCACATCACCAGCTCTCAACCTTGTCTCGACCCACCGGCATCGTCCAACCTGAGATCTGTCCCGTCGAATAGGGTGTCCAAGAACAAAATATTGGACGTGAGCGACTACGCTCAATACGATAATCACGACTGTACATATCTAGTATGATGCATGCAAATTATTAGGTACTAGTTAACTCGATATCTGCTCAGTCTGGGCGTCAATGAGTATGTAGCACTATCTTGGGTCAACTTCGCTGGGTACCTCCACCTACTCGTCTGATCCAAGTAGCATCAATCCCTGTCATCATGGCATCTTTCGGTGTCAAACGATATATCAAGGACTGTAGGGCTGAGCGACCTACTACTAAGGCTATCTCGAAATTCGAAAGAGACTCGGCTCAACATGAATATGCATATGCAACATAATATATCAAAGCAGTAAAACATGTATCATGACTCATAAAGTGCAACATATAAGCATGCATACTTGCTGGCAATTACAGTCAGTACTTACGTACCTCATTAGAGCAATCTTAGTAGCATCAATCTAGAGTCCAAGTCTACAAGACAATATTTACCACATCACTATTACTGATTTAAAAGTTTTAATTAAGCTAATAGATATCCTCTAATACTATTAGGGATCTAGTGTTAAACATGCGTCCATAGTCATCCTTTTGATGTCGAAAGCAGTAACTCTTGGGAACAACTCCACTGCGACTACAGAAGTGTCTCGCTGACACCCGAGCCTTGACTAGATGACTAGAAATCTTCACAAACCACCAACAATAAGAGGGAAAAACAAGTGAAATTGGCAAGTGAAATGCGAGCCTCACATGCCCTATTTATAGGCAATGGTTCAGAAGCTCTGATACATAGTTCGAAAGCTCCAAACGCGCATGTCTTCCACGTGTCGTACTGTACTGCTCAGAAATTCTAGTCCCACCCTTCGGATATTCCAATCTCATGCATGTGTCTGCATGTCCAAACGCTGGCGACATGTCACTAGTGTACATGGCCTACCCTTCGAAGGCTCCGATCTCACGTTCGGAAGGTCCGAACTCATTCTCTGCTTTCGATCTTTGTTGTTATGGTTCGATGCTTCCGAACCTACTTCTGAAGTTTCGATCTCTTCAGTGGTTCCGAAGTCCTGATTCTATATTTTTGATCTAATTAATCACTTGGTTAATTTAGATTGAAATCTCTTAATCATATTTAAGAGATTAAGCTCGTAAAATGGGATACAAATTACTACATTTACTTCATCTTAAGAGATTTCGTCCTCGAAATTAAGCTAAGGATAATAAAACAAATCAAAAGAATGTCTATAATACAATTGAACAATTTACAAAGTCCAAGTGTTGTAAACAAAAGAAAATACATCCCTCAAAACAACTCAGGATGCTCTGAACACATACGACTCTCTAATTCTCAAGTCGTTTTCTCGGTGTCTCAACGTTGTCACTGCACCATGACTAGGGGTATGATCTTGTTCCAAAGTACTTTCTTTTTTTTTTTCTAATGACCCTGAGGGGTCTCTCCACGCACAACAGATCTTGTTCTAACTGAACATCCGTCGGATGCAACACATGAAACTCATCTGCAACGTACTGTTCTCAACAAAGATACGTGAAATATGTCATGAATACTGGAAGGATAGGGCAACAAAGCCAAAATATAGGCTACATCCCCAAACTTCTCGAGAATCTCAAATGGACCTATGAACCTTGGCGATAACTTACCTTTCAGCCCAAACCTCATCACCTTCAGGAAAGGTGAAACTCTAAGAAAAAACGTGTTTGCCAGTAGGTATGACACAAGACGGGTTTCGGACGGGTTCACCCAAACTCAGGACCCGCCCCGCTAGGAAAAATTCGGTCCCAAACCTGCCCCACCTCTTTTTTGGACCCACCCGCCCCGCCCCGCATTAAAACCCGGTTAGACCCACCTACCCCCTTATCTTTAACTTTAAATTTTTTTAAATTGAATTATTATTTATTATATATACATACATGAATATATATTAAATGAAATATATATAGTATATGTAAGTACATATTTAATTATATATTATGTATACAATATTATATTATATACGTACATAATATATATATATATATATATATAAAAAAATTTTTAGCTTCCCAACAAATGATGCACACTTTGTGTCCGACCACTAAAATCCAATGCCGTGATTTAGTGGTGTGAAAAATCAAAAACAAAAACAACTAAAACCCGGCATAGGGTTTTAGTGGGCAGGAATTTGTTGGGAATCTTAACACTTCTATATATATATATATATATATATATATATATATTAACATTATTTATTATATATTATATATAGCCCATTGTCATCCCTACTCACCAAGTTGAAACTGCAGAGGTCTACGCTATGTGTTGGCATAACTGCATGTCGATCCTGAGCAGCTCTAACTCTCTATCTGATCAATTCTACTTTTGTCTGCGATCTGCTGCACTAACTCTGGTCCCTCAACTTGACAATCGCCAAATTCATCCCAAAACAATGGTGTACGACAACGGCGTCCATACAAGGCCTCAAAAGGTGTCATGTCAATACTGCAATGGTAACTTTTATTATAAGCAAAGTCTAGGAAGGACAAATGATCCTGTCAAGCTGGCCCAAAATCTATCACAAAAACTCTGAGCATGTCCTCGAGGGTGCAAATAATCTGGTCCGACTGACCATCGGTCTCCGAATGATAAGTTGTACTCAAACTCAGAGAAGTACAAAAAGCACGCTGAAAGCTACCCCAAAATCTGGAGGTAAACCTTGGATCTCTTGACTGACGATACTCAGTGGAATCCCATGTAGACGTACAATCTCTTGAACATACAGTCGCGTCATCCAATCAAAAATAAAGTCTCGGTTATACGAAAAGTGGGTGACAAAGGAAAATGGGTGACAAAGTCCATCGTCACGTGTTCCCACTTCCACTCAGGAATCTTTAAACTCCGAAACAACTCTTTTGGTCGTCTGAACTCTGTCTTGACTTGTTGACAAATAATGCATTGTGACACAAACATGTAAATATTGTGCTTCATAACTTTCCAACAGAACCTCGTTCGGAGATCCTTGTACACATTGATTCTGTCTGGGTGTACTGAGAATCTACTGCGATGAGTCTGAGACGATATCTATTCTCTCAACACTGGATCATCAGGAACTACTACATGTCCCGAAATACACAACAAACCATCTTCCTGAAGGTGAAAACCAGATGTATTGTCTCCATGAGCTAACCGAGCTAACTTCTAAGTCTTCAGATTGAGCAACTCGATTGCCTTCGCCTGGCAGAGGGCTGGGGGAAAGTGCAACTACTTGAACAATCTACGAAAGTCCGTCCACAAAACACGGCCTTGCTCCTGGAACAACTGTGCGGACGCAAATCTCCACCACTTGTGAGCATGACCCTCCAAAAGAAAAGTAATGGCCTCCATAATCTGCTCTTTCGAGCAGTCAAAAACACGAAAACAACTCTTCATGCGCTCAAATCAATCCTCAATAACCTCTGGAGTCTCACCTGCCACCAAAGTCTTAGGGCCCATCTAAAATAATCTGTAACGATCCAACTTCCTTCCATCACATCCCTCCCCAGCCTATAGCATGAGATCGGATCGCATGGTTTAACGGGCATCGTACTCATGACCTCCCCACTCCTGGCAGTGGGTTTTTTCCCTCCCCAGCACTTGAACCTTGTACCTTCAGGATAAGTACATAGATTCTTAGTATGAGTACGATGCCCGTCGAACCATGCGATCCGAGCCCATGTTGTAGGCTGGGGAGGGATGCGATGGAAGGACGTCGGATCGTTACAAAATAGGGAGCTCAATTGGTACCAGCACTTTAAGAATCTATGTACTTATCCTGGAGGTACAGTGAAACGCCTACTACTAAAAAAAATGCGAAAAAACTTTTTTTTTTTTATAATACTATACATATACGCCCATACATATATGTATATAAAAATAACATATATTACTTAAATAACCTGAAAAATATTAAATAAATAAATAAATCCTTAAAAATGTTTCATGCATCAATTTAAAATGATAAAAAATGCTGCTGAAAAATCTCATATGCGGAATAATAATAAAATAAAACATGTTTCAAAATTCCATCATAATAGACTAAATAACTGCGACGGTCACGGGGTCCACTGCTCCGTGAGCTCATACGTCCTCACCATCGGTAGGAGCTACATAAATGTCATCATGCTCACCTGCACCATATAAGCATAGTGAGCCTAGGGGCTCAACATGTCTAATCCTTTATAACAAGGTTAAAAATAATGCATCACGTAGATACTAATACATATACATGTACATGAGCATGCATGGAAACATCTTTCATAACATAAATGCTGAATCATAAATCTTAAACATAACATAACATTCTTCATCATACATAACATAATTGAGCATGTCATAAACATAAAAACTGAGTATGATCATATCCATGAATGTGACTAATAACTGTGCCGACTGATCAGTCTAAAGAACCATCGTACGTGGAGGTGGATAAATCCACCTCTATGCTGGTAGTAAACTACCTCTGTGTCAGTGGTAAAACCACTTCTATGCCGGTAGTAGAACTACCTCTGTGTCAGTGGTAAAACCACTTCTATGCTGTCACATCACTTCAATTTTCATAAAAATATTTTTCATGCTCAATTCTTAATCATAAACACATCATAAAATATTTCATGTATGCATGCACTTAAAATATGTCCGTAATATATATTTAATTAATTTTAATAATAAATATACTTTTACTTAAAATAGACTTCATGCATAAAAATAATTAAATATATATTCCGGACTTAGTTTATTTTCATGGGTTGGTCCAGACTGCTGATCACTCACTCTAAGCCCATTAAACTTAAATAAAATCCAATAATCATATTTTAGCCCAAATAACTTAATTAAACTTAACTTGACCTAAATAAAATATTTAAGCCCAATTACTTAACTTAAGCCCAATAAAACTCTAGACTGATCCAAAATCCACTGACTGGCCCAAAAATTCTCATGGACTCCCAAACCCATAAAAATCATTGTGCTAACTTAAATAAATTATTTAAGGCCCAAATAAAATTATTTGGAGGTCCAAATAATTTTATTTCAAATTAATTTACCCAAAAACCAATTAAAACATTAAACCTTTAAAAATTTAAAATACTCAAGCCCGACCCACCTAACCCGGACCCGGACCGACTTAACCCAACCCATGACTACCTGACCCGACCCAGCACTCAACCCTGACCCATAACCCGACCCAGCAACCCCCCTCCAAACCCCAAACCCGATCACCCCTCTCTTTTTCTTCTCGGCTGGGCCCTGCTCCGGCCGCCCCTGGCCGGAGCACCACCTCCCATGGATATCCCACATCCAGGGGGTTCTAACACAACAAGAATTAGACCAAACCATGGCCCGAGGAGTGAGAACGAAGCTCTGCACCAGACGCCTTCCTCCTCCTCGCGCGCAGACTGAGCAGTCGCCAAACTTTCGTTCGTGCGGCTTCCTCCAACAACCAAAGACCGTGAAACCACTTCTCAATTTTAGCCAACCTCTAAATCTTTTAAACCCAACAAACCACACACAAATCCATGGCTTGAGTAAGGAGAACGACCCCTCTCTTCCCAAAGCCCTAACCTGCGCGTCCGTGTGCATCAGAAGTGAATAGCTTCGTTTCCAGCCTATGACACCCTAAAACTCTGAACAAACTCGACCCTAAGGCACCCTGGGACCCCTCTGACTCGAGCCCTCAGCCCTGGACCATACCATGCTGAAGAAAAATGTGAGCCATGCCAAGTAGACACTCAAACATGCATCAAACATCCATGAAATTGCATAATTCGAAAATATCTGATAAAAATCTGAATAAAACCCAACATGAATGGTTAATAGCTTATATGGTGTTCAAATGAAAGAATAAACATGCCTTAAACGAAGATAGATTGAGAAACGAGACAATAATCGCGTGTACGGCGCACCGGGACGACGAACGAACCAAAGACTCCAAGAATCTATGAAGGATCGGCTATGGAGATTGCTTTCTGCTGAACGTGAGAATGGGGGTGGGAGGAGATGGGAGTTGTCGGCTGAGTGGGGTTAGGGTAGGGTAGGTTTTTGTTTTAAATTTTTGTAACTAGGAATAAATTTGGATAATAACTAGTATAAAATAATTAGGTAGATAATATAACATAAATATAAGATTTTAAACTCTTAAAAATACCTACTAATCTGATAACTAATAAAAAATCCCGAAATACTAATTTATAGTATTTTTAAAAATTAATAAAAGTCATTAAAATGACTTATTTTGGCTAAAAATCAACTCTTAAATAAATATATAATTAAATACTAAAATTTTCTTGACAAAATACCTTAAAATAAGATTTTAAGGCTCATAAACTCATAAAATATTTTTGGCTAAGAATTTTGGTATCTCGTTCATCCACGGTCCCGTCTACGCGATCAAAATAATAAATATTCTCAAAAATCCAAAAATACCATAACTGCGGGTTAAATGATAAAATAAATTTAAATCATGCATATAATTCACATAATAACACATAAATGTCATTTAACCCAAATATAAATTTTTAAATAATTATTTTCCCTAATTATGCATGCGAATTTACGTATTAAAATTTTTCGGGTGTTACATACAGGGATGATAAAAACTTGTACTTATCTTGGAGGTGCAAGGTTCTATCCCTGGGGAGGGCAAAAACCCACTGCCAGGAGTGGGGAGGTCATGATTTGCGATGCCCGTCGAACCATGTGATCCGAGCCCATGCTACGGGTTGGGGAGAGATGCGATGGAAGGATGTTGGATCGTTACAGAATCAGTGCATCTTAAAACAGCGTCTACCCTCACGGTGATGGCGGTGCGTACAGGGATGTCTCTGAGCATCATCATTTCCCCAATGCCTTACACTACCGTGACTCTCTTCGTCTCTACGCGTCGTCTAAAAGGATTGATGGTCATCAAAAATCCAAAAAGTCAAACCTAAGTCCCAAATCCTACGCATGCTATGATACTATAAATGTAGTGACCCTAATCGGATCACCTAATCTAAACCTTAATAAGCATGCAATCGAGATAACTGAAGCAATAGATAAAACAGTGGAAACTAAAAATGTGTTTACAAACAAAATAGGCGGTATACAACTGGTAACTAAAACCATGGGCAATAACTATTTAAAAAACCAAATCGAATAACCAGTAACACTACTAAACTAATAGAAACTCACTGCATCCACAACACCAGCTCTCAACCCTGTCTCAACCCACCGGCGTCGTCTAACCTGAGACCTGCCCCGTCGAATAGGGTATCCAAGAAAAAACACTGAGCGTGAGAGACCTTGCTTAATACGATAAGCACGAGTATACAGACCTAGTATGATGCATGCAATGGATACTGTTTAACAAGATATCTGCTCAGTCTGGACGTCAATGAGTATGCAGTACCAACTGGGTCAACTCCGCTGGGTACCTCCACACACTCTTCTGGTCTACCGTAGCATTAGTCCTCATCATCACGACGTCTCCCGATGTCAGAAAATATATCAAGGAATGTAGGGCTGAGCGACCCTATTACTAATGCTATCTTGAAGGAGACACGGCTCAACATGAATATGGACATGCAACATAATATATTAAAGTAGTAAAACATGTATCATGATGATGAAACTTAAAATTTGTAATTATTTATATGTTAAAAAGTGTGTTTTAAAATTAAAGTTTCATTAAAATTATGAAGTTGTATTATTTTAGTGTTATGTGTTTATATTTAAATATTTTACTAAAAATGTTGTATTTTATGTTTTGCGCAGGTTTGGTAAAAATAAAATTACTCAAGCTACAAAGGTCATATTGGAGTAATCTCAAATCCTGTAAAATCACAAAAGAGGCATCTTCAACTTTGTAGAAGACAAGAAATTCCAAAAACCTCATTAAGATGATCAAAATAATCAAACATCAAAATGAAGACAGATTTACTTTTATTATGACCAGCTTGTAGTAAAAATATCATAAATATTTCACATTTTACCCAAAAGAGATGAATTATATGTCCAAACACATCTACACAAAATATTCTACGTGTTCTATGTTGAATGAAAAGGCTGAATCGGTGGTCTAAGGCATCAAACATGTCAATTAAAGTTGGGTCATGGTATTGACATTCAAGGAGACAAGCACCCACCAACTTTACTATTCCACATTTAATGAGCCTTGGACTCTTGCTCTCATTTGACCTATAAATAGATGTGTTGTATAAGCTTTGTAGTGCGCAAAAGTGTAGAGAAATTCCTCAATTGAAAAATAAATATTGTGTGTGTAAGAATAAGAGTTTGAGTGTGCATATTTCTCCAAGTTTAAGTATGAAATTTCTTTTATCCTTACTCTTGAGTCTTATGTTCATGGCAAGCTAAATATTTTTATGTCAAAGTGAAAAGGTTTCATTGTTGGTCAAGTAAGATTGTTTATATTTTGTATATTCTTTCTTTTTCTATTATTTATTTTGTTTTACTAATTGATCTTTATTTGTAGGTATAATTTGGATGATTTATTGTTATCTATTTACATCAAATACTTGGTACCTTGAATGTGGTTACCTTGATTTGTTGTCTAATATGATACAATAAATACTACAATAATTATATACTATAAATATATGCATCAATTTATAATAAAGTCATATATATTATTTAGACAATAGCGTGGCTCTGCCGATTTTTCTAAATAATATATTGTGATTTGATCCAACATTTACTTTCTCGCAACTAACATTTACTTTCCGCAATTAACATTTACTCTTCGCAACTAACATTTACATTTCCGTAATTAACATTTACTTTCTCGCAACTAACATAAAACAAAATTCATATATTTTATTTAGACGATAGCGTGGCTCTGCCGGTTGTTCTAAATGAAATATGTTGATTTGATCTAACATTTAATTTTATGTCAATTTATATTTATGCACTTATATATATATTATGGGTACCATATATTAATTATCGGTTAATCTGATATTAATATAGTGGAAACTATATTATATGATATATTTGTTTAAATATTTAATTGTTCTTTTATGTTTATATTTATGCATATATATATATATATATTATGGGTACCATGTATTAAATATCGGTTAATCTGATATTAATATAGTGGAAACTATATTATATGATATATTTGTTTAAATATTTCATTGTTCTTTTATGTTTATTATTATTTTAGTTTTTTTTATTTATTTTTGTTAAGCAACCTTAAATAAACCAACAATGAACCTTTGAAGCTTTGACAATTTTATAATTTGTATTAGAAGTTTTATAATAATATTTCCATCTATAATATATCATTGCTAAAATTAAACCTACAATATCCTCTCCGTAGATCGATCTCGTACTCACGAGTATATTACTTGCAGACAACCTACACTTGGGTGAATTACAATTTAAGTTGTAGCAAGTTTTTGGCGCCGTTGCCGGGGAGGTATAAATTAAGTTTAATTTTTTTTATTTATGTTATTTATTTAAATAGTATGTTGTTTTTAATTGTATGATTGTTTGGAGTCGTAAACAAAGTGGTAGACTTGTTCGAGTATTTGAAAATATTTTAAACATGGTGGATAATTCTAATAATCAAGATGATAATAATAATAATAATCAAGAACATGAACAACCAAGAACACTTAGGCACCATATGAATCCAATAAGAACTAGTACACCATCTTGTTTAGTTTTTCCTCCAGATGCATCTAATTTCAATTTTAAACCTCAAATTATTCAACTTTTACCAAATTTTCATGGTCTAGATTCTGAAAATCCATATTTGCATTTAAGAGAATTTGAGGAGGTTTGCAACACTTATAATGATCAAAATTGTAGCATGGATATTGTTCGATTAAAGTTTTTCCCTTTTTCTTTAAAAGATAAAGCCAAAATATGGTTGCAAAATTTGAGATCAAGTTCAATAACATCATGGGAAGAAATGCAACAACAATTTCTAAAAAAAGTTTTTCCCTTCCCATAGAACAAACTCTTTTAAAAGACAAATTACAACTTTTTCTCAAAAACAAGGGAAAACATTTTATCAATGTTGGGATAGATATAAAGAGTTACTTAATACATGCCCACATCATGGTTTTGAAATATGGAGGATAGTTTTTTACTTTTATGAAGGTTTAATACCTAAAGATAGACAAATGATAGAATTCATGTGTAATGGAACTTTTGAAGATAAAAACCCAAATGATGCTATGGAATATTTGGAGTCATTAGCAGAAAATGCTCAAAATTGAGATAATATAGGCTCAATTGAACCACCAAGTAAAACCAATAATTCAACAAATGGGGTTGGTATTTACCATCTTAAAGATGATGTAGATATTCAAGCCAAACTTGCATCTTTAGCAAGAAAAATTGAGTCATTAGAAATGAAAAAGAGTTATCAATTAAAAAGTGTTCAAAAAAATTATTTGTCATATATGTGACACACATGATCATCTTACAAAAAAATTGTCCTACTTTGCCTTCATTTAAAGAAAGTCTCCATGAACAAGCCAATTATGTTAACAATTTTAAAAAACCAACATAGATCATTTTTCACAAACATATAATCCTGGTTGGAGAAATCATCCTAATTTTAGTTAAAGAAACGATAATAATGCACAACCTTCACAACAACCTTTTCAAAATAACCAAAACCATCAAGGTTATGTTCCTTATATCCCACCTCCAAGAAAATATTTTGAAGATGAAATTCATGCATACATTCAAAAGCAAGAGTCTATCAATATTCAAAACATTCAATCTATGAATAATTTGAAAGAAACTCTTGCAAAATTTGCATCTGCACTTAATATTCATGAAAAAGGAAAATTTCCATCTCAACCACAACCTAATCCTAAAAATCAAAATCAAGATAAATTTGATCAAGTAAAAGCTGTTATTACTCTTAGAAGTGGTAAAATAGTTAATGATGCATATAGTGATGAAAACAAAGATCATTTAAACTCAAAGAGTAAGGATGAAAATCTTGATACTTTCGAAAAAAATGATACTTTGAGTCCTAAGATTGAGAAAGTTGACGATAAATTATCTGAAGTAATATGTGAGTCAAATAAACCTGTTCCTTTTCCTCATGCATTAGTAAACAATAAAAAACAAAAAAAAATGATTCTGATATTTATGAAGTTTTTAAACAAGTAAAAATAAATATTCCATTATTAGATGCTATTAAACAAGTGTCTTCTTATGTAAAGTTTTAAAAAGATTTATGTACTGTGAAAAGACAATTGCATGTAAAGAAGAAAACATTCTTAACTGAAACAAGTAAGTTTTATTATTCAAAATAAATTCTACTTTAAAATATAAAGATCCAGGTTGTCCAACAATTTCATGCATTATTGGAAAAAATAAAATTAAAAAAGTTTTGTTAGATTTGGGAGCAATTTGGGAGCAAGTGTGAATTTACTTCCTTATTCAGTTTATGAAAAACTTAAGTTAGGAGATTTAAAACCTACATCTGTCACTCTTTTACTAGCCGATAGGTCAATCAAAATACCTAGAGGTATCGTAGAAGATGTGTTAGTTCAAGTCGATAAATTCATATATCCTGTGGATTTTATTGTCTTGGATACACAACCAATAGAAGTGCATAATGAAATTCCAGTAATATTGGGACGTCCATTTCTAGCAACTTCAAATGCTTTAATTAATTGTCAAAATGGAATAATGAAATTATCTTTTGGAAATATGACTTTAGAACTTAATGTGTTCAACTTATGTAAACAACCAATTATTAATGAAGATGAAGATGACAATGCAATAGAAACAATTATGGAAGAAAATATACACCAAGAAAACTTAAATCAACAATCTGAAGTTTATTTAGTGGAAAGTGTTTTTAAATCAAAGTTATTTGAAGAAATTAATGAACTTGAAGAAGTAAAAGAAGATGATCATCCAAAACTTGAATTAAAACATTTGCCAAAAAAACTAAAATATGCTTTTCTTGGTGAAAATCAAACATATCCTATTGTAATATATTCTACCCTCTTACCAAAACAAGAAGAAGATTTAATAATATTACTTAAAAAACACAAAAATACAATTGGATGGACTTTGCAGGATATTAAAGGTATAAATCCTTTAATCTGCACACATAGAATTCACTTGGAAGAAAATGCTAAAACATATCAACAACCTCAAAGAAGATTAAATCCACACATGAAAGAAGTTGTTAAAAATGAAGTTTTAAAACTATTAGATGCCGGAATTATTTATCCAATCTTGGATAGTAAATGGGTAAGTCCAACACAAGTAGTACCAAAAAAATCAGGCATCACTATTATAAAAAATGAAAAGGAAGAATTATTACAAGCTAGGATTCCATCTAGTTGGCGTATGTGCATTGATTATAGAAAATTAAATGATGCAACTAGAAAACATCACTTTTCGTTACCATTTTTAGATCAAATTTTAGAGAAAGTGGCTGGTAATCCTTATTATTTTTTTCTTGATGGGTATTCGGGGTATTATCAAATACCAATATCATTAGAAGATCAAGAAAAAATTACTTTCACTTGTCCTTTTGGAACTTTTGCATTTAAAAGAATGTCATTTGGTTTATGTAATGCTCCGGCAACTTTTCAAAGATGCATGCTAAGTATTTTTAGTGACATGATTGAAGAATTTGTGAAAGTTTTTATGGATTATATAACTGTTTTTGGAAACTCATTTGAAAACTGTCTTAAAAATTTGGAAGAAGTTTTAAAAAGATGTGAAGAAAAAAATCTAGTTTTAAATTGGGAAAAATGTCATTACATGGTTAAATCCGGAATTGTGTTAGGGCATGTCATATCTGAAAAAGGAATTGAAGTTGATAAAGCTAAGGTTGATGTTATTGCTAATTTACCATCACCAAACACGATCAAAGAAATTCGATCATTTTTGGGTCATGCGGGATTTTAAAGAAGATTCATAAAAAATTTTAGCATAATATCGAAACCAATTTCAAATCTTTTAACAAAAATGCACAATTTGAATGGACTCAAGAATGTGAAACTGCTTTTAAAAAGATAATTAATCTTTTAACTACATCACCTATTTTACAACCTCGTGATTGGTCTTTACCATTTGAATTAATGTGTGATGTAAGTGATTATGCTGTAGGAGCCGTGTTAGGACAAAGAAAAGAAGGTAAACCTCATGTGATTTACTATGCTAGTAGAACCTTAAATAGTGCTCAAATCAATTATTCAACAACTGAAAAAGAATTACTTTCAGTAGTGTTTGCATTAGATAAATTTCGATCCTATTTAATTGGTTCTACTACTATTGTTTATGCTGATCATTCTGCCATAAAATATTTATCAAATAAACAAGATGCTAAGCCGAGATTAATAAGATGGATTTTGTTGTTACAAGAATTTGATCTTGTAATAAAAGATAAAAAAGGAAAAGAAAATGTAGTAGCCGATCATTTATCAAGAATAATTTTTTAATCGTCTCAAAATGAAAGACCAATAAATGAAAATTTTCCGGATGATCAACTATTCTATGCTACTACTATGCCTTGGTTTGCTAATATTGTAAATTTTCTTGTGACAAATAAAATGTCTTCTCATTGGAGTTCACAAGATAAAAATAAATTCTTGAAAGAGGTCAAAAAATTTTATTGGGATTATCCTTATTTGTTTAAGTATTGTCCTGATCAAATTTTTTGACGTTGCATACCCGACAATGAGGTAAGTAGTGTCATTAAGTTTTGTCATTCTGAGGCATGTGGAGGTCATTTTTCGTCAAAGAAAACAGCTGCAAAAATCTTTCAATGTGGATTTTATTGGCCTTCTTTATTCAAAGATACGCATTCATTTTGCAAATCTTGTGAAAATTGTCAGAAAATGGGTTCAATTTCAAAACGAAATATGATGCCTTTAAATCCAATCATGATTATTAAAATATTTGACAGTTGGGAAATAGATTTTATGGGTCCATTCCCATTATCTTTTGGATTTACTTATATTTTAGTGGCTGTCGATTAAGTTTCAAAATGGATTGAAGCCATTGCATGTAGAACTAATGATCATAAAATTGTGATAAAATTTTTGAAAGAAAATATTTTTAGTCGATTTGGAATACCTAGAGCTATAATCAATGATGTGGGAAGTCATTTTATAAATAAATCATTTTCTTCGTTGTTAAGAAAATATGGTATTACACATAAAGTTTCTACTCCATACCACCCTCAAACGAATGGTCAGGTTGAACTTGCAAATAAAGAAATAAAACAAATTTTGGAAAAAACTGTTAATTCAAATCGAAAAGATTGGTCTTTAAGATTAAGTGATTCATTATGGGCATATAGAACTGCATTTAAAACATCATTAGGGATGTCACCATATAGGTTAGTTTTTGGTAAGCATTGTCATCTACCTGTTGAAATTGAACATAAAGCTTATTGAGCTATTAAAGTATTTAATACTAATTTAGATGATGCATCTAAATTAAGAAAATTGCAACTAAATGAACTAGAAGAATTAAGAAATGATGCATATGAAAATGCAAAGATTTATAAAGATAAAACAAAAGTCTTTCATGATAAAAATATTATGAGAAAATCGTTTGAAATTGGACAAAAAGTTTTACTTTATAATTCTCGCTTGCATTTGTTTCCAGAAAAACTTAGATCACGATGGACAGGTCCATATGTTGTAAAAAATGTTTATCCTCATGGTGCTGTTGATGTTGAAAATCCTAAAAATAATAATGTGTTTAAAGTTAATGGGCAAAGGCTTAAACCATTTTTAGAAAATAAAATTCTTAATGATGAGTTTATGCCTTTATATGATCCAAATTAAGTGTTACTTATATTTTCATTTTATTTTTGCAGAATTGAGTTCACTTCCCGATTAAGTGGCGGATAACGGTACTCCGTGACTTCTTTTAGTCGGTTTTCTTTCAATTTTCCAAAATAATTGAAAAAAAAATTGAAAAAAAAATCTTTATTTTCAAAATGGATGAAGCTATCAAAGAACATGGTAAATATTTTCCATCTGTTTCTAAAAAAGTTCTGAGAATGATTTATGAAGTTAGATGTAAAAGATTGAGAATGCTTATGCAAAAAGGAATTCCGAAGGATATTCGTCTTATAATTGAAGCCAAAGTTCGATTGGGTGGTGAAGTTCCAAAATTTTTACTTGTTCGAAATATGTCTGGACTAGGAAAAATCACCTATGCGATGAAAATGAGGGCCAAGAGATTAGATGTTTGTCATAAATGTGCCAGATGGACTTGTGATAGACGATGCAGATCTTTGGGATATGTTTCCATAAATAGAGAAGATAAAATTGATTTCATTAAGAATGGGCTGAGTTAAGAGTCATTAGATGATATCTCATTGACTCTTGAGACGCATTCTAGTGGAGATGTGCAAGGTCAACTTCTTCGTTTATGGAAACTATTCCAAGCACAGCGTCATGGTAATGGTTTTGGAAATTTGACTAAAAAAAACCCTATTTGCCAATTTATAAGAAAATTGGATGGTAAGCCAACCCTCGACTCATAAATATTGAAGGAACACTGTGAGCCACAATCACTGTATATACGCATGCATGTCATTATTATATATTATTATTTTTATTGTTTTCGTTATTATGTTCACACCTGTATTCCTATTTCTGTCGTATTCCTTGTTTTCCTTATAAAATAACTCAACTATCTCTATATTTTTGCAGAAAAAAAAACATGGCAGGATCTGCTTCACAAAAATTGAAAAATATTTGTGTATTTTGTGGTTCTAATACTAGAAAGAGTGAAATATTTGTTGATGCAGCAATTAATCTTGGAAAAAAGTTAGCAGAGAGAAAAATTCACTTGGTATACGGAGAAGGCAATATTGGGTTAATGAGATCTATTTCAACAGCAGCTCATCTTGGAGGTAGTTAGGTTTTGGGTATTATTCCTACAGCTTTAGCTGAAGGAAATATTACAGGTGTTACGGTTGGGGAAGAGTTGAAAGTTTCATCAATGTACGAGAGAATAACTAAAATGATAGATAATTCTGATGCTTTTATTGCCTTACCAGGTGGTTTTGGTACTTTAGAAGAAATTTTTCATGTTGTTTCTTGGGCATAACTTAATATTCATAATAAACCTATTGGCTTGTTGAATATCAATAACTATTATGATGGTTTGTTGACTTTTCTTGATGTAGTTGTGGAACAAAATTTCATTTCAGAAAATTCACGAATGATGCTTATCTCTGCTTCGAATGACGACCAATTAATTGATGATCTCCAAGTTTTTGTTCATCAACCTGATTCGGCTATAACAAATATCAATTGGTCTCAACCAACCAGTAAGAAAAGGAAACTGGATCATTGATTCAACATGTCACGAAATGGTTTGTGTTTGTTCCTCATCTTCAATAAATTTCAGGTGATATCTCTTTCATCATGTACTTTTTATTTTTCTTAAAAAAAATTAAAAACAATGTCATATTCAGGTTTGGGGGAGGGTTTATCTTTTAAAAATAAATTTTTTTAAAAAATTTAAAAATAAAAAAAAAATTTCTTTAATAATATTTATTTTTCCTTTTTCAATGGCAGAGTAAGGAGTGAAAAAATCCTGGCACGCATTAGTTTTTATTTATAATATTATCACAATAGATTAGATTTTAATATTCCGTATATATTTAAATTGTAAACTACTAAGAAAATAAAGTCTTTTTATATATATGTTTGTTTACACTTCTTTTTATCAATTTAATAAAAAATATATAATTGATGGGATATAAGTTACAAATAATATATAATTGTGTGTTTTCAAATAACATATTTTCTAAAAATTTTATGATTATATAGTTACAGTGATATTGATTGAATGAATAATAACATGTATAATTGAAGGAATTAAATTGTAAAAGTGCAATCTATACTCACATAAATTTTGTGAGTGAGAGGTGAGAATTGAGAAAACAACTTATAAGCTTTTATTGATTATTAAGAATTGGTTGATTACTAGATTAAACCCATTTTGAAAAAAAAACAAAACAAAACAAAACAAAAAAAATAAAAATTATTGTGCATATAAAAATTGACTGCAAAGTTGTTTGAAGTTTGATTGTAATGATGTAGAGTATTAATATCACTACTATAATTCTCATGGTAAATTTTTAATAGATTTACCTCATAAATAAATAAATGAACTTTGAAAATAGAAAAAAAGAAAAAAAATGTTACATATTCAAAGTTTATTGTAGTTATTTGGTTTTGTAAATACAACTTTGCAGCCAAGTGCAAAAAAAAAAAAAATTAGAAAAAAGAAAAAAAAACATTGAAAAAAAAAATAAAATGGGTTTATTCTTTGTAAATTATCCTATCTTATTTTCAATATTAGGTTATTTGATTGTCTGCTTTACATATTAGCCATTTTCAATGAGTGTATAATTTTCTTCCAACTCCATGAGTGAAAAACAACTATATATGAAATACTTTAACCCGAGAGAATATAGAGTTTAAACTTTTACATTAATATTTCTGATATTATACATGTTATGAAAATGATTTCTATTATCATTTTGATTATATTATTCTCAAAATTTTTAGAAAATATTTATATAAAAAATTATATATATTTAATATTTTGATATTCTGTGAAATATATATGTATAACCCATCCAATTATATATTAATATATTAGTTGATAGCAAGATTTATAAATAAACATATGATCTCCTTACAATTGTGTTTTAAAATGTTAAGGTTTGCAAATTTGAATATATATATTAAGGAATAAAAATCTAACTTGTGATTTTATGATATTTTATGATATTTTATTACTAAGGGACTAGTAATTAGACGGTTTGGGGGTGTGATGAAACTTAAAATTTGTAATTATTTATATGTTAAAAAGTGTGTTTTAAAATTAAAGTTTCATTAAAATTATGAAGTTGTATTATTTTAGTGTTATGTGTTTATATTTAAATATTTTACTAAAAATGTTGTATTTTATGTTTTGCGCAGGTTTGGTAAAAATAAAATTACTCAAGCTACAAAGGTCATATTGGAGTAATCTCAAATCCTGTAGAATCACAAAAGAGGCATCTTCAACTTTGTAGAAGACAAGAAATTCCAAAAACCTCATTAAGATGATCAAAATAATCAAACATCAAAATGGAGACAAATTTACTTGTACTATGACCAGCTTGTAGTAAAAATATCATAACTATTTCACCTTTTACCCAAAAGAGGTGAATTATATGTCCAAACACATCTACACAAAATATCCTACGTGTTCTATGTTGAATGAAAAGGCTGAATCGGTGGTATAAGATATCAAACATGCCAATTAAAATTGGGTCATGGTATTGACATTCAAGGAGACAAGCACCCACCAACTTTACTATTTCACATTTAATGAGCCTTGGAATCTTGCTCTCATTTGGTCTATAAATAGATGTGTTGTATAAGCTTTGTAGTGTGCAAAAGTGTAGAGAAATTTCTCACTTGAAAAATAAATATTGTGTGTGTAAGAATAAGAGTTTGAGTGTGCATATTTCTCCAAGTTTAAGTATGAAATTTCTTTTATCCTTACTCTTGAGTCTTATGTTCATGGCAAGCTAAATCTTTTTATGTCAAGGTAAAAAAGTTTCATTGTTGGTCAAGTAAGATTGTTTATATTTTGTATATTCTTTTTTTTTCTATTATTTATTTTGTTTTACTAATTGATCTTTATTTGTAGGTATAATTTGGATGATTTATTGTTATCTATTTACATCAAATACTTGGTATCTTGAATGTGGTTACCTTGATTTGTTGTCTAATATGATACAATAAATACTACAATAATTATATACTATACATATATGCATCAATTTATAATAAAGTCATATATATTATTTAGACAATAACGTGGCTCTACCGGTTGTTCTAAATAATATATTGTGATTTGATCTAACATTTACTTTCTCACAACTAACATTTACTTTCCGCAATTAACATTTACTTTCCGCAACTAACATTTACTTTCGCAATTAACATTTACTTTCCGCAACTAACATTTATATTTTCGCAATTAACATTTACTTTCTCGCAACTAACATAAAACAAAAGTCATATATTTTATTTAGACGATAGCGTGGCTCTGCCGGTTGTTCTAAATGAAATATGGTGATTTGATCTAACATTTAATTTTATGTCAATTTATATTTATGCACTTATATATATATATATTATGGGTACCATATATTAATTATCGGTTAATCTGATATTAATATAGTGGGAACTATATTATATGATATATTTGTTTAAATATTTAATTGTTTTTTTATGTTTATATTTATGCATCTATATATATATATATATATATATTATGGGTATCATGTATTAAATATCGGTTAATCTGATATTAATATAGTGAGAACTATATTATATGATATATTTGTTTAAATAGTTCATTGTTCTTTTATATTTATTCTTATTTTAGTTTTTTTTTTTTATTTTTGTTAGCAATCTTAAATAAACCAACAATGAACCTTTGAAACCTTGACAATTTTATAATTTGTATTAGAAGTTTTATAATAATATTTTCATCTATAATATATCATTGCTAAAATTAAACCTACAACATCCTCTCCGTGGATCGATCTCGTACTCACGAGTATATTACTTGTAGACAACCTACACTTGGGTGAATTACAATTTAAGTTGTAGCATATGACACATAAAATGCAACATATAAACATGCATACTCACTGTCAATCACAGTCAGTACTTACGTACCTCATTAAGGTAGTCCTAGTAGCACCAGTCTAGGGCCCAGGTCTACAAGAAAATATTTACTATATCAATATTACTGATCTAAAAGTTTTAACTTAGCTAATAGATACCCTCTAATACTATTAGAGATCTAAGGTTATACCTTCGTCTGCAGTTAGCCTTTTGGTGTCGAAAGTCCTAACTATTGGGTACAACTCCGCTGTGATTACAGAAGTGTCTCGCTAACACCCGAGCCTTGGCTATATGGTTAGAAACCTTCACAAACCACCAAGAAGGAGATGGAAAAACAAGTGAACTGGCAAGTGAAATGTGAGTCTCGCATGCCCTATTTATAGGAAAAGGTTTGGAAGCTTCGATCCTTAGTTCGGAAGCTCCGAACTTGTATGTCTTCCACATGCCGAATTGTCCTGTTCGGAAGTTCCGAGCTCATGCACGTGTTTGCATGTTCAAACCTTGGCGACACATCACTAGTGCGCATGGTCTAACCTAAGGAGGCTCCGATCTCACGTTCGGAAGGTCCGAAATCACCCGTTGCTTCCGATCTTAGTTGCTATGGTTCGGTGCTTCCGAACCTACTTCGGAAGGTCCGATCTCTTCGGTGGTCCCGAAGTCCTGATTCTACATTTTTTTATCTGATTAATCACTTGGTTAATTTAGATTGAAATCTCTTAATCATGTTTAGTCAATTAAGCTCGTAAAATGATATACGGGTTACTACAACAGACCTACGACATTTTGACACCTCGATAATTTGGCTTCATTTTCACATCTAAAGAAATTATTTCCTTTATTTTATACGTTGAATTTTCTTCCCCACATGGTTCAACAATTTGATTTGATTTTGTTTTCTACGTTTTTGTTTGTATGACTTGCAAGAAGACTGATAAACATGTAGGTTTACTTTTTTTTTTTATTCTTCTTCTCATTTTCAATTGTTATCATTTTGGTAATTTGTTTCTTGTATACGGTTGCACCAATCTATTTGTTCGCGGTTCTTGATTATTTTGCTTTGTTTTAAGATGAGAATGTGTCATGTATTTAATCAATCACCCAATGACTTGATTTTTCCAAGCATGAGGATCATGCGGTGATTTGGGTTTTTTCATACTGCGTGTGGTAGGCATTGGAAGGATCATAATAGTATCAGAGATGTAAACTGACATCTAAATATGCAATTCATCATATCGTTATTTTGAAAAACGCTCTCAAACTGCTCGATGAAACCTATATCATTAATAGCTTGATGTAATATTTTTGACATTTTGTTAAGAAAAAATCTTAATAGGTTAGTATTATATTTTTAATCATGGCCATGAGATAATGTACAATTATTAAAAAATTTGAAATACAAATTCAATACATATATGAATGTATATAATTAATTAATTATATACATATATGAATGTTTGCCTCTCATCGTTAATTTAAAAATGCTCTCAATCTGCAATATAATTGATGAATGTATATAATTAATGAATTAATGCAATGTTTTTAGCTTTCTGCTAAAAAAAAATTTAAAGCTTCATGGAACATATAATTTATATGTATGTATTATGTTATACACACATCACGAGTACGGAGTACCTCTTATCATTAGTTTAAAAAATGTTCTCAAACTGCTTGATGATATAATGTTTTTGTCTTTCTGTCAATAAAATTTTTTAAAGCGTAATTAGTTAGTATTGTATTTTGATCATGACCATGAGATAATGTACAATGATTAAATACTTTAAAAATAAAAATACAATAGACATATATAACATATGATTGATATTTACGTATTACGTTATACACAATAAATATATATATATATATATATATATATATATATATATATAACAATTATTTATTTTTTGTGATTGGTAACGAGTCAAGATTATGTGTTCGATTATCATGAGTTGTATGTCAACTTAATTCTTAGGAAAGAGTTGTCTTTGTCGGGAAGGATCGAAAAGTAATGCATGTAATGTCGTAAAATTAGTATAATTATATTCGTCAAAAAAATTTAGTATAATTATAACTTTTGGTAATTAAGGCACACACAATCTTGAGTTTCTTAAGATTGTCTGAAAACCAAAATGTAACCCAAACATGACAAAAAGGAATATAAGTATTAAGTCCCTTGATGCCGAGCTTGTTTGATTGAATAAATCAGATAATGTAACTTTTTTTTAAAAAAAAAAAAAACTGTTCTTAAAAATGGTATCGTTTGGTTACTAAAAACTAGAATTTCTAACTTTTCGATTTTTGTTTCTAAGTAAATTTAAAAATAAAAATAAAAACACTTTCTAATATGGGGAATATTTATCCAAATTTCTTAGAAACGTTTCTTTTTTAAAAAAATTTTTAAAATAAAAATAAAAATAATTTTATTTAAAATGAGAACATATCAAATCCCAAAAACACATTTACCGTTGGCGTCTTTCTCCTTCACCTTTTCTTTGTTTTCTTTGTTCTTTTCATTCTTTTTTAAATTAAAATTAAATAAAATAAATTAGATTTCCTTAAACGACGCTGCCACACAATGCTACACAACTCGGTCTCCTCTTCTACACTGCTCCGCCTTATCCCCGCCACCAACTACAAGCCGGCGGCGACGCTGCTACTACCGCCGACTGAAGCACCATCCACCAGAGTAAATCTCCATGTGGGTCGCCTGAAAACGAGCAAGAGAGGCGTTTCGGTGGTGACACGCGCCGGAGGCATCAGCTCCTCTAGCTATATATTTGCCTTCGTTCTCCCTCTCTCTCTTCTTGCCGTCACTATCTTCACTTCCGTAAGAATTGCTGATAAGCTGGACCAAAAATTTTTCGAAGAGGTAAAGTTTTTGTGTTGATTTTATATTCGCAGTTTCTGTATATACGATTCTTGTGGGTCTTTTCTTGTTCTGCAGAATTTTGTGTTTTTCTTCGTTTTTCATCTTGCTTGGTGGTTTTGATTGGAGATTCCGGGACGGTGGGTGATTTTGCTCCATAGTTTTGATGCTTTATTGGCAAAGATTTATAAAATTAATATTTGATAGAACTGACTAGAGGTTAGTTTTGGCTGGGATGGAACCAGAAAATTCATTTAGAAAAGCAACTTTTATTGTAAATTTGAAATTTGGAGACTGACGAACCAGAGAATAGACAAAGTTGAGCCGCCACCCCTTGGCTCCGTCCCTGGTAAAGATGACAAATTACTCTAAAGCCATCCAAGAGTTTTGCTAAAGATAAAGAATTAATTCTTCGAATTGAGTGCTTCATTAGGAATTGTGATTCATTTCATTTGAGGACAGACAGAGAACAAAGCTTCACTGAAATGATGGCTTGCTGTTAATAAAGATTTGAATTGGGTGTTTAATAGCCGAGTAATAGCAGTGTACCACGATTTTAAGGGAAGAAATTTAGTTCCTAGAGTTTGCTTGAGCTCGAGATTTTTTGGAGATGAAGATATGGAAAATGTCGGAATATAAATATACGTCTGCAATGTGTTTGTGGTGAGTATACAAAACTCCTCACTCTCCATATATTGATAATTCGCGTCGCAGATAGGGAAATCGGGAAGATAAATGGCAGACTGGAAACTTAAGAATATAAATAAAGCTCCTTTTCTCTATAAAGTAATAATCGGGATCTCAGATTGGAAACTTGAGAAGATGAGTACGTTGAAGAATGGATAGTTGATTTATTGAAACAACTTTTCAAGTAGCCTGTGAGAGTGACTATCAGGTGTGCATTTATGTGTCTGCGAAGGTTAAGCTTGCAGACATATTGTATACGTCCCAAGAAACGTTTTATAATTGATGAAACAACAAAAAAATAAGGGGCCAGTTTAAGGTGTGATAATGGACACCAAATCATTATTGATTTTGTTATGGTTTTATGTTAAGTATGCTATGCTGATCAATGATCTTAGAATCGTGTAGCCACTTTTAAGACTTTATGGAAGGAAAGGTGCAATGTCCAGTGATCGTTTTGTCGCCATAAATATATCATTAGCCTGTAAGGCTTAGAATCCTGCAAGGAAAATTTAGGTTGCTTTTCACGTAGTGCCGAACCTAAAGATCTGGCTCTTTTCATAGAAAAATGTATTTGCGGTTTTTAAGTTCTATATTTCAAAGGCAAGAACTTCAGGGCCAAGAGGGGTTAGTAGGTGCGGTCACCCTCCCAAAATTTTTTTTTAATGGGAAATTATTGCTCTGCCACTAGGTGTACACTACTTTGCAGTCATTCACAGTTATCCTACTACAGTTTCTCTTCTTGTAGAAAAAGTACAAGGCTTGAACTTCCTTCAATTTCTTTTGTTTCACGATCCAGCTTGCTGTGAACGAGGCCATCTTGGAAGCAGACGAGGACGGCGTTGAGAATGAGAATGAGAATGAGAATGAAAGTACATCTTCAGACAAAGAATCTGCTCCAATTCGTTCCCGGAATCGTCCTAAACGAGAAGTTGAGGCCTAAATTTGGTTTAGATTGGATGATCGACGGACTAGATGATACTCGCTGGGGACAATTATTTTGATCTTTGCTGTGCAGCAGACTTATTCTTGCCTTCGCTTTTGACAATTGATAAAATTTTATATGCATCCGTATGTATATATGTGGACTACGTTATATTCGAAATTCATAATATATGTACCTCGGTCCTGGAGTTCTGGTAAGTTTACATGTTTTATATGAAACATTTAACATTCATTGCCCACATTTTTTTCCCTCTTATTTTCTCGCAATTACTCTTGTTCCTCACATGCCCAATAATTTTTTACGTCAATTTCCCCATTTTTTCAGGACAACTTTGTAACCAAAGAATTTATGGCTGCAAAAATGCACACTCCCAACGCTCTCTACAGTCCTAGATAATTAAGGTCATCTCCCACTATACACTCTTATTAATCCATTTACTTCAAATATTATATGAAAAGGATATTCCTTTTATTTTACATATATTAATCCTTATCCTTTATCTTTTTACAAATTTAGCGATATAATTAATATTTTTATTTATTATATAACAAATATTTTATTATTAATAAATGTAAAGAATAAAATTTAATTTTATGATTAAAATGTTATTATATAAATTAATACACTAATTATGAGCAAGAGTCAAGTTCAATTTCGATAGTCTAAAACTCCACAATAAATAATAAATTAAAAAATAATATTTTCATTAAAAAAAAATTTGGGCTAGAAAAACAATTCTAGGTTGAGAAGAAAGATTTTTTAAAAGAGTTTTTGTTTTTCTAACTCAAAAAAACTTTTAATGAAAATATTATTTTTTTAATTTATTATTTATTGTGCATTTTTAGGCTGTCAAAATTGAACCCGACTCGAGTTGATCAAAAAATATCGGATTATATTTTCATCATGTAATAATTATTTTGTAAAAAAATGATTTTTAAAAATGATTTTTTTATTTTGTGTAGTAAGTATATTTTAAACTTTGTACGATTAAGCTTTCACATATATAAATTACATATAAATGAGATTTTGTTATCATTTATTTAAATCAAAATATATTGATTATTATTATGTGCATTTAATTATTTTGTTAAAATAAAAAAAAATTTATTATAAATAATTATTACATTATTAATTATTTCGGGTCAAATTTCGTGTCCAACCCGATCTTATCCGAACCCAAAAAACGCAACCTAATCAGATATTTTTCGGGTCAATTAGGGTCGCGTTAAATTTTGACATCCCTAAAACTGCATAATAAATAATAAAATAAAAAATATTATTTTTATTAAACGTTTAGACAAACAATTGTATGTTGAAAACAAAAAAAAATTTAAAAGAGTTTTTTGATATTTTCCTACTTTAATAATATATGTATCTCTGTATGTAACACTCTATATACACATATTATTACCTTTAGGCACCGTTTGGTTTGAGTGATGATATAAGTTATATATAGATAAATAATATAGTGTAATAAATAAATAATTAAGAAATGATAGTTAAAATAATATTGAATTTGATTGATAGATTATAGTTTATTTGATTTGATTGATTAAATTTTATATAAAAATGTTAAATGACTAATTTGTCCTTTTAATAATAATTAAAATAAATATTATATTATTTATAAGGGGTAATATTGTAATTTAAATTCAATGATTTGATTGATGTTATTTATAAGTGTTATTCACACTCCAATTTTTATTATTCACATTCTGATAGGATCAGATACGGTGTATAGAGGGGGGTGAATACACACTTTTAAAATATTTTGAGCTACAATAGCTCGGTTCTTGAAATATTGAGCACAGATGAATTAAATCGAGTTTGGTTTTTAAACCAAGCAGAAAACACTCGAAATAATCCTTCGTAGAAACTAATTTATCATTTTGTAAATCATTTTAAAATGATGCAAGTTGAAAGATGAAAACAGTTTAGTTAAAGCATTTTATCAAACACTTTGAATGCAACATTTAGGTATTTTATCAAACACATAAAATGCTTCAATAATGCAATCTAAAACAGTAGCAATAAATAAATGCAAGAAATAAAGAGGCAAGGATTTGTTTATGGATGCTCGGAGATTTCAACAACTCCTACGTCACCCCTTCTTTCACCTCGGAAGGATATCACTAGAAGACTTTGATTTATAGAAGCAATTTGTACAAACCCAATCCGGTTTAGGGCTTACCCATTGCCTAAAGAAGAACTCCTAGCCACCACTCGATTGTAGACCGCAACCTCACAATCCTCATAATGTTTTACGTCTTTATGCCAAGACTACAAATACAATTTTTAACGTCTTTGTGTAAAGACTCTCATTCAACTAATCTATGCAATACATCTCTCTTTTATATGTGAGTGAGTTGGGTGTGAAGAACTTGACTTTTCACACTCAAGAATTCTAATGTGTTCTTCACACCTTGGACTTTGCTCTCAATTAACTGATTTCTTCAAATAGGCTGCCCATGCTTTGAATCTCCTTCAATAACTTGTGTTTAAACTCCAAGATGTTGTATTTATAGGCTCCAAGAATGATATATTCATTAGACACAGAAATACAGCCGTTAGAATGCTTTTTGTATTGTTTCTGTACTGTTTCTGGAGTGTGAAAATAAGTTCCACTAAACTGATCTTGGTAAACTGAATTTGGTACGAAACTAGTACTGTAGCAGTTTAACGATCTTCAGTTTGGGTGGATAAACTACTCTTGGCCAACTTCAGTTTAGGTAGTAGTTTAGCAAGAAAAACTGAGTTGCTAAACTGGATGCTATTTGGAATGATACGTTGATATCTGGGAAACGTGATGAATACAAAAGTTGTAGCCCTTGATCTTACTTTCCAACACCACCAAAATCAATCAATTCGGAGTTCATATGCAAAAGTTATGCTCGAAATACCATAGCTGCACAAAATCAGTTTAGCACAGAATCAGTTGAGTGCATACGATCAGTTTAGTGCTATATCTCTTGATTCGTTGATTTCTGGGTAAAGTGTTAAACATGAAAGTTGTAGCCCTTTTTCTTATATTTTCACGGAATCAAGAATCACTCAATTCGGAGTTCATATGCGAAAGTTATGCTTAATACACTAGACTGTTCTGTTCCAAACCAGTAACTTCAACGCAGTTTAGCATCTTCTTATAATCCGATTCAGTATTTGACTTGTGAATATGATGTTTAGATCATTGTCTTATCTTTCCAACGCATGGTGAATCGTTCCATTCAGATAATCTAGCTTCAAGATATGACCAATATACCAGAACTGCTCTAGGTAAACTGATGGTGTATTTTCTGCTAAACTGATGCAGTTCACTTTGGTATTGCGACATCAGTTTGGCCAAGATAACATCCGATTTTGCTCAACTGACGTGAAATAAAATATGTTCCAAATTGAGTTTTCTTTGCATTTGCTTTGGCGGCTAATCATTTGGATCACTGAGATGTAAGATATCATTGAAACACTGAAACTCGCCAGAAATTCAGTTTAGCTAATTTTGAGTTTTGGCTTCCATCTTGAGTTGAAAACTTCACACTAGAGTAAATATGTTAGAAACACAATAACAAGTTTTGTTATCATCAAAATCAAGATTGCTTGTGTTCCAAAAACTCAACAATCTCTCACTTTTTGATGATCACAAAACTTGAATAAAAATATGAACATTTAAACTCAAGTAATGCAAAAATCATATTTTGATATAACATATTTCTTCCCCTTTTTGTGTGAATCAAAAAGACACAAATTAATCAAAAAAAATTCTACCCCATAAAATTATAATTAGCTCTCCCCCTATATTTTATAAAGGTAGAAGGGTGACTAACTCATGAAAACAACTTCAATGAAATATGTATGCAAAAAAAAAAAAAAAAAAATCATCCCCACTTGATTATTTTGGTAAAAGAGATCGCATTTCCGAACAACAATGCCGAAACAAAAATAAGCGAGGGAAGTGTTTGAAAATATCACATGCTATGAATTTTAGTCACTCACAAAGATCAAGAGATAATTAAAAATTGACTTGACCAAATCATCTTCCATATTTCTCTATTTTTGCCACCATATATAGTCAACAAGTATAAGTAGATCATGAAGTTGTAAAATATCATTGTGATCCCAAAACAAGTAAGCTTATGATGTGTCCCTTCAATGAAGGATTCTAAAAGGATTTAAGCGTGTAGAGGGTATTCACATAGAAAAAATAATGATCTCACAATGATATTACTTTTCCCATTTTCCACAAACACAAGTGATTACTTATGCAAGTAGAGAAAATGCATTGGAACTCAAATCATTTTTCGAATAAACGGATTTGATATTTGAAATTATAAAGCGCAAGTATATGGAAGATACAATTGTAAGTCAAAAATCACTACTCTCCCTATCTTTATAATATGATCATAAAAGAATTTTAAAGAGCAAACAAAAAGTGTTGTAGCATATGACATTTCATAAATTTTTAAAAATATGAAGGATGATGAATGAGCTCCCCCTGAAAGTTTGAGTAAAGGAAGTTTGTAAAAATAGAGGGATAGATCTACTATGCTCAATTCAATTTTCCTTTCTTGCTCCCACTTGCTAAATGTCATTTCATGATTTCAAAACATGAATGCAATGCATAAGCAAATTAGTCTCAACTTGATTAAACAACAAATAGAGCGAGATATTCAACACAAATAAATCAAGTTGAATGACTAGCAAGCTTCATCAACTTTGGACAAAATTATCTCAAATTACCAAGCAACACAAAATCAAGATTGACATACCAACATGAATATTCATAAGACATTTAAGCGTCCCTTTAGACATTAAGAACAATCACAATTGTAAGAAAAATGACTAGACATTCTTAATTTAAGACATGCTAGCACAAGTAGAATATCATGTTGGCAATCAAACTCAAAAGCTCTTGTAAAGCTAATTTTAGAACGAGTTTACCGAGTTTTCTTGATGATGTATGACTCTGATTTGAGATAAGAAGTCCTTTTTATTGATAATATAGAAGTATTGTGGTCAAATATTGTTTGTGAAATTTTACATTATATATTATACACAATCTATTAATAATTAATTTTGAGATTATAATTGAATATTTATAAATAAAAATTAAATATACCTTCATTACTCATAATGCAATAAATCTCTCATTAAAGTTTGACTAAAATTTTAATCCCTTTTTTGCCCTTGTTTTTTACCTCATTTTTTCACAATTGCCCATACAAGTTTTTTGTTTCATACACAATTTGATGAGGGCAAAGTTATAAATTCACAATGAAAAAACTTTGCCCATCATTTATACTTTTATAGTAGAAATAGATTCCACATCACACATTCCACATAAATGTTCTCTAAGTGTTAATAGTATCAAATTTCATGGCACCAAGTGTGTGAATTTTGTGAGAACTCAAGATCAAATGATAGCTAACAAACTCCACTTCTAAAGTGCAATAAAAACTTTTCGCACAACAAGTCTTTTTTTTCTATCATTGACCATAACAGTTACTAATCATAATGCTTTGACACAACAATAACTTAAAATAAACACAGGGACTAACTTTTTTCGAAAAAACTAATAATAAGATGAAAACAAACAAAAATAAACTAAACTTAAACACCACTGCAATAATTTAGGTAAACAACAACAGTAAAAATCAAACACCTCCAAATATAAAATTGTACACTATCCTCAATGTAAAATAAACCAATAAAATTACAGAGGAATGCATATACCCGTGATGATGACGTTAGTGACCGTCGTTCTCTTCATCACCATTTGCAACAGATTTGGGGTATATTAGGGGTAACACCCCCAAACTTCATCTTCACACTCCTATAAAAATTTGACAAAAGACCAAATTTTAGAAACGCAAATACATAAAAACCAGATAACAAAAATAAATAAATAAAATCTAAAAAATCTTATGTTGTCTTCCAAAAAAGGCTTAGTCTATAGTCTTCAATATCCCCACTATGTATGCACTTTCATAATTTAATATCTTTGCATAAACTGTAGATATAGAGAAAACAAAATAACTTAAACCAAAAAAAAGTAAATAAAAAATTAAATCAAAATAACTCTAAATCAAATCAAGAGCATTTGGTGACAGTTTTGATGTAAAATAAATTAATTCAATCATCGAAAATGACACCAAAAGCTTTTAGCGTGATTTTCAATCGCAAGTGCACAATGTCATGTTTAGTATTCGATAGGTAAAGTATCATTCTCATGAGGATTGAAATTTATAATTCACATTTAAATATTGTAATTAAAATAATCTCAACCTATCTAGTTTAAAAAGAACTAAATTATAAAATCTCACTCTTATTTATAAAATCAATGTTTAGAATTCAATAAACTAAATTAAATTAAACAAACTAGAATTTCAAAGATGGTTTGGATACACGAACTGAGACTAACGTTTCACTCAAATGAATTTTCTCTATTTGTCTCACGTCCCAAATTCGTGTCTAAGCCTTTTTGACTGTATAGTGTTATGTGGTTATGTTGTTTGTGTGTTCTAAGATCGATGAAAGAATGAAAAGTATCGCCTACCCCTCAGAACCCTCGATATCTTTCGAAATTCTTCAACAAGTCGTCTTTCAAAAATGGAAAAACCAAAGTTTCCAAAATTCCGAATGTCTACGAGCACGGGAGGACCAAGAATCGGGCATTGATGCGCTTGGACTTCCGATTTCATCTTTCTTCAATGCTGGATGGGGGTGAGGGCGCCTGAACTTGGGTGAGCTTAGGTGCACATGTGATTTTCTTTCGGTTCTTTTTCAATTTTCGATTTTTCCTTCATCTCTTCACGCTCTCTCTATCTTTTTTCATCACATTTACATCTTCTATCATAGAAAAACAGTTGTTATAACGTTATCTGAATCTTGCAAACAACATAACGAATAAACAAACGATACATAATATTGTTCCAAAAAAAAAAAAAAAAAAGATTACATCATATAAAATAGAAGTACAAAACTTGCACTTATCAATTCATATCAACATAGTTTCTGTCACATAAGCAATTTTTTATAACGACATCGTTCAATTATAGATTAATTTTTTTTACTTGTATAGTTTCTATTTTTAAGAAATGCTATTCAATTCGACGTCACATGCAGTTCAAAATGTACAAACTTTGATTTGAAATACAAGTTCAAAATGTACAAACTTTGATTTAAAATTTTATTTCAAAACCATATAAGAGAAAAAAAAAAAAAGAAAAGAAGGAATGAAGAGGATTAAGTCTCCATTCGCGTCGGATGTTATTTTTGTTCATTGAATTAACATATATAAATTAAATAATTCCAAAAAAAATATGTCAGACTTATTTTATATATACAATGAAAAGTAATATTTAGACATAAAAAATAATATAATGAGTTAGATAATCATGTCAAGATCTGTCTCATAAACTGATATGTGAGACAGTCTCATTATATTTTTTTTATAGGTCTTTATCTATTATCTATCTATTTCTGCAAAACATTTTTTTTTTTTGGCTTTAAATTTGATTACTTTGTAAAGCATACACACCATTGAAAAATTCAAATAAAAACCAAAATGTATTAGATCGTGAAGGAGGTGGAAGCTAGCCATTGTGCACAAATGCACTTGGACGATAACGACGATGATGAAAAAAACCCTCGAAGATGCCAAAAAATACATAAAAGAGAGGGACATACATACATGAAAAGTGAAAACTCACATTTTTAATAATAAATAATATAGATATAGAGAATTAGAGATATGTATTATTTATTTCTTTTAAGTGAAGCTTTGTGAGGTCAGGCATGCATGAGGATTGCTGGCAGAGCATCATGGAAATTGGACAAGACAGTGCAAGAATTTTGGGCATACCTTTCCATCTCATGTTTTCAGGGACGATGCTCCCCTTTTTATCGGTATACAACCTCCGCCGCCACGGTTCCGGACCTTAAAAACGGGCCTTTGTCGGGCCCCGAATTTTGCTCTGCATTTGATTGTAATTTTGATTCGGCTCCATTTCATAATTTTCCTTCGACGTACGATTTTAATGTACGAATGGGGGAGTTGGGTCGTCGAGGGAAGTTGTCTGCTGCTCGCAATTTGTTCAACGAAATGCCTCGACGCGACTCGGTTTCTTATGCATCCATGATCAGTATTTATCTCAAACATGGGGAGTTCCATAAGGCCGAGCAAGTTTTTCGTCAAATTCCAAGGAGTATGAAAAGCATTGTGTCGGACTCCGCCATGATAAATGCGTACGCGAAGGCTGGTTGCATGGATAAAGCAAAAGAGGTATTCGAGGGAATGCCCGAGAGGAATTCGTTCTCTTGGACCAGTTTGATTTCAGGGTTTTTCAAACATGGGAAAGTAGATGATGCTGTTGAGCTTTTTAGGAAAATGCCTGAAAGAGATAAAAATGAGATTACGTGGACTACTGTGATTTTGGGTTATGCACAGAACGGGTTGATTGATGAGGCTCGAGGTGCTTTTAATCAGATGCCTGTTAAAAATATTGTTGCATGGACCTCAATGATCTCTGTTTATATGAATAATGACCAGGTTGAAGAAGCGCTTAAGCTCTTTTATATGATGCCAGAGCGTAACTTGTTTTCTTGGAACATTGTGATTCGTGGGCTTTTGGATGCTAATAGATTAAGTGAAGCAAACGAATTATTTGATTCAATGCCTTGGAGGAATGCTATTTCTTGGACTACCATGGTAACGGGCCTTGCGCGAAACGGGATGACAGAGTTGGCGAGAAAATACTTTGATCAAATGCCAAATAAGGATGTTTCGGCGTGGAATGCAATGATCACAGCCTATGCTGATGAAGGCTGTATGACTGAAGCTGGCGAACTTTTCAATATGATGTCTAAAAGAAATATTGTGACCTGGAATGCAATGATTGACGGGTATGCCAGACATGGGCATGAGAATGAATCATTTAAGCACTTTGTTTTGATGCTGTGTGGCAGCATTAGGCCAAACGAGGCAAGCCTGACTAGTTTATTGACCTCGTGTAGCAGTATTTTAGGGGTGTTGCAAGCTCATGGTCTTGTTGTGCAACTTGGATTTGAAAGTGAGACATCACTTAATAATTCCTTGATCACTATGTACTATAGAAGTGGTGATATTATCTCTGCTCAAAGTGTGTTTTACCATCTTGAGGCCAAGGATGTTGTTTCCTGGACTGCCCTGATACTAGCATATTCGGACCATGGATTTGGTATACATGCATTGCAGGCATTTGCTCAGATGTTAAGATCAGGGCACAAACCAGATGGGATTACTTTTGTTGGAGTCTTGTCAGCCTGTAGTCATTCTGGACTTGTTAAGAAGGGTCAAATGTTTTTTGACTCCATAAGGGATGCCTTTGGTTTGGAACCTAGGGCAGAGCACTATTGTTGCCTCGTTGACATCCTTGGGCGAGCTGGGCTGGTGAATGAGGCTGTGAAAGTGGTACAAGAGATGCCTCCAGATAGATATGATGGTGCAGTTCTTGGGGCCTTAGTTGGTGCTTGCATGTTGCATGGGGATGTGGGTTTGGCAGATCACATATGTGACGAGTTAATAGAGCTTGAGCCAGCTATCTCCGGTGGGTATGTGTCATTGGCAAATGTGTATGCTGCATCTGGAAGATGGGACCAGTTTTCAAGATTAAGGAAGAAGATGAAGGAAAGAAAAGTGAAAAAAGTGCCTGGTTGCAGTAAAATCGAAGTCAATGGCAAGAATCATGCATTCTTTGCGCGTGACAGATCGCATCCTGAGATGAAAGAAATTTACATGTTGCTACAAGAGAAGTTACTGCCCCTAATGCAAGATATCGGTTATGAATTCGCAAGCATACCTGCAATCTTGTAGTTGAAGGATCAAATGTCAGTTGTTCACCCCAGTTTTTCCTACAGCTCAGGGAAGCTAAGTACTTTTCGAGACGTGTGAAGGAAGAAAATTTTTGACATGGAACATAATGATGAAGGAACTATATTTCTGAGGCCGAGACTAACAAGTTCCAAAACGTCAGTCCTTTGAAGCCTGGAGCAAGCCTGTGGAAGCTTGTTGCTGATAGAAGATATATTTTGCACTTGCATCTCCCTCCATGCAGTTAAGTTGGGTTATCAGTCATCACATCAAAAAATCACAGGGAACGATATACTACTAAAGCGATCAAATAGTTATTATGGAGTGATGACACTTGCTTTAACCAACTGAGATATATCATACATGAAGTTCAAAGATCTGCCTGCCAATTCAATTATACTGTTTGCTTGATGTGGTTGTGCTACCCAGTCTACTAATGGAAAGACAAGTTTCTCAATTTATTTATTTTATACTGAATGAGAGCGCAAAGTAGCTTCAGTTAAAGATCTGCCTGCAAATTCAATTATACTGTCTGTCAAGTTTAAACTGGAGCTTCAGTTTGTAATATATTTTCTGACCGGAAAAAAATCTTAAAATTGTTGTTTCAGTTCATTGCATTCCCGAAGATTTTCCTTTTTAAGAATTCCGTCATTTTAATCAAAATATGTTGCTTTCAGTGTATGCACATCAAATGTGGGAAGGCATTGAAGATTTGGTCAGATAAATGCTCACTCTGATCACTAGATGGAACGCGACCTTGGAAATCCAGATTGTTGATGTGAATGACTGAAATCTTTCCACTTGGTGTTATGGAATGTTCACTCTTTATCAGTTAAATTAAATGTCGTTTCATTTTCTACCACCCATATCATTTTCACATCATAGGTTCTTAAATTGCCTATTAAATTACTTGGTATTAAACCCTTTTAAATCATGACATTCTTCAAAAAATCCTTCTCTAATCAAAAGTCTTGTGGTGCCTTTGGATGATTTTATCCCCGATTTGATCGACGATGAAGAGTTTTAGATATAGTAAATTATTACTTTTTTTAAAGACGTTAACCAAACAGCTAAGGCAGTTGTGGAATGTATCACGTAACAGAAAGGCAATAGTCCACCATGATATGAATGTATGGCCTTTCTTACATGATTAATGGTGAATGACTAAATTTTGTATATATATCGTAAACAAAATAAACCAATAGCAATACAATTAAATGTAATCTTATATGAATGATAAAGGAGTTATATGATATTTTGGTGTCAACTGTAGAAATTTTCAGTTGCAAATCCATTAGGTAAACATCTGTCATCTCTTTCAAATGAAAAAGATTCGAATTAGCATGTAATCTTTTATGAGAACATTTTTTGAACATCTAATACAATGGGTTTTGGCAAACTGAGGTAATAAATAAATCTGTAACCTATCCCATTGAAAATGATGTGTTGTTATGGTTTTGTAAATGGGGAGAATTGCGCGAATTTCAGTGGTTATATGTGGATTAAAGAAGTTTCTACTTTCTAGAGTGTCTTCATGCACGCTTGCTCTGATTGTATAGATAGCTAATGCTGCTGTAGAATATGCAGCAGCAGAAAATTATCAAGGGGAGCTAAGAGTTTTCATGTGGTAACCCAATCTTCATTTCCCAGTACTTCAGGATCAGAACAATATCTACTTAAATTCAAAACATTGGTCATGTATGGATTTTCATAGTGGCTAAGGACTGTTAAAACTCATAACGATAGGATAACTGATGGCAACGACGGATTTTCGATTGTGGCAAGTGACAATAGCTCCATGCACAACTTCGATAATATATACAAACTTAATTTTTAGTGAGACCAAATTTGGCACCCCAAACTAGATAAGGTTTTACATTTTATTGTCTGATTAAAATGGCATTTAACCGTGAGTGCAACGCCAATTCCATTTTGGCAAAGATTCCCCCGAATCCAATCGCAAGTCCTTTATGCTTATGGTTGATTTTATGGGACCTTGCACACCCTTTAGGCGTGGGGATCTTTGAGATAAACTAACCGGATTCCTGAGCCAAACGCTGCTTGTTAGCTCACTGTTGATGGATGATATAGGAGACAGGTAATGCTTATGAGGAGAGTTAATCTCGGAGCAGACATCTGAATTGATTGGTCTTAATCTTGGAGAGCTCAGTGATCTAGCTTTTGCTTTGGCTGACTCGGTTGAGGCCATGTATGCGGGTATTACCGGAGAAACCGCGCAGGAAATATCCTCTCCAATTGAACGTTGCTTCCTATGATGAAATGCTCTTTTGGGGGCGTAAATGGGGGAATCCGGCATTCCTGCTTGCTGTTGTTTCTGTGAATATCTTAAAGTGAGTTGTCTGCCACCAAGTTCATCTCTGTTTCTTGCATTTACAGGCGATGTTCTATCCAAGTTTCCCAGGTCATCTCGTTTCGCCAGCTGTGCATCCACCCATTGCTCCAACCAATATCTTTGTCTTCCATATACCTTCTCACGTTCTGATTCTGCAGATCTCTGTATATATAATGCCATTTAATTAAATCTAATTGCTCTAACTTTATGTTTAAACGACTTTGAGGGAGTGAAATCTTAGCAACTGACCCGATGATTCATGTAGTATTCTTTTATCCTTTCTCTCTTGATAGCAGCTTCTCTCTTGCTCAAAAAGATGGCCTTGGACTCTCTCTTTGTCAATATACTGTCGTCCCATCTTTTTTGGCTGTTTGAATCTATCTGCAATTTTGTAGAATATGCAAGTGATGCTCAGGCCAATTGTCATATGAAGATGAAAAATAATTTGCTTGTTGCCAAAAAAGAAAAGCAGTAAAATTTTGATATCAAAACTTGGTTTGTAAAGGATCCTGACAATTTTTAGTTTAGCAGCTTCTTTTGAGACACAATGTCAATTCTGTTAAAGCTTCCCAGACACAATATGGGGGCACCCTTTGGCCTTTGAGAACTGTTCGTCGGTTCCTATGTATGTATCCTAATGCCCTACACAAAGTCCACCCGCCGCTCCATCCATCTACAGAGTTTTTTAATAGCTTATAACGAACAGTAAACTTTCATGCCTTAGCTCGAAAAGTGTCTCCATATGAGATACAATAAATACCATCGGATATCCTATAAGCAAGAATAGATATCTAGAATGGATATAGGGGATAAAAACCGACTTCCTTAATCGCTTGGAAAGGAAAGGGAAAGGGAAAGGGGAAAAGAAAAGACAAAAGAGAAACCATGTAAATCAGGTGTTGAACACAATGAAAAAAAACAAGAAGAAGATGGGACAGGAAATTTTAGCTGAGATACCATGATCGTTTGGTTGAATTCTGCGTCCCTGAATTACAATTTCACCATTTTAAGTGAACCATACAACCCTTTGTTTTAGTCGTAGTATATGAATAGAAATGTAAACGAAAATTTAAGAAACAAATTGTCTTTCTCTGTTGGTATCTGTATGCAATCGCTTGTGCATTAAGAGACAAAGAAGTTTGGAGACTTGCCTTGATGTCCTTTTCACCAAATTCATGCAACTTGTATTCTTGACAGTGTGAACTATCCTTACTTCTTTCGCTTCTCTTTGAGCAGACTTCTGTCTGGATATTGACGATGGACTGCAGACACTTGAGGGTGTTCATGGCTTGCTGCCGAACAGCCCACCCTCGAATAAGAGCTTGAAGCTTAACTACTCCTCTGAGTGCTCTTAATGCTTTCCTTCCCTGTAAGCGCCATTAAAACCGTGGTAGAGGATGTAAGTATGAACACCTTATCGAACAGATAATCGTTAAAAAAAAAAGGAAGAAGAAGAAGAAGAAACATACAAGATAGCCACGAAAAGCAGCTTGAATTCTGGTGGCAGCAAGATCTTGAATTGCCCTGTTGTGGTGTTGGCAACGTAATTCTGGACTATTAACATGAATATTCAACTCTGCAGAATCTTGATCTTCATTCCCCTGTAGGTGAGCATCTGGAGCAACTGTTTGAACAGGCACAGTTGCAGCAAATCCACACTGGTCCGCATCTGCTTCGCACGGTGGCCTTTGTCTTGGTGCAGATAATGGGGCCAGTTGTTTCGTCTTCAGCAACTTGAACATCCATCTCTTTCTCTTCTCCTTCTGAAAACATTTCAAGAAATGGAGGCAATTCATTTTAGGTACACATCTAACCTAGTAAATGCATACAAACGACACATACCTTCTCAAATCTTGAGTGTGTCTCGGAAATGAATAGCCTCTTGAGTATACTGAACCAGCTCTTCTTCTTTGCCATCAATATTTAGATTTTCTAAAGCTTAGGGAAATGTAAAATATGAGCTACTCCGTTGTCTGAATGTTGAGTTGGAACGCATGGTGCATATATATCTCTATGTAAAACGCTTCACAGCTAGAAAACACAGTGCTAATAATTGATGGATTTTTCTGAGAGGACTACATATAAACAGAGTCAAGAATATTTGCTATCTTTTATCTTTTTCTTCAATAATTTCACACCCCATCTTTTCCTGATGAGTTCTTCATGTGTTTGGCACATGGGCTTTGCTCCATAAAGTCAGAAACAATCAGCGATGAGGGGTCTTCATATTTGTGGAGAGAAACTATATATGCATCATATTATAAGAATCTTTTTACTTTATAGAGTCACAGCACCTTGCCGACTTTCTCTTTTTTCTCTCAACTTGGGTATGTTGGGTTTCAAATTTGTGTCCAAAATTGCTGAAAATTACGCTCCATGAGTTTGCCATGATCAGTCAAACAACATGCATGGCATGATAAAAGTTGCCCGTCCTAAATTACACTAAAAAGGAGTAGCAACTGGTTGATGTGAGCTACTCTTTGCTTCTTAAAGTCGAGGTCAAGCATGTGATCATATCAATTGATCGACTAATACGTGTGTTGCGTTAGATTGCTAGTGACTATGATGTCGATTAAACGCGTATTGTTAGATCGGAGTATAAATATCTGAGAAGAGATAGAATCTCAACTTGTTATGTGACCATCTTGAAAAGGTAGTGTTCTTTTATTGAAGATAAATATTATTATTGGATATAAATCCAAGTGAAAGGGATGGATTATTGGAGGATGTGGGGAAATTCTTGATGTGCAATGAATGATAGAGTGCATGCAATAAAAACAAGGCAATGTAGAGTGAAATACAGCTGTTGAGGGGGCCCTTTGTGTTGAGATGGGGAATTGCTCAATTTCCAACAACATATGTGCATTCTTGCAGTGTTTTGTACCATTATGTGTTGTGTCTTTTCTTACCCTTTGGTTCCTTAGATGACAAGGTCTGATGAGTGATTTTGTATCATTAAATGTTGCGTATGTTTTTATACCTAACAAATTCTGATGAGGCAAGTCAGATTCAGTATACTTTGTGTAAAGAATTTATGTATTTGTAGAATAATAATTTTACCTTTGTGTTTTGAGTTAAAAACAAGTCAACAGTTTAAAACAACTTTGAAAAACTGGAAGATGATTTATTCATGCATTTCAGAGTTGATTTTTTTATTTTTTATTTTCAAAAAAAAAAAGTTTAGGAGAGGGTTGAATTCATGTATTTCAAAAATTGGTACACTTTCTTGATTTCTTCCTCATTTTTGGATTTTCGGTCGATTTTTAACGCTGTTCAGTTAATGCATTCATTATTTGGTTAAACTTGATTCGAATTCGATATTAATTGAGTTCAAGTTGAGTATTTCATCCTAAGGTACTATCCCAATTATGTATTTAAATATGAAAATTTATTAATATTTGTGGGTCCATTGAAAAAATTGTAGACCCCACATATATTGCTAAATCTTAACCCTTGAATATGGGTTGAGGCAGCTGGAGTCAAAATTTATCAATGTCATACTATTAATTTATCGTTTTTATCATAAAATATATTTTTAACTAAGTTAATAATATATTCAATATTTATTTTTATTTTTTAGCTTATTTTTTTCCTTCGAAATTTAGTTAAAGTAGGAAGGACCGAAGGAGGATGTCACACACACACACATATATATATAGACACACACTATATTATTAAGTGTGAGGGCCCTACAATAACTATTTTTTGATGTCAGGGTAATTTTTCAAAAACTATTTCAGTTTCTAGCTGTTTTTTACGAACCATATACATCATGTGTGTCATGATTGACTTATATATATATATATATATATGTTTTTAATTAGGATTCGTTTGGACAAGTCTTTAAAAAAAATTTAGTTTTTAAGCCAAAAAAAATATGTATTTGGACAAGATTTTTGTAAAATTTATTTGAAAAAACACTTTTATAAAAATGTTTTATAAGCACTTGTCTAAACGGATCTTAATTTTTTATGTGAGTTATATGATTATTTAATTAAATATTAAAAATATTGATAAATAATAGAAATATTTTGTTAAAATATGAAGATAAAGATAAGATGCAAATTTATTAAAATGAATTTAATAACATTTTTTATTAAATAAAAATAAAATATTTTGTAATTTGAGAGAATATGTATTTTTGGATTATCAAAAAATAGATCATAACACCATAGTTAGTTATTTTAGGTGTCTCAAACTTACTAATATTGTAAAGATATATAGACACGAATACTTTTTTGTGTTATTTTTTAAATTTTATGAATAAATATGAGCATGTTGATCGTGGGGATTATTTTATCCGTATAAATTTTTTAAAAAAAAAATATTCAAAAGAGGGTACATATCATGGAAAATAGCATCTGTTAATGCAAACGAAACTTTGAGGATAATTCAAACCAAAATTTGAGTTAAATGCAGAACAAATAATGAAAACTATTTATGAAATATTTGAAAAAAGTTTCGTCATCATATCATATTGGTACTACCCTTTAACTTTAATATACTATAGCATATATACTATAATATTTGCACACACGATGTGTGTGACAAAAATTTTGTTCTTTTTTATTAAACTTAATTTCAATAAAAAATCTAATAAATTTATGGTAGAAAAAATAAAAGTTTTTTGGGTTAAGAATGATAACAATAAGAAACAGTTAAAACATCATAGATTCTAATAGTTATTTCTCACTTCATTTTAATTTGAAATTTGAAAATAAATAAATAAATGGAAGTTATTGATATCATATGATATATCGTTGGATTGAAATAAATGAGAAATTAAGAGAAATCTGCAATTTTCGTCTATCTTCACAATTTCGATCACCGAGATTAAAATATCCAAATTGATATCATATGATACATTGGATTCGTATTTTCGAGAAGATCCTACCGTGAAAATTTAAAGACAATCGAAGTTGTTTTGGATGCGGGTGTGGGAATCAAGACTATATATATATATATATATATATATATATATATATATATATATAATAAAGCCTATGGTCCGATTACTTTCTTGAGAATCTTTTGTTTATATTGGGTCCATTAACCCAAAAAAAAATAAAATAAATAAATAATAATAATAATAATGATAATAATAATAATAATAATAATAATAATAATAATAATAATATTGATTGATTGATGAATGGGCATGTTAATTTATTTTTCAGTCCAATATTTGTCAATAAAGCGTAGCTGTCGATTTGTTCTCACTCTCTTCTCAGCTCATATAAAAATATATAGGGTTATGAAAGTAAAAACAACACTTTAGTTATAGGACATAAATGTAAATCAATATTATATTATATGTAAAATAAATTATTATGATAAGGTCAAAATTGACAAAGTGCGTGCAAATTAGATAAGGATTCAATTTTCAAAAGGATTGACATACTTAAATACTTTGTTTTTTTTTATTTTTAAGTGATCAATATTTATAAGTAAAATCGATTATCATGATAAGATCAAAATTGAAAAAATATGTGCATATTATATAAAAATTCAGTTTTCAAAAAAATTAAAATATTAAAATACTTTATTTTTTATTTTCTTGTACATAAATTGAATATATTTTTTCCACAAATATTTTAAAAAAAATCACAAAATTCTTAATTAAATATTATTCAGTTTCTTAAAATACTGAAACACCAAATTCTTAATTTTTATTTGTTTAATTGTTTGTATACTGAATAAACATATTTTTTTTAAAAAAAATCTTATATATTTTAATTTAATTCGTGTAAGGACCTATTGAAGTAAAAAATTATATCATGAGTTCATATTTAAATATATACAAATATTAGATTTGGAAAAATTATTAATATATATATATATATATGTGTGTGTGTGTGTGTGTTAATTAAATAATATACAGATGTTAAAATAAATCAATTTATATATAGTCAAGTTTTAATATAAAATAATAAATAAAAAAATACATCAACACACACATATCATATATATAAAATTTGAAATTAAAATTTTAATTAATTTTTCATCACATAAAAGCTAAAACCATTTAAAAAAATTATGAGATGGTCATGCAATTAAAAATATCATATTTTTAATCTTTTATAAAATATTATTTATAAAGTCACGTGAAATACCAAAATATTTTTTAAGTACTTGAAATACTTATTAGTTGCAATGTTAAAGATTATATTGATTATTATGATAAGGTCAAAATTGACAAAATGTGTGCAAATTAGATAAGGATTTAGTTTCCAAAAAGATTAAAATACCTAAATACTTTGTTTTTTTTTATTTTCTTGTATATAAAGTGATCAATATTTATATTATATGTAAAATCAATTATTATGATAAGAACAAAATTGAAAAGTATGTGCATATTATATAAAAATTCAGTTTTCAAAAAAATTGAAATATCAAAACACTTTGTTTTTTATTTTCTTGTAGATAAAGTAAATATATTTTTTCCACAAATACTTTTAAAAAAAATTCACAAAATCTTAATTAAATACTATCCAGTTTCTTAAAATAGTGAAACACCAATTCTTGATTTGTATTTTTTTGTATACTGAATAAACATATATATATTTTTAAAAATCTTATATATTTTAATTCGTGTAAGGACCTATTGAGATAAAAAAAAAATTATATCATGAGTTCATATTTAAATATATACAAATATTAGATTAATTTTGAAAAGTTATTAATATATATATATATATGTTAATTAAATAATATACAGATGTTGAAATAAATCAATTCAAATATACTCAAGTTTTAATATAAAGTAATAAATAAAAAAAATACATCAACACACACATATCACATATATAAAAGTTGAAATTAAAATTTTAACTAATTTTCCTTCACGTAAAAGCCAAAACCATTTTTAAAAAAATTATGAGATGGTCTTGCAATTATAACTATCTTTATAAAGTATTATTTATAAAGTCCCGTGAAATACCAAAATATTTTTTTAAGTATTTGAAATATTTATTAGTTGCAATGTTAAAGATTATATTGATTTCATAACTAAACATGTAATAGTTTTTTTTTTCAAATATTATATATATTACCAGAACGACAACACTTCAATAAAGTGATGATAATAGACCGGGTCTAAACTTAGTCTTGTATTAAACCCATCCCGGAGAAACGAGTTTAGACTCGCTCAAACGTGTTCACAAACAAGTCCAAGTAGGTCTTCGCGTTTGGCCAGACCCACCATATAAATTGTTGTTAATACAAATGATAAGAATATTGATTTTTTCATAAAGAAAAAATAATGCATGATAAATGAAAAAAACGTGAAATAGATAAAAAAAAATCATTATATAAAGGAAAATATTTATTAATAATTTAAATTAAGGTTTAGAATGCATTATATATGTTATTATTTTTATTACATAAATTAATATTTGTAAAAAAAGTAATTAACACATAAATTAGAACATTATAAAATGAGTATTTTATTTAATTTGATTAGCATATCTCATTTATTAGCAAATACATAATAAATCATATATATCGATTTAGAGCAACATACATAAGAAAGAAATTCGAGTTAATAATTGCATAAGAATCAATATCAATTGTTCCAAAATAAAACTATATTAAAATTTAAACATTATATCTATATGCTAGCTTGAGTTATTGATAATGTATTATTTTAAACTGTTATAATGATGACTGTGAATTGAAACTGTAAATTTTTGGTAAAGTGACAAGCGATCGGTCATACAATTGATATCAAAGATAAGGTCATGTGTTCGATTCTCATTGATTACAAGAAGTGCAATGAAGATTGTTAAGTGCAACAATTGTCCTTGCTATGTAAAACAATCAAACCATGACGCTTGATTGTTGTGCGGTTTAAAAGATTTGAGTTGCATTATTATCGCAAGTTATAACTTTTGGTAAAGCAGCAAACTCTCGGTCCTCTATATTATTACAAATTATTAATAAAATCTTCTTTATTTATAGGACAACATCACTTCAAAATAATGCAAAATTTTAAATGCACTAAATTAAAAAGAATATACATTTATTCTAAAAATGGATAAGACAGTTGAAATATAAGATGAAATGTTAACATTTTTAATCAAAAACATTCAAAATTTGAGTAAAAATTAAGCAAAAAAAATTATTGCAATAGTCGATTTCGAACAACTTAACATTAAATTAAAAATAGAAAAAACATCCAATAATACATTGATTATTAACAATATTGACTTACAAGTAATAGAAGATAATAACACAAGAATGAAGGTTGGAAACAATGAAATTATTTATACTCTTGCAAAGAATTTTTTTCAGAATAATCCAACAAAAGAATCAAAGAATAAATATATAAAAATAATTGATAGAGAAAATATCACAAAAATTATTATCGAAAATGATGAGAAAATTAATTTTTTTTTATAAATGGACTGTAAACGAAAAATCGTAAAAGAAGGAAAAAATTGTTATGTAAACAAGAAAAGACGTTGTAATTTAATTTAAAATTTAGAATGCATTATTTGTATTATTATTATTTTCTCAAAACCAGTAGTTGTAAAATAATTTTTCAAAACTATATATTATTTGATATATTTTTTCTTAAATTTTATTTATTAAATATGTCACGACATCAAATTATATATTTTCATCTTTTTTTAAAAAATTATATATTTTCCTTAATGTCTAATTTATACAAAATTATAGTATTTGTTACAACTATTATTTGCAACAACGTATATAAATTCAATTAGACTTGTAACATATAAAATCTTTCAACAAAGATTCTTCTCACTCATTTTATAATACATGTTGTAAATATTATATTACATTGAATTTAATATTTACTAAATATCATGAAAATTATTAACTAACTGCATATTTATCTCTTCTCTTCTCTTTTCAACTCATTTATTTAACAACGTTTATCGATAATAGAAAGCATTCACACGTGCAACACACGTCACTTTTACTAGTAAATTTAAAAAAGGGTAAAAGTTTCATCCAGCATCTTATTACTATTTACACACGTTTTAATTTTTTAAAATTCAACCAATTTTTTTTTATAAAAAAACTTAATAAAAATCATAAAAATTACACAATCTCAAATGTGATTTTTAATTCTTTAAATCAAAGTTTTATTTGTATAATAAAATATACTTATGAAAAGTTTGACAATACATATATACATCGCGAGCACAAAACATCATTAAAAACACAAATGTGATTTTTTCCATATATATCATATATGCAATCCGATTGCGCCGGGTGTTGAAGTATTAATAAAATTTTTCTTTTTTTTTTTCCCCAAAATTTTTACTATCATTTCGTGATAATAAATTGCAGTTAAATAAAAAGGCAGAATGTAAAAAATAATTGTATTGTAATGAAATTTTCAGGAAACATTTTTCTCTTAGTATAGGAATTATTTTATTGGTAAACAAAACAACCAAAATACCCTTTCAACACCGAACTTATTCAACATTTCTCTTGACAATATATCGTCTCTCCTAGAATTTTAGTTTTTAAAATTAATAAATTTAATTTAAAATAAATAAAACATATTTCATTCTCTTTTTTTTTTTCTTAAGAATCACATGAATCGTGTGTTCCACGGTCCGCTAGAAATTATTAATCTCAAAACAAAATGATAAAATAAATAAAGCCCTGAAGTCCACTTCCCCTTCGTCCTTTTGGGCCGAATCTTTGCTAGGTTGGTTTCATAAACATTTGAATTGGCCCACATCTTTAATTCACATAACAAACTCAAGATTGAACCAATTTGTGACAATAAATACTTTTTTTTTATTGGGACATTTGCAACCATACAATTTTAATATTTTATAAAAAAAAATGAAAACTAAATAAATCACTCGACATTATCATTCAAATCTAATTTCTTTGGTCCAGACGCTCGAGCTCTCCAGCACCTTTAATTTGAATATAATTATAAAATTTATAAAATTTATCAAATTTAATTGCCGAACTGCTCACCAGCTAGAAAACTAATCCATAACTTTTTATGTTGGATAACATGATATATTTGATCAAAAGCTATCACATGTGGTAATAGTACTACAACTAATTTATTTTTTTAAATCCTGTATTAGTCGAGGTATTTGTCATTCTACAAAAAATTATCGTAGATAATAAAAATAATATTATAGCAATATTTTAAGTTGTATAGCAATTTAAATGCTAAGTTTCGATCGTTCTCCTAATAGAACAATCCTCGATAAATTAAATATGAATTTTGTTCAGTTTTTTTTTTTTTTTTTGTGCGTCATCCCAGAATCAGTTGCATACTTGCATACACAAAATAAACGTAGGATCTGTGCTATTTATTGTTGTCAACTATGATGTATATACATAATAATTAAAAGCTAAAGCATTTTATAAGCTGTCCTTAAATATTTGTGATTCTTCTTTATTTAAACGTCACGCAACACCGGCCAATTCATAAGCCTAAATTTGTATAAATATATATCATGATTTTATAATGATTCGAGATCTTAAATTGTTTGAGATATTTCTTGTATTAATGCAGCAATATAATGGACTTGATGATTATCCAATTATAGATTTTTCTTTATGCTCATAAAAATGAAACAAAAATGAAAAATAAAAAGGTTATCAATTGGTTATGAATAGAAATAGAAATATCTAAGATGATTATCAGTTAAGCTGCATGCATATATAATTATTAGAGTGCTGTTAAATATACATCAAATTCTTAATTACATCACAAAAAATGTAATACATTTCCTCAAAAAAAATTTAATACAAAAATCTCACTTGTTAAAATGTAATGATACATGGAATACAAAATCTCGCTATATAATAACAAAATTTTACTATATAATTTGTGTAATTAAATATCGATGAACACACGATTTTGGAGGTATCTTTTTCATTATTCTAATTATTAGCCCAAAAATTCTTTTGTGCGCTCTCAGCCGGGGTGATCTGGGGTTGGGATACCGAACCAAAATACCGACTTTTTAGGATACCGTACCGAAATTTTTTCGATATATATACATTTTTTTGGTATATCGAATTTTTTTTCGATATCTATACGGTATTAGTATGAGTTTTTTCCATATCAAAATTTAGGAATTTCGACATCGGTATCGGTATTAATATTTTTCATACCAATATTTTTGATACGGTATACCGAAAACTCACCCCTAGATCTGCATCGTCTAGGGCTTAACAACCCGATCCATTGACACCAATTAGTGGTACAGCTTCTCATATTCGTCAATCGCTTTGTATGGAGTTATGTATTGCATGCCATTATATATACAAAGGAAATAAATTGTGTCTATGATAATACCTAATAGTTTTAGGCTGATAATAAGTGCTCGATGCTAACAAATTTGATTATATCCATATTCAGTTTTTTTTTTTTATCTTATTGAATAATTTTTGTGTTTGTAATTATTTACTCGTTGAAAGATTTTTTTTAACTTTTGGTAAAATTTATAATGTTTATTAAATTAATTTCGGGTCTTATTATTTTTTCCCAAGAATGGTGGGTTTTCTTTTAGGGAAAAATTTATTTGAAGGTGTAGTTTTGAATTTTTTTAAAAAAATATTGGTGCAGTCTATTAACCTAATAATTAATAAACGGTATAAACCAAAAAATTTCTTGAAATGATAGCACGAGTTCACAACCTTTTTCAGCAGTTTTCATGTGTTTATATTGGGTGTTCATCGTATCAAAATCATATGGTGAATACTGAACACCCACCATGATATATATGAATAGTTATGATGACTGATGAAGTAACGTAATATTAACAGTGCTCATACAGATGTTCACAAAGCCTGCTTGCATATCACATTTATATATACCGCAAAATTTAATACATCTCATAATTTACCAAATGTCATCAATGTTTTTTTTTTAATCAAAATTTCATCATCATATAAGTTACCAGAAAAGTCTAGACAAGCAAAAAAAAAAAAAAAAAAAACCAGTCTAAATCTGGTAATCATTAAGCAATTGATTTTGGTGGGTGACATTGCCAATTAATTAGGTGGTCCAACCTTACTTTGAATGCGACGAATGTCCCACAAATTATTACCAGAAATTCTCTACCTGAAAGTGAATCCATTTTCCTTTCACGATTAATTACAGCATTTATTATTATGTCTTCAATAATCAATACCAATGAAAAATAAGTCATATAAAAATCGAAAATAGAATATTATATATATATATATATACACACACGCTATATGGTCATGAGGTTGAAATTTTATCAATTTGTCTGTGTCAAGTTCTCGTATTGTCGTGGTCAATTGTTAAACTATTATTATATTGCCATATAATATATAAATGTTGATACCGTTGAAAATATGATATTATTATTATTATTATTTAAAGTTTAATATTGAATGTTGAATATTGAGTTGTAAAATGTTGAAAATTAGTCTGTGATGATGTAGATGATGATGTTTTAATTTTTGGATTAATCTCCAAATGAGATATATAGGTCTCTCCATTTGTGTATAAAATCACAATTGAATTGAGAGAGAAAAATTTGTGAAGTGTAAAGTTTGATATATTTTGAGTTTTGGAGTTTTTATTTTTTATCATAAATTTTTACTTTTTCACAACACGTTATCAACACGATCACTCGAAGGTTCTGTATAATTTCCAAAGCTCCCAGACACAAGGAAAAGACAAAAATATTCAACAAGTAAGAATATTAATTCATTTTTACTGTTTTAATATTTTTATTATGTATATTAATATATAATTTCATGTTATTATATAAAAGGATGTCTATGACACCGACCTTATAATAACGTGATATGATATATATTTTGTATTTATATACTAACCATATTCGTATAATTTCATGTTATTATATAAAAGGATGTCTATGACACCAATCCTATAATAATGTGATATGATATACTATACCTGACTTTATACTAACTATATTTGTATAATTTCACAATATTATATAAAAAGATGTCTATGACACCGATCTAATTATAATAATGTGATATGATATATTATATCTGACTTTATACTAACTATATTTGTATAATTTCATAATATTATATAAAAAAATGTCCATGACAGCGATCTTATAATAATGTGATATGATGTAATATACCTAACTTTATACTAACTATATTTGTATAATTTCACAATATTATATAAAAGGATGTCTACGGTACCGACCTTATAATAATGTGATATGATATACATAATTATTTAATTATGATTGTCATTATATGCATCGCATGATTATCACAAATTTTTATTCAACACATAATCATTTTTTTCTTACCCCCAGCGGTCACAAACGGTAACAAAACGACTAGTTTTTGCCCTATAAATATGATCACTCAAATTCATTTTCAATCACACCAAATTCACTTTCCCTCAAAATATTTTCTCTTCGGTTTTTTCTAAGAAGAAGAAGATGACGTTTTTAAGGCTATTTTTTATAACTATTATGGTTATCATGCTCACTAATCTTTTATTTATCGGTGATTTTCCATCACGTACTTTTTCTCTATTTGTACAAATGCTTGTAATATTCGTTCTTCCATTATTTTGTATTATCATATTAATAGAAATTAACTAATAAAATGCATTGTTATTTTTTTAGTACCACCATGTCAAATTGACAAAGATTGAATTCGTTGCGCTCGATATCACTGGAAAGAATTATATGTCATGGACTCTCGATGTAGAAATGCATCTTGAGTCATTGGATATAAGTGATACCATCAAAGAAAATAATATATCATCCTCACAAGAAAATGCAAAGTCTATGATTTTCTTACGTAGACATCTTGATGAAGGATTGAAATGTGAGTATCTCACAGAAAAAAAACCCAATGATTTTATGGAAAGAGCTGAAAGAAAGATTTGAGCACATAAGGGAATTTATACTTCCGACCGCCCGTGATGAATGGAATACATTGAGATTCCAAGACTTTAAAAAAGTCAGTGATTACAATTCTGCGATGTATCGAATAGTCTTGCAATTGAAATTTTGTGGGCATGTTGTTACTGAAATGGAAATTCTTGAAAAAATATTTTTCACTTTCCACGCATCGAATATAACTCTACAACAACAGTATAGAATGCGTGAATTTTCGAGATATTCTGAACTCATCGCATGTCTTCTTATGGCGGAAAAGAACAACGAATTGTTAGTAAGAAATCATCAATCCCGACCCACTGGATCAACGGAATTTCAAGAAGCAAATGTCGTAATTAAAAATGAAAACCAAAATCAAAGGCATAGACAAGATTTTGGTCGTGGACGAGGTCGTGGACGTGGACGTGGACGTGGACGTAAAAATGATCGCGGTCGTGGTCGCGGCCGTGGATATGAAAATAATCGAGATAGTTACTTCAATAACTCATCTCAAAAGAACATCACGAACCACCCACCAAAAAGGCAACATGAAAACACGAGTGAAAATGAAAATCACTCAAAAAGATCTGAGAGTGTTTGTTATAGATGTGGCACTCCAGGACATTGGTCACATATTTGTCGAACCCATGAGCACCTATGTAAGCTCTATAAAGAATCGACAAAGGGGAAAGGAAAAAAGACCAATTTTGTTGTAAACAGTAACCATTCAAGTGGTTTGACTCATTTCGATGCTGCTGATTTTTCAAATGATTTCGAGGACATTGATTAATATATTGGTGGAACTAGAATGTAGCATACTGTATTTTTCATGTATTTTTGTATTATGAAACATGTTATATTTTTCATATAATGTCATTAATTTTTTTTATTGCATATTTTCTTTTGAAGTTCAAAATGAAAAACGGTATGAGCAAAGCTAAACAAGGAAATAATCTCATGGAAGTTTGCATACCCGATAGTGGTACAACGCACACTATTCTCCGAGATAAAAGATATTTCTTGGAATTAAAACCAACAAAAACAATAGTGAATACAATATCAGGTCCTGTAGACTTGATTGAAGGTTGTGGAAAAGCACATTTTTTGTTACCTAATGGTACAAAAGTTTTTATAAATAATGCTTTATATTCACCACAATCAAAAAGAAATTTGTTGAGTTTTAATGACATATATTCTCATGGGTATGATACTGAGACGATAACTAATGGAAATCAAAAATATATGTGTCTTACCACATATAAATCAGGAAAGAAATATGTGGTTGAAAAATTATCAATGCTTTCTACTGGATTGCATTATACACATATAAGGTCAATCGAATCAAATATGGTGGTTAATAGTTCTTCAATATTAACCAATTGACATGATCGATTGGGACATCTTGGTTCAATTATGATGCGAAGAATTATTGAAAATAGACATGGCCATACATTGAAAGACCAGAAGATCTTTCAGAATAATAAGTTTCAATGTAAATCATGTTCTCTTGAAAAACTTATTATAAGACCATCACCAGCTAAAATCCAAACAAAATCACCTATATTTCTTGAACGTATTCAAGGTGATATTTGTGGGCCAATTCATCCACCATGTGGACCATTTCGATATTTTTATGGTATTGATCGATGCCTCTAGCAGATGGTCACATGTATGCTTATTGTCAACTCAAAATGTGGCATTTGCAAGATTAATGGCTCAAATAATAAAATTGCGGAATCAATTTTTCGATTATACAATCAAGAAAATAAGATTTGATAATGCTGAAGAATTTACTTCTCAAACTTTCAATGACTATTGTATGTCAATGGTAATTACTGTTAAACATCATGTTGCTCATGTTCATACACAGAATGGATTAGCTGAATCATTGATTAAACGTCTACAACTGATTGCTAGACCAATGATTATGAACAAAACTCCCTATTTCTATATGGGGACATGCAATTTTACATGCTGCGGCATTAATTCGCATCAGGCCAAGTGCATATCATAAATTCTCCCAATTGCAGCTTTCATTTGGTAAAGAACCAAATATTTTTCATCTGAGAATTTTTGGATGTATGGTGTATATGCCTATTACACCACATCAACGATCAAAAATGGGTCCTCAAAGAAAAATCGGTATTTATATCGGTTATGATAGCCCATCAATCATTCGATATCTTGAGTCTCAGACAGACGATGTGTTTACAGCACATTTTGCTGATTGTCATTTTAATGAAGAAATCTTCCCAATGTTAAGGGTAGAAAAGAAACACATCGAAAAAGAAATCACATGGTATGTACCATCATTGTTACATTTGGATCCAAGGACCAAACAATGTGAGAAAGATGTACAGCAAATTGTGCACTTGCAAAGAATTGCAAATCAAATGCCAGATGCATTTGCAGACACAAAAGGGGTAACAAAATCATATATACCTGATGTAAATGCCCCTGCTCGAATTGAAATGCCAAATAAACAAATTGAAGATATTCATGATGTCATAAAATGCTTAAAGCGTGGAAGGCCAGTCGGTTCCAAGGATAAAAATCCTCGGAAAAGAAAATGCATAGAGAAACACGATGATCACAAAATAGAAAATGATGTTCCAGAATAAACACCTGATGATGAAAATGTTCTGTCAGAACCACAAACTGACGAGAATCGTGAAATCTCTATCAATTATATTAATACTGAAAAAATATGGAACCGAAAAGATATAGAAGATATTGATGATATATTTTCTTATAATGTGGCATGTGACATCATAAATGAGAATGAAGATCATGAACCAAAATCTTTTGGTGAATGTAAAACTCGGCATGATTGAGAAAAATGGAAAGATGACATCCAGGTTGAATTGGATTCGCTAAATAAACGTAATGTTTTTGGACCTATAGTCCTCACACCTGAAGGTGTAAAACCTATTGGATACAAATGAGTTTTTATTCGAAAGCGAAATGAGAAAAATGAAATAGTAAGATATAAAGCTAGACTTGTTGCACAAGGTTTTTCTCAAATGCCTGGAATTGATTATGAAAAAACGTATTCTTCTGTTATGGATTCAATTACGTTTCGATATTTGATTAGTTTGGCAGCATCTGAAAATTTGGAAATGTGTCTTATGGATGTTGTTACAGCTTATTTATACGGATCCCTTGATAGACGATAGTGATATATACATGAAAATCCCTAAAGGATTTAAGATGCCTGAAGCACAAAGTTCAAAATTCAGAGAATTTTATTCTGTGAAATTGCAAAGATCATTATATGGGTTGAAGCAATCCGGCCGAATGTGGTATAATCGGCTAAGTGAGCACTTGATGAAAAAGGGATATGTAAATGGTCCAATATGTCCTTGTGTTTTCATCAAGAAAACAAAATTTGGATGTGTAATTATTACTATATATGTTGATGATTTAAACATCATTAGAACGAATAAGGAAATTCAAGAAGTTATGATGTACTTGAAGGAAGAATTCGAAATGAAGGATCTTGAAAAAACCAAGTACTGTCTGAGTTTGCAAATCGAACAAAAAGAATGTAGAATTTTTGTTCACTAGACAAATTATACAGAAAAGGTCCTTAAACATTTTAATATGGATAAATCAAATCCATTAAGTACTCCAATGGTTGTAAGATCATTAAACATAGAAAATGATCCATTTCGTCCATGTGAAGATGATGAAATTATTCTTGGTCCAGAAGTACCATATCTAAGAGCCATTGATGCCCTTATGTATCTTGCAAATTGTACTAGACCTGATATATCTGTTGCTGTAAATTTTTTGGCAAGATTCAGCTCATATCCAACAAAGAGGCACTAGAACGGAATTAAACATATATTCCGTTATCTACGAGGAACGACAAATTTGGGACTTTTGTACTCAAAAGACACCAATCAAAGTATCATTGGTTATGCTGATGCTGGATATTTATCTGATCCACATAAGACACGTTTCCAAACCGGATATGTATTTACTCGTGGAGGCACTGCAATTTCTTGGCGTTCACAGAAACACACACTCATAACAACTTCAACAAATCACGCCGAGATTATTGCGCTACATGAAACAAGTCGTGAAAGTGTTTGGCTAAAATCAATGACACAACATATCCAAAATTCTTGTGGATTATCAGTAGACAAGAAGCCTGTGACGCTGTATGATGATAATGCTGCATGTATTGCTCAAATGAAAGAAGAATACAACAAAAGTGACAGAACCAAACATATTCCTCCCAAAGTTCTTTGCCTACACTCAAGAGCTTGAGAAGAATAAAGATATTGATATCTGTTACATTCAATCAAGTGAGAACTCATCAGATCTATTCACAAAGGAGCTTCCTACGACAATATTCAGAAAGCATATATATAATATTGGGATGCGCAATCTACAACATATGTGAAGAATCGTTCGTGTTAACATGAGGAGGAGTTTACGTGTGGGGACCCGGGTTGCTAATCTTATCTTAGGGCAATTTATTATAATTAACCATAAATCAAGTACACAAAGAAAATAAAGAACCAAGAGCTAAAAAAAAATTATTATTATTATTTTTTTAAAATTACACAGTCTCGCTTGATCGGCAGAAGTTGCCTTATCGAGCGAGCTCAAACTTGAAGCTCTCGGGTCCAGGACATATTTGGCCTCGCTCGATTGGTGAATTTCTACCGATCGAGCAGGCACAAAATTGATTTCTCTGCCTTGCAAAATAAGGGCCTCGCTCGATCGGTGAACTTCAGCCGATCGAGCGGGCTCCAAACTCAGAAAATTCTTCTGCTAACAAAGTGCTGTCAAACTTGAAACATACATTCACATACTTTGATACAAGCTCCAAAATAATAAACATGCAATCTAATAACATCTGATAAGCTTTCCTACACAAGTTACACATGTAGTTAACAACTTATACAACATTCTTGTATTCTTTTCTAACATGTTTATCCACTCAAAGTACATGTCTTGCTGCTACAACCCGTATCCTCACATGCTAAGACTCTATCTCGAGCTATCCCTGTCTTTTCTGACCAGCTCCTGCCCCACCTATTGCCATGCACACATACAAAACAAAGCAATAGCTGGATACCTCCGGTGAGAATAAAATCCCAGTATAAATAACAAAACATGCAATAACAATAGCATCTCATCTAATGCTATAAAATAAATGCAATGCATGTTTGAAGAATAGGCTATCAAAGCTGATATCAATAAAGCTTGGTTCTTTGGGATCCCGAGGAATAAAATAACTATCAAACCGCCGACACTCCCAATCGAGGCGGCATCAAGTATTTTAATCCTCTGAATTTGGTACAATTATAGAGAGTATTCTGGCTCTGAAAGCGAAGGCTGCAATCCATGCCACTCAACTATAATTATCCAAACGTCATTTCGCACTCTAGGCTAATCTGCCCTTATGCTTTACAGGCTGGAGTTCAAGATGAATGCAACATAAGCTGTATGCATTAAAGACTGTAAAACATCTTGAACATGTAATCACATAATCAAACAAAGCATCAAAACTCATATAAATCACATAGAAACACATAACAAAATAATAGCAAGAACGCATGTGATTTACTCGAGAATAATAGCTATCTCGAGGGTTCTATCCCATCTGGATAGCTGTCATTTATACCTTTCGATGTCGAGTGTGAAAGTATTTCAAATCTGTAAATACAATCAACAACAACAACATATCAAAATCTGCTTAGCTTCTCAACTTCATTTCAAATACAATACTAGCAAACCTTGCTTCAACTCCTTCTCGGTTCGAATCGGGATTCTCGAGTCGTCAATCTTCGAATGAAAGCTGAGAAATAACATATCGAATAACTAAAAATATCAGATGCAACTCAACCATGCTCCTTTTAATCAATAATATCAAAATCTTGACATTTTGCGAATCGACGGCGTAACGGCTACAAACCGGCAATCCAAACAATATCCAAACCAATCCAACAATCAAGCTCACTTATAATCTCATATCAATATCATCAAAAACATCATAATCAGATAGGGTAGGGTTCGAATTTTGCTTCATAAAATCATATAAAATCCGAACGATAGTCTTTTTCCGAACCGTCTGCGAATACGTAATTGGTACAGCTCATATACGCATATATCTTAAAATCATAATTTTTCAACTTCAACATACAATTAAAGTCTGAGAAAGATGAATGAAACTTGCACCAAAACTAAGGTCTCGAAGCGGTGATCGCAGATATATATTTATCTGGAATTTCTGACAACCGAAGCGCGAGTTATCGAAGCTTTTTCGGATCAAAAATGGAGTTTGGAGGGTTTCAGCCGATTTTCTGCCCTTTCCTTCCTTTTCTGTTGGTTTTCACGTATAAAATGATATAAATCAAGTGGAGAATGAGATATATATAGCATATTTGCAGTTTAGTCCCTGAACTTTTGGCTATTTGCAATTCAGTCCTCGAAAAAGCGATTTAAATCAATTTCAATCCTTTTCAATTTAAGAATATTAGAATTTAATTCTAAACTCTAAATATTCCCAAATTAAATATTCTCGAATTAAAATTAAATAATCCCGGGCCTTACATTTCTCCCCCACTAAGACATGAGTTCGTCCTCGAAATCATAAGCAAGCTGTATAGACAATCTATATACACATAAGATAAGGAAATAACATAAAGCAGAATAAGAACTCACATCAATGAAACAACTCTGGAAATCTCTGTTTCATATATGACTCAGTCTCCCAAGTCGCTTCTTCAGTGCCATGCCGACTCCACTGAATCTTGACTAGCTGAATTGTCTTGTTTCTGAGCTGTTTATCTTTGCAATCAAGAATCTGAATCGGTTGCTCAAAATAACTAAGAGTCTCGTCAAGTTCAGCTTCATCAGGCTGAAGAATATGGGAAGGATCAGGCTGATACTTCCGCAGCATAGAGTCATGGAATACGTCATGAATACCAGACAAAGATGGAGGAAGAGCGAGTCGATAAGCAAGATCACCTATCTTCTCGATAATCTCATATGAACCAATAAAACGTGGAGATAACTTTCCTCTCTTGCCAAATCTGACTGTACCTCTAAACGGAGAAATCTTCAAGAAAACTTTGTCTCCCTGATCAAAAGATAGAGGTCGTCATCTGATATTTGCATATTTTGCTTGTCTGTCTTGAGCTGTTTTCATTCTTTTCTGTATAAGCTTCACTTTTTCTGTCATTTCTCGGATCATATCTGGCCCAACATCTGGTACGTCTGAGATATCATCCCAATACAACGGTGATCTGCATTTCTTTCCGTACAAAGCTTCAAAAGGAGCCATCTCAATGCTCGTCTGATAGCTATTATTATAAGAGAATTCTGCAAGTGATAATGAATCTTGCCAACTAGTACCAAAATCTAGTACTACAGCTCTCAACATATCCTCAAGTGTCTGGATAGTCTGCTCTGACTGTCCGTCTGTTTGAGGATGATAAGCTGTACTCAGGTGCAAGTGAGTACCAAGAGCTTGTTGTAAGCTATGCCAAAAGTGTGATGTAAATCTAGGGTCTCGATCTGAAACGATAGATTTAGGCACACCATGTAATCTTACCACTTCTCTGACATAGATTTCTGCCATCTGATCATGTCTGTACGTCATTCTGTACGGAATAAAACATGCTAATTTCGTCAAAAGATCGATAATCACCCAAATGGCATCATACCCTCTGGATGAACGTGGTAGCTGTGTAACGAAATCCATGGAAATGTGATCCCATTTCCATTTTGGAACTGATAGACTCTGCAATAGACCACCTGGTTTCTTTCTTTCTGCTTTTACCTGTTGGCAATTCAAACATTTAGACACAAAATCTGTGACATTTGCTTTCATCTGTTTCCACCAATACTGTGTCTTCAGATCATTATACATTTTCCTGCCACCAGGATGAATACTGAATCGACTGCTGTGAGCCTCTTTCAATATCTGCTGTTTCAAGTCTGAAACATATAGAACAACAAGTCTGTTATTCACATATAAAACATCATCAGCACTGACCTGATATTCAGATTGATGTCCAGATCTGACAATAGCAATAGAATTCTGAATATTTTGATCCTCTTTCTGTGCTTCTTTGATTCTCATTAACAGTTCTGGCTCAGCTCGTATAGCACAAACACGGATAGGTTGCATATCTGTTTCAAATATTAATCCAGAAATACAACAATCTTCCACCAATTGAGATACACCTATCGTAGACAAGGATAAAGAACATATCTTTCTACTCAAGGCGTCTACAGCTGCATTAGATTTTTCTGGATAATATTTAATCTCGCAATCGAAGTCTTTCAGTAAATCAACTCATCTACGCTGTCTCATATTCAATTCTGATTGCGAAACAGATATTTCAAACTTTTGTGATCCGAAAAGATTTCAAACTTCTCACCATAAAGATAATGTCATCATATCTTCAATGCAAAGACAATAGCGGCAAGCTCCAAATCATGGATAGGATATCGAGTCTCGTGTGGCTTTAATTGTCTCGATGCATAAGCGATAACATGTCCTCGCTGCATAAGCACACAACCCAGACCCTTGTGAGAAGCATCACAATATACTACAAAATCACCCGTATCTGATGGAATCGTCAATACAGGTGCACTTGTAAGCCTCTTCTTTAATTCCAAGAAACTAGTTTCACAGGCTTCAGTCCAGACATATGACTAACTTTTCTGTGTCAGTTGCGTAATAGGCTTTGCAATGCTGGAAAAATCTCTGATAAAGCGTCGATAATAACCTGCCAAGCCCATAAAACTCCGTATTTCTGGCACTGATGTAGGTCTAGGCTAATTCAAAACAGCATCGACCTTGCTTGGATCCACTGAAATCCCATCACCTGAAATAATATGCCCAAGAAACACAACTTTCTGCAACCAAAATTCACATTTCGATAACTTGGCATATAATTTCTCATTTCTCAAAGTCTGTAAAATGATTCTGAGATGTTCAGCATGCTCATGTACATTCTTGGAATAGATCAAGATATCATCGATAAAAATAATGACAAAGTCATCCAAGTATTTCTGAAATACCCTATTCATCAATCCCATAAATACTGCAGGAGCATTGGTTAAACCAAAAGGCATGACGATAAATTCATAATGTCCATACTTTGTTCTGAAAGCAGTTTTAGGAATATCTTCATCTCGTACTCTCAGTTGATGATATCCAGATCATAAATCAATTTTAGAATAGATAGCTGAACCCTGTAGCTGGTCAAACAAATCATCTATTCTAGGCAATGGATATTTATTCTTGATGTTTACCTTGTTCAATTGACGATAATCGATGCATAAGCGCATTGAACCATCTTTCTTTCGTACAAACAGTACCAGAGCGCCCCCAGGTGAAACGCTTGGCCTAATGTACCCCTTAGCCAACAAATCTTCCAGTTGATCCTTCAACTCCTTCAATTCAATAGGTGCCATTCTGTAAGGAGCTTTGGATATTGGTTGCGTACCTGACATTAAATCGATACTAAAATCTATCTCTCGGGCTGGAGATAAACCAGGAATTTCATCAGGAAATACATCAGCAAATTCATGCACAACTGGAATATCTGTTACTGCTGGACTGGATTTCAATACATCGACTGCATAAATAAGAAATCCTTTCGCCCCTCTCGGCAATAAACGGGTCATAGATAACACATATATCAAAGGGATCTTGGCTCGAGAATCCTTACCGTAGAATTTCCATTCAGATGCCATTTCTGGTCTAAATCGAACCACTTTCTGGAAACAATCTACAGTCGCCCTGTACTTGGTTAACATGTCTATACCGACAATACAATCGAAATATGATAACCAAAGTAGTATACAATCTATATCAATCACATTCCCGTCATATTGCAACGCACAATTTCGAATCATTCGAACAGAGATAATACCTTCACCCAAAGGTGAAGAAATAGAAACAACAGCAGGCAATGGCTCAGACTATAAAGAATGCATCATAACAAATTGTTCAGATATGAATGTATGTGATGCACCTGTATCTATCAAAACATAGGCAGGATAACCATAAATAAAGCAGTTACCTGCTATGACATCGTCAGGTGCTGCCTGAGCCTGTTCCTCAGTAAGTGCAAAGACTCGAGCCTGTTGTCTAGGAGGTTGAGTCACAGTCTGGCTTCCTCCTGCTCTGGGCTGTTGCTGAGATTGCTGAGGTTGTAATGAATGCACTGATTGCCTTTCTGTCTGAGGTGTTGGTCGAGAAGAACTTTCACCGATAGCTCGTTGGGGACATACTTTGGCATAGTGACCTGGTTGGCGACATATATTGCAATTACCTGACACACCTTTGCACTGATCGATAGCATGTCGTCCACCACACTTACCACAAAACACTCCTGATTCACCAGTTCTCTGACCTGTACTAAACTGTCTCTGTCCACTAGAACTGGAAGAACTACTACCTGCCCGCTTGAATTGCTTCCCTTTCGGCCTGAATCTAGAATCCTTTCTGCCACTGCTTCCTCCCTCAATTCTGAGAGATGGTTGCTGAAACTATGGCGGATTCTATGGAACTGATGCTGATACAAGTTGTGGAAATGGCTGGGGAATGAACGGTGTTCCTCGTTGTCGTAATAACCCCGCTTCTGCTCCCTTAGCTTTATCCAAGGTGTCAGCAAAAGTATTTGGTCTTCCACTATTCACCAATGTAAACACATCGGGATTAAGGCCATTGATAAACTGATCTGCCATTGCTTCATCAATTGCTGCTATATGTGGAGCAAACTTCAAAAGACTTGAAAATTTGGCCACATATTCTTTGATATTCAAATTACCTTGCCTTAGATTGGCAAATTCAGCACCCTTATCCTTCCTGTAAGAGACTGGAAAGAAACGTTGATAGAACTCAGTTTTAAAGACAGTCCAAGTGATAATCGTACCTCGTTGTTCCAATGCCCGTTTTGTAGTAATCCACCAACTTTTGGCAACTTCATGAAGTTGATGTATTAACAGTCGGATACGACGATCATCTGTATAGTCGAGTGATTCAAACAGCTGTTCTATATCTTCAAGCCAATTTTCACAATCAACTGAGTTTTCTATTCCTTTCAATTTTGACGGTTTGAATGACTGAAATCGCTTTAACAAAGTCTCCATTGGAGTAGCAGTAGGATCCATCGGGTCAGCAGATGTACTACCCTGTGCATTCTGGGTTTCAACAATTGGCGGTGGTACTTGTGCTGGTTCAGCTGGAGGAACCACTAATGGCTGTCTAATGGCCGGTGCTTTACAGGGAGGCATATCTGATTGTCAAACAGATTAGTGCATAAACAATATCATATGCAACAATTTATTCCATCCTTCTCTGATAAGCATTCTCATGCATTCTCATGAGAATTCAGGTTCTGACTGAGGATAATCTGGAATACAAGTGCATATATAGCATGCAGTAGCAATAAAAGCACATAATCATGCAATCACATAATTATTGCTATATATAATCATGCTAGCATATAATGCACATAATCATATACACCATGTAATCTCATGTGATATCAAACAATCAGACAGACTCAATCTACCCCGCTCATCAACTTCTATCTAAATCCAGAAACTTAGGCTCTGATACCACCTGTTATGGGGACCCGGGTTGCTAATCTTATCTTAGGGAAATTTATTATAATTAACCATAAATCAAGTACACAAAGAAAATAAAGAACCAAGAGCTAAATTTTTTTATTTTTTTTTAAAATTACACAGTCTCGCTCGATCGGCAGAAGTTGCCCGATCGAGCGAGCTCAAACTTGAAGCTCTCGGGTCCAGGACATATTTGGCCTCGCTCGATCGGTGAATTTCTACCGATCGAGCGGGCACAAAATTGATTTCTCTGCCTTGCAAAATAAGGGCCTCGCTCGATCGGTGAACTTCAGCCAATCGAGCGGGCTCCAAACTCAGAAAATTCTGCTGCTAACAAAGTGCTGTCAAACTTGAAACATACATTCACATACTTTGATACAAGCTCCAAAATAATAAACATGCAATCTAATAACATCTGATAAGCTTTCCTACACAAGTTACACATGTAGTTAACAACTTATACAACATTCTTGTATTATTTTCTAACATGTTTATCCACTCAAAGTACATGTCTTGCTGCTACAACCCGTATCCTCACATGCTAAGACTCTATCTCGAGCTATCCCTGTCTTTTCTGACCAGCTCCTGCCCCACCTATTGCCATGCACACATACAAAATAAAGCAATAGCCGGATACCTCCGGTGAGAATAAAATCCTAGTATAAATAACAAAACATGCAATAACAATAGCATCTCATCTAATGCTATAAAATAAATGCAATGCATGTTTGAAGAATAGGCTATCAAAGCTGATATCAATAAATCTTGGTTCTTTGGGATCCCGAGGAATAAAATAACTATCAAACCGCCGACACTCCCAATCGAGGCGACATCAAGTATTTTAATCCTCTGACTTTGGTGCAATTATAGAGAGTATTCTGGCTCTGAAAGCGAAGGCTGCAATCCATGCCACTCAACTATAATTCTCCAAACGTCATTTTGCACTCTGGGCTAATCTGCCTTTATGCTTTACAGGCTGGAGTTCAAGATGAATGCAACATAAGCTGTATGCATTAAAGACTGTAAAACATCTTGAACATGTAATCACATAATCAAACAAAGCATCAAAACTCATATAAATCACATAGAAACACATAACAAAATAATAGCAAGAACGTATGTGATTTACTCGAGAATAATAGCTATCTCGAGGGTTCTATCCCATCTGGATAGCTGTCATTTATACCTTTCGATGTCGAGTCTGAAAGTATTTCAAATCTGTAAATACAATCAACAACAACAACATGTCAAAATCTGCTTAGCTTCTCAACTTCATTTCAAATACAATACTAGCAAACCTTGCTTCAACTCCTTCTCGGTTCGAATCGGGATTCTCGAGTCGTCAATCTTCGAATGAAAGCTGAGAAATAACATATCGAATAACTAACAATATCAGATGCAACTCAACCATGCTCCTTTTAATCAATAATATCAAAATCTTGACATTTTGTGAATCGACGGCGTAACGGCTACAAACCGGCAATCCAAACAATATCCAAACCAATCCAACAATCAAGCTCACTTATAATCTCATATCAATATCATCAAAAACATCATAATCAGATAGGGTAGGGTTCGAATTTTGCTTCTTAAAATCATATAAAATCCGAACGATAGTCTTTTTCCGAATCGTCTGCGAATACGTAATCGGTACATCTCATATACGCATCATATATATTAAAATCATAAATTTCCATCTTCAACATACAATTAAAGTCTGAGAAAGATGAATGAAACTTGTACCAAACGAAGATCTCGGAGCGGTGATCGCAGATATATATTTATCTGGAATTTCTGACAACCGGAGCGCGAGTTATCGAAGCTTTTTCGGATAAAAAATGGAGTTTGGAGGGTTTCAGCCGATTTTCTGCCCTTTCCTTCCTTTTCTGTTGGTTTTCACGTATAAAATGATATAAATCAAGTGGAGAATGAGATATATATAGCATATTTACAGTTTAGTCCCTGAACTTTTGGCTATTTGCAATTCAGTCCCCGGAAAAGTGATTTAATTCAATTTCAATCCTTTTCAATTTAAGAATATTAGAATTTAATTATAAACTCTAAATATTCCCAAATTAAATATTCTCGAATTAAAATTAAATAATCCCGGGTCTTACATTACGTGGCTGCACTCTTTTTTCCTTACTATGGTTTTTATCCCAATGAGTTTTTTCTCGTAAGGTTTTTAACGAGACAGTACAAAAACACGTAATAAAGACAGTCATTATATCACGATCATCACCACAAGGGAAAGTGTTGAAAATATGATATTATTATTATTATTATTATTATTTAAAGTTGAATATTGAATGTTGAATATTGAGTTGTAAAATGTTGAAAATTAGTGTGTGGTAATGTAGATGATGATGTTTTAATTTTTGGACTAATCTCCAAATGAGATGTATAAATAGGTCTCTCCATTTGTGTATAAAATCACAATTGAATTGAGAGAAAAAAATTTGTGAAGTATAGAGTTTGATCTATTTTGAGTTTTGAAGTTTTTATTTTTACCATAAATTTTTACTTTTTCACAACAGATACTATATATTTTGTTTCACAAAAATTATAAACAACCCATACTCCACGAATTAATTATAAAACTCGTTAAAACTACAAAAAAAAAAAAACGATTGTATAGACGCATAACACGTGCATTCTACATTGTTAGTGTATATAAAGAAGAGATAATTCCTAATCTAGTCCCTCGTTTTGCGACGCGGTCCTGATTTCGTCCCTAATTTTTTAATTGACTCAATTTCGTCCTTCAATTTTCGAACGCTTTCCAAAATCGGTCCTTCCGTCCAATTATATGTTAAAATAGAAGGGATGAAAAGACCTAACCTGTACGTTTAATTCATCTCTCATTTTTTTATTTTTTTTAAAGAAGGAAAAAGAAGTATATTAACATGCATGTTAGATTGATAGCTAGGTTTGTGCTATCAATATTTTATTTCGCTTAGTTTTTATCATTTATGTATTTGAAAATCATAGATCATCAATTAAAAGTTTAAACTCAACGATAGACATAATTTCTGAGTATACATATTTCGTGTATTTAAAAAAAAACAAAAAACAAAATTTCAAACAAACTATATTTATCTAGTATGGCTTTACTATTTCCTCGAGACTTATATAATATTGACATTTTTAGTTAGATAAATTTTCAACTTTATTTTTTTTTATATGGCCGGAAAATTATTTATTTACTTAAAAAATTGGGGAATAATAAAATATATCGAAGCGTGTATAAATAGCGTACACATCAATAGTGGTCACACATTTGTACATAAATGATTTATTAGTCTTTAATATGTGCAATGATAGCCTAAAATGACTTGAATCAAATACTTGGCCGAAGTGAATATTATGACTTTTTTTTCTCATTAAAGATTTTTTATTAAATTTAAGTTAAAATATTTTATATTTTTGAATACCACTTTTTTTTATATACATATAACTAACTCTTTATACGTGAAAACTCACAACCGTTATTTTTTGTAGATATACTAAATAAAATCTCGTTCTAACATAATAAATTACATACCACACAAAATCAAATAAACCACACCAAACGGGCCATCAAATTTCACACACTCTACCATTTTGAAAACCCTTTTAAAATAATATACAACTATTTTGATTTTTATGACTTCAAAAAAATTAATAATAATAATAACTATTTTGATTCTTATGCAGAGTGACTGAGCTATCAACTCATACGCGCGGCTGACATTAGCACAAGTGCGTACGCGTACCTTTGTACTTTTATTAGGTACCGTAGAATAGAATATAACTATGATAAAATGTGATCAATATCAAATAAATTAATTACTTTACTCAATATTTTTTTTCGTTTTAACATTATTTGGATGATATATATAGCACACATAAATATTGCATAAATTTCGACTATTTTGCTATTTTAAATTTTATTTTATTTTATTGCCGAAAATACACGCATTTCTTAATACTTAAATATTAGTTAAAACTAATTTTTTCCCCTTTGTTGATTACTTTTTATTCATCCAATAAACTGTTATTTTTATGATGTGGGAACCCACAGTCACTATCGTTTGGTACGTTTTGTGTAAACCTTGCGACTAACCCAATAACTTGCAAATCACGCTAGTCATTTAACATTAGGCAAACCATGTGCAATTTGATAATCCAATAAGATGTTAATTTCACTATTAAGCGTGTGGCGTGTTATTTTTATAATTTTTTGTTTTGTAATTACATCAGTTTCTCATAAGCCGTTTCCTATCAGCTTTTTTTTTTTTCGATCTGAGACAACACTTTTTAAAAACGGTTGTCTATTAACATTAATTTTTAAGGGTAAAGAATCGATTTTTGTAATCGTTGTCTATTAGTATTTATTTTATGGGTCAAAGAACCGATGCCAATTAGCTTTTATTTATTTTTAAATTGTAAATTAATTAATTAACTGGATAAGAAGGATTGTGATCTTACTATTGAGCGTGTGACGTGTTATTTTTACTAGCGTTTCTTGCACGCGATACATGCATATATAAAATTTTTTTATGTTAATTAATTTTATGTTATTTTTAGAATCGATCACATGATAAATTAGATATTCAAAAGTTTAAGAGTGATAACTATATAATCTAAATATTTACAAAAATAAAAAATATCTAATCTAAAAATTTAAAAATACAAACAAAGATAGCGAGTGTCATTTTGGTAAATAAAATTGTTTATAATGGCTAAAAAAATAAGACACTATATAAAATGATTGATTTGTCTAATAATTTTAGTTATGTTGGGAATTAAGTTAGGAAATAATTGTAATTCATCTTAAACTTTAACAATTAATTGAAAATTAGTTAATTAGAGAATTTCTACTTTAATAAGATAATAATAAGATAATTTTATCACTAAAAAAATATTACATATAATTAAAACTGAACAAATTAAGAGATTATCAATACAAAAAAATTTCAGATTATCAACAGTTATAAGGAGGAAAATAAGATTCTGTTACTAAATAATGGCATAATATGATAAATATGTCGTAAACTAATTTTATATGAGAAGGGAAATTTTAAAAAATAAAAGTAGCGCAACAAGAATTTATTCAGAAGCAATAATTATCATGTTGGTATAATTATCTAATGTAAAATTTTGGTAAATTGGTAGGTACGGGATCCCACAATTGATATAAAGTATTTGGGGAGCAGCATCCCAGTTGTTAGAACGATCGAAACATAATGCTTCGATTGTTTTATTATATTTAATATTAAATCGTTTGTTAATAGTATTAATGATAATAATTAATAAAAAAAATATTTGGTTTTTTTATTCTAAAAGGGGAGTGGATGAGAGGACTTGAACTCGATTCTCGATTAATTGACGGGCAGGTGAGACCAATTGGACTACAAATTCGATATCAACAAATGTTTGGTTTTATAGAAAACAAAAATTATTAATGCTAAACATATTTGCTTGATTATGTATAGATCCATTCTGATGGCAGCTCCATTATATATTAAGGGCATGCTTGATATGAAAAAATGAGATGAGAATGAAATGAATATTTTTCATCTCATTCCTTATATCAATGTTTGTTTGGTATTGGAATGGATATTCCCATGAACATGGAAATAGTCATTCCATCCATTTTGGATGGAATGACCATTCCCACCTCCTATATAGATTATTTAAACTATTAATTAACCTGTATAATTATTATAATATATTATAATATATATAAAAATAATAATAATATTATTTTATTATTATATTAATAATAAATTTTTTTAATATTAATTATCAGTATTATTTATTTATTTATTTATTATTATTTATAAAATATAATAAAATTTTTATTTATTAATTTTAAAAATATTATTATTTAATATTATTTTGAAAATAATAAATAATATTATTTATTTATTATAAAATTAAAAATTAATATTATAATTTCATCTTATTATAATAAAATTATTATTTATTATTATTATTATAAAAATATAAATTTAAATTAGTTAACCTATATAATGATAATTTTATAATAATTAATGGATCATTAATACTAATACTAATAATAATAATAATGTATGAATAATTATTATTTTGATATATATAGTTAAAATATAATTTTTTATTAAAAATAATTTCATTTCATTCCGCGTCTATTTTTCATATATTTTTATTGGCATGTTATTAAAAGATCTAAGATTATCATAATACATGTTTTCATGAGAAAGATCATCAATTTTTGCGAGGATTACTATTTTCATATAAGTAACAAATGTATCATGGGCCGTAAAAGGGTCATTAGTCCAATCACAAGTTATAGACATTGTTTCAATGCAGATTAATTCAAAGATTGAGATCTATCAATACATGTGACTTTAGTCGACCCCACAAATATTAATAAATCTCTACCCTTGATCACATCATTTGGGTAATCCCTGTAAAGATAGGTTGAAATGATCCCACAAGTCGAACAACCCACTTAACGTAACCATATGTGTTCAATTTATATGTTTAGAAATATAATGAAAATCTGGTCGTAATTAAGCCAAATCTTCGAGTATCACTTAGGGGTGTTTGCAATCACTAAAAAAAGTGATTGTTAGATTGTCTGAAAAAAAATCACTTTCGTGTGTTTCTTTAGACTCAAATTATGTGTTAGCTTATGCTTAACTTAATTGAAATTTAAAAACTGGTTATATGGTGATTATGATTCTCCAAAAGTAATTTCAATAAAAATATCAATGTTAAAAATATCTAATCACTTATTTATCAAACAATACTCAACTTTGATTTTTAGATTTTTACATAATTGTTTCCAAACACTACCAAATTTTGATTTTTCTTAACTTTTTGATAATCTATAAATTTAATCACTTTTAAAAAAACATAATCTTTTGCAAACAGTCCCTTGAATAACTACATATCTTAATTTATTTCATGCATTGAACATTTTACTCAAGTAAATAATTATACATAAATTTGTTGTCCACATAGGGACTAAACAAATAGAGACTAAACAATAATTATTATAGTAACTCGTCTCCAATATAAGTTAATCAAGTGTATAATGATGATTAACTGACTAAAACAAGATTTAAGGATCAAAGCAGGGTTCGGAGAAGGGTTCTGGTCTCGGGAAGTTCGGACGCTGCGAACAAGTTTGGAGGCTAGTTCGGAGGCTCTGTGAGGATCGGACGCTCCGAAGGGAGTTCGGATGGTCCGATCTCATCCGGATAAGTGGATGAGTATTTGATTTGACAGGAGACTAAGATCGGACGCTCCGAAGGGTAGATCGGACGCTCCGATCATATTTCGTCAGCAGTGACGTCACAAGCAAGGACACGTGTTCGGACGTGGTTGCTGAGTGAGTTCGGACGGTCCGAACTCTGTCTATAAATAGAGGGTCGAGGGCTTCATTTCAAGTGCACCTTCCAAATCCTCTCTCTCGTTCTTAGCTCCTTTTGGCGATTTAGAGGTTTATATGCATCATATTGGGAAATCGAAAGTGGCGGAGCGCTTCGGAGGCATTCGCGGAGCTGTGCCTAAGTTTTGAGGTGATCGTCATCAAAGGGATGACTACGGATACATGTATAACTTCGGATCCCTAAAGAGATTAGGGAGTATGAGATAGCTTAGTTAAGACTTATTATAAGTGATATGGTAATTATTGCTTATAGGCTTGGACTGTGAGTACCTGGACTGCTAGGGTGCTCGGGGTTTCCTTCTTAGAGGTACGGACGTATTATCCGAGATATCAGGTTGAATATACATGTATTGTGTTTGCATGTTTTATGTGACATTATTATGTGCATTGATAATATGCAGCATGCATGTACACGTTGAGCTTTATTTCTTGTTTTGCATAGCCGGTAGTTGGGGTCGCTCAGCCCCGTATTTTAGTGGATGGTTTTCCATGGACTTGAAATCGGTTATATCCACGGGTTTATGGTATGGGCGCCACCTCCTGATGCGACGGCCCAGCGTACTATATACCATGTCGCCTTGGTTGAGCAGCATTCTGATAGGTTTTCCAGTACCCTTCATATTGCATGTGCATGCATGATATATGTATATTCGTACTTCTGTACTGAGCGTTATGCTCACGTCCAAATGTTTTGTATTGGACACCCTATTCCATGAGTCAGGTCTGAGGTTGGACGGACCCGGAGACAGCGGTCGTTGAGCTACAGTGGTTGCGTTGCGAGCCTTTCTCTGTTCAGGTTCTTAGAGAGGACTTTTAATTACTTTTTCAATGGGGTTGTATTACATTTAATTTTGGTCCGATTGTTCTGCCGGTGTATATTGTATTTGGACTTTAAATTTCAGCTGGATTTATTTAATTTCTGTTTTAAGATAATTGCATGCTTAATCTCTGATTAGTTAGTAATTTTGGGTTAGGTCACTACAATTATACACATAAAGACTTATCATCACTATATTATATATCATCGACATCTCATTCCACAAAACAAATGGCCATGATATTTAAACTATGAATATACATAGGAATCAATTGTTTTTTTTAATTGCACTTCACGTTTTTTTATAAACAAAGTGGGAATCACCACATATGAAATAAAAAAATTTCACGATCATTGTCACATAAATCTTATGTTGTTCAATCTTTCTAGGCATAACACAAAGTCTACATACGAATTTCCCCTATCTGTTTAGGTACCTGCAGTATCATGTCCCTCTTTATTGTAAGAATATTTGTAGAAAAAGATAGGAATCTAAATAAAATAACCAAGAAAGATATATAATATGATATTCTGGGTGCTGGACACACATTGCATGTGCTACGGTTATTAGTACTATATATACAAATCTGAAACGAGACAATGGAATATTGATTTCGGTTGGATGAAATTGAGTGGTAAAGGGGAAAAAGAATAATTGAGTGCTTTTGATTCCAATGGTATTGATTTAATCCTAAGTAGAATTATACCTTAATAAAGAGGACCCTTGATTTAGGTGCAAATCTTGAATACCATTATCGGGGACGGACAAATCTTCTCCTTCATGAAAGAGAAATGATCTGATATTATTTGCATGAATATTAATGGTGGTAAATTATTAGCTGTCATTGCTTGAAAAAAATAAAAGGGGCGCTTAATGCCAAACTGAAGATTGAAGAGTCATACCTCGGATTCCAGTACCTATGAATATGGTAAAAAAAAAAATTGTTGTGTTGGTTCATTCAGATAGTGATATAATCGATAGATCCATTATTTCGGTCCCGTTGTTAGAAAGATATGGAGCGTCGGAGATTGATAAATGACAAATTAAGTTTCAAATGTAATTTGTAATCTTTTGTGTACTCTTTTAATCCATTCGTGTAAAATATCAACATTTCTGATTTGGAGACTTTTGATTAATTAGCGCTTTGGGTCGAAAATTTTCCAACAAGATCACCATATATATTTTAGATATAATAGAAAATGGAAACCAAGTAACTCATGAATATTGATGAGCATATACATCCAAAGACGAAAGTGGGAGACAAACTTTACAAGAATGTAAAAAGATTTGATAGGAGGTTATTCCAATATGCAAGCATTGGACTATTCTCACAATATATATCGATCATGTTTCCCTTTTTAAAGCACGATGATCCATATCGGATTAAATATTTAAGATCTTTTGCCATCAACGATTCCTTCTCGGTAAAAAAAACATTGTGATCCGAAAACTTTAGATCCCAGTCTTGTTCTTTCGAGGAAAGAATAATATCTATGAAATTCTCATATCCCCTCAGTGAATCTACCTCTATTACTGGTCCAAATTCACATAACCCCAAAAAAAAAAGAAAAAAAAAGGATGCAAGACATATTGGCCTCGTCCCACTGTCACATTTCACCCACATTTTATTCAACTCTATCGTTGTGATAATATTATAGGGCACTGCTTGACTCGTGAATATGTAATACTGAAGAATGCATAATATAAATATGATTATCAATATACTTGATAAGATAATGATGCATGACAAAGATCATTGTAGAAATGGAGTCAAACAATAATGGATAAAACAAGGACGTGTAATCAATCAACGTCTGATCACTCGCACCAAACAGTATCCAAACGGTGTCCAAACTGTTGATTCAACTACTCTCTTATTCGTGAAACATATTAAAAAAACGTTATCTTCTTAGATCAAGAACTTCAACTACAATCAACTCTTAATCATTATATCATCAAAATTACTTCTTAAACGAATTGTCTCTCATTCACGATCAATAAAATCATATAAGTTGCTCACGTATTTATTTCACATTTAATGTGGAATATAGTAGAACAAGGGACACATTGTGATGGTCCAAAAACAAACTTATCAAGGCCTCAAAAAATGGAAGAACAAGGCATTCATTGAGATATCATTTGGCAATAAAATGAGGTCCCAAGAGAGAAAAGTATAAGCTCAAGAGTGCATTAATTTATTCCAAGTCCTCGTGTTTGGAGCCATGCCTGAGATGATAATCCAAAGCAGAATCTGTCAGTCCCTCTCATCCAATCTGGATTTTAGATACGCCGATAGGTGTTAGCTTTTACACTACAATATTGGAATAAAATCATCAAATTCCTAGTCATCAAGAGCACAAGTGGATAACAGACAAATATTCTGTTATATTACTGTCTGTGAAATGAGATTCTGCAGAATTGTCTCCACTAGTGTTCACAATGTCCACATGTTTCTAATTTTTTAGTTTTGACATGTGAAGTTTCGATTATAATACGGATTAAAATATTTGAATTGTGTTGTTTTACATCAGTTTTGACTTTTGATATTTGGTAAAATGACAAACATTTTGATCTTACGTAAGTTAGTATCTTAATAATAGCTTTAATATAATCCCGGTACTACAAAATGCATGATATTAGATGTCCGATTTTCATATGCGGACAAATGTAAATAGAACAATTATATTTGATGTATTGCGTCTCATACGATGTATCACAGTTCCACCTGATGTAGTGGGATTTTTTTAAAAAAAATGTGGAATATAAGTCAAAACATTGCGTTTGAGTTGCTATTTGAACACAGGCAATAGAGTTATCATATATATATACAATGAAAGTTACACACTGGATTATACATTGCATTTAAAATTATAAAAATATCTTAAATACATTTTTGAAAGAGTTTTTCCAATTAAAGGACAAGGATGATTTTGTAATTTCAGAACAAGTATGTAACCTAACATGCAACTCTCATTGTACATATAATATTTTTTCAAACCACAAATATAATGTTTGACAAATTAAATTATGTATTGGAAAAATGCTATATGTACACATTTCGTTAAACCTTACATTTGAAGTTACAAAATTATATGTCCACTTGATTTGAAAAAATCTTTTCAAAATACATTAAAGATATTTATGTAATTTTAAGTGCAACGTGTAACCCAACGTGTAATCCTCCATGTACACGTAGCATCACCCTTCACAAAATTATGTATTGGAAAAATGCTATATGTACACATTTCGTTACACCTTACATTTGAAATTACAAAATTATCCCAATAAAAAGATCTTTTCATTCATACATGCATATAGATAATTTTATAATTTCAAAAGTAATGTGTAATTGTGTGTACAACCCATGTGTACATGTAGCATAACTCTATGTATTGTTTGTGATCTCGTTCGTGCTTGGCTATCCAAAGTAAGTCCAAACACATTCCATCAATGACTACCTCTGACATCGTAAATGAGGAAATAAAAAGTCCAAGTTTTTACATGGATGGGAAGGATGAAAATATGGTGGGAACTGTGACAAAGCAAGATCTATAAAATCTTCCTTTCTCTCAACTTTTTCCCCCCTAAATATGTAATTGATTCTCTTGCAAACTAGCTATTTGTTGAAAGACCCCAAAAGGAATAAAAAGATCTTGATAACACATCCATTTGGCTTCACTCCCCCACAACTCTAAGCTCTTATTAAATTTCATCCACAAAGCCTTGAAATCAATAAACATAAAAAATCCAAATTCTCCATATCTTCCTGTACATCAACTTCTAAAACCAAAATAAACATGAATAATCCATCCATGTCTTTTGTGAAACACAACAACATTCTAATAAGAAGAAGCTTCACAGTCTTGCTAGTGTGCTGCATGGCCATCAAACTAAGAATCTGCATCTCTAGCATCTCGTTTTCACTGAGGACGATCGGTGTCCACGGCCATTTTAGCTTCAACGGTAACGAATTCGCAGCCAGAGATTTTGGAAACCAGTACCATACCCTCCCACTGGCAGTTCTGCACCCTAAGAAAGTGTCTGATATTGCTGCAACGATTCGGCACGTCTGGCAGATGGGTCCTATCTCAGGGCTAACTGTTGCGGCTCGAGGCCACGGCCACTCACTACAAGGCCAAGCACAAGCGCCACAAGGAATAGTGATCAATGTGGAATCATTAACTGGTCTAGAAATACAAGTTTACAAGGGACAAGTCCCTTATGTAGATGTTTCTGCAGGAGAGTTATGGATCAATATTCTGCACGAGTGCCTGAAACACGGTCTGGCACCGAAATCTTGGACGGATTACCTACATCTCACCGTCGGTGGTACTTTGTCCAATGCCGGGATCAGCGGACAAGCATTTCGACATGGTCCCCAAATCAGTAATGTATATGAGCTAGAAGTCGTGACAGGTTTGCGACCTAAAGCATGTGTTACAACTTTCTTGTATCTATATTCTAAATGAATATCTGTTCAAGATTTTGGCTGAACTTATGGATGCAGGAAAAGGAGAAGTAATACTTTGCTCAGAAGAGAAGAATGCAGACCTCTTTCATGGTGTTTTAGGTGGACTTGGCCAGTTTGGAATAATAACTCGAGCACGAATCGCTCTAGAGCCTGCACCAAAATTGGTAAAATCTCCCAAACTCTGTGACGGAAGTAATAAACTAGTCAAAATCCCCTGTCTTAGAGAACAGTTCAGTAAACTTTTGATTGAACTATTGACAGGTGAAGTGGATTAGAGTTTTATATTCAGATTTTTCGACATTCTCCAGAGACCAGGAACGTTTAATATCCGCAGAAAACACGTTCGATTACATTGAAGGTCTCGTGATCATAAACAAGACAGGCCTGATTAACAACTGGAGATCTTCTTTCAGCCCTGAAGAGCCAGAGCAAGCCAGCAAATTTACATCAGATGGAAAGACACTTTTTTGCCTGGAATTGACTAAAAATTTCAACCCTCAAGAGGCTAATAAAGTAGACCAGGTGAGACATAAATTTTGAATGATGGCCATTTGACTATCAAATTGCTACAGATTTTACATTATGACACTTTTGCAGGAAATCAAGTCCTTGTTGTCTCCATTAAGCTATATTCCCTCAACACTCTTCGTTACCGAAGTCCCATACGTGACATTCCTGGACCGCGTCCATGCAGCGGAACTTAAACTAAGATCAAATGGATTGTGGGATCTTCCTCATCCATGGCTCAATCTGCTAGTTCCTAAAAGCAAAATCAACCGCTTCGCTGAGGTTGTCTTCGGAAAGATTTTGACAGAAACAAGCAACGGCCCAGTCCTCGTCTACCCTGTGAATACATCAAAGTAACATTCTCATCATCCATTTACACAATCTCCCAAGTTCTTGCAATGTAGTCCATAATTTAAATATTGTTTCCAGGTGGGACAACCGAACTTCATTCGTGTTTCCGGACGAGGATATCTCTTACCTGGTGGCATTTCTTCCACACGCCATTCCATCATCAGCCGAAAACGACGGCTTAGAAAGCATCTTAATCCGAAACAATGCAATCCTAGATATCTGCAAGTTTGAAAATTTAGGGGTGAAGCAATATCTGCCTCATTATACGACGCGGGACGAGTGGAGGGAGCACTTTGGTGCACGATGGGGTGTCTTTGTACAGAGGAAATCAGCTTATGATCCCTTAGCAATTCTAGCTCCGGGGCAGAGGATTTTTCACAAGTCCAAATCCTTGTTATGACATGAAACTGTAGTTTAAATGAATACTAAACAAAGAAACAACTGTTTATATCCATAAACTCATCAGCAGCACAAATTTCTTCCCCACATTCTCAGGAGGTCCGGCTCAGACCTACCAACTGTAATTGTACAGGCCGGGGAAAATGAAAAAAAAAAAAAAGAAAAAGAAGAAAAAATAATGTATTTTGTTACGGGGAAATTGCATATATTACTCTTGTGAAATCTTGGGTTTGCTAATAACTCCTATGAGATTATAGATATATAACAAGCAAACCAGCTAAAAACTAACGAAAATATCCCTACTTAAAAAATTGATTAAATTAATTTTTTTATAATTTTATATTTAAATAAATAAAATAATCAGATTTTAGTTAAATAACTATGAAAATTATATATATTTATTTTATATTAATATTTTTATTTTTTTAAGCAGAGGAATTTTCGTCATTTTTTCGTTATTTTTAGCTGAAAAGGATGTGCATGATACATATCTAGAATCACAAGGGATTATTAGCTTAAAAAATTTCCATAGGGGGCTATCAGCAAATATGAGATTAAACAGGGGTAATATACGCGATTTCTCCTTTGTTATATGAAGTCATAAATGTTTATCTTACCATAATTCAACCAGTCTCAGTAAACATGATCCAACAGCATCTGCCCCATTTCCACTCGATTAAAAGTTAAAGCCTTAATTCATTCGCAAGAAAGATCCAGTTGACATTTGCGAGAAAGGTTCGTAATTCAGAGCTGTAGGAGAGTAAAGCACAACATAATGTCCAGGCAGAAGAAACTACTACATCAGCACAATATATATTTCTCTGCTTCACAAGCTGTAGGCTCAGAAGTTGCTGCGAAAACTGGCTCTTTTTTTTCTACAAGAATCAACAAAATGGTGACTTTGAGGAGATTGAGGCCTCTTTATGCTTCTATGATTCTATCTTGGGGCAGATGTGATTCGTAATTTGTTACTGATTTTTCGTTTGGTTTTGCATATTCTCTTTCACGATTTTTTTTAATGACATAAAGAATCCATCATCGTTATTTTTCGGTGTCTTACATCATTTTGCAACATTGTACGCTGAATTCAAGTTGATAATTCATTGTTTGCTTGCACTATCTCCATTTTAGCCAAAATCGACATTCACATGTTTGCTTGACTTTAGACATAGTTCATCTTTGCCACGTTTGTAGCATCAAGTATGCATACATCGCAAAAAAGTACATCTACTTCTAGTTTCCTTTTGGTCGTATTAGGAAAAAAAATATGGAGTATTTGAAATATTGGTAAATTTGATTGATATCCCCATAATCCAAACATAATTTTACATTCACTCTCTGTCAGGAAAAAAAATAGTATGTGTTTCACTCACTGATCTATACAAAAATGTTTCTGCACTCTCAGGCCCACAAGTTTTTTACATGTGAAAATGGGTACAAAACATTGAAAATATGGTACTAATATATGATATTTGAGCACTAACTAGTTTAGATCTAATACAAAAGATAAAATTTAGGGTATAAAATTTGAGCAACTTTTATATCAACACTTGGAACACATGTTTCGATACTCAATAATCATATATTAGTATCAGATCTAAAACTACCGGTATTTCCAATGCTTTGTATTGTTTCTTCATTCAAAAAGAGACAAATATGTAATTAATGTACATAGTTGCATACATATTTGAGTACTTGAAAATCATATATTATTACCAAATTTGAAATAATTTATGCTCAAATATCATTTATTAGTATTTTATTTTCAATGTTTTATATCGAATTTTATCCAAGAAAAAAACATGCGGATCTAGGGAATGTAGAAACATTTTTTTATGGATCAAAGAGTTCAAAATTTTTTTCATAACATGGACTGAATACAAAGTTATATTTGAATTTGACGATTTAAAGCAAATTTATCCTTGAAATATCCAAACGAAACTGAATTAATTATTCAAATTTGATTCTCGGTTTAGCACAATGTGTCTATTATGTGAAGTGTTCCGGTTATAAAATACTAACCAACAAAGCACACGCCACTGTGTGTGTAATATAATACATGAAATTTATTTGAAAATATTTTGTGTTGTTACGGTATTCTAATTTTAATATTATAATTTAAATGATACTTAATAGTTAAAATTTATCATAGAGGAACACAAAATTAAAAGGATATTTATGCAATAATATGTAACAAAATGATGGATGAGAGATTGAGAAACGTGGAACGTGGGAGGAAATGGAGAGAGTGGAGAATTTTTTCATGTGAAATTATCATTTTGCTCTTTTTGATAAAAAAAAAAAAAGAAAAAAAGAAAAGAAAAGGCAACCAAGGATATATTAGTCTACCCACATTAATAACCAAAATCAGTTTTTTTTTTATGGGATTCACCTATTATTAAATAGTATATATATATATATATATATTCAATCAAATCGAATTAAAATGCAATTACACGATTTAATAAATCATAATTAATCAAACAAATGAATATAAACTAATTGATGAGTAATAACTAATAACTCAATTTTAATAAGTTAGCCTAGACCTGGCCAAGGGCCGGGTTGGGCCCGGACCCGGCCCGTGGTCAACGGGCCGGTTAACCGGGTCAACGGCCCGACCCGGAACCTGGGACCGGATCAGCCACTAGGCGGTCCGGTCCCGATTTTCCTAAGAGAAAACCGGCGACCCGGGGGGTCAAACCGCCGGGTTGCAAGGGTCCGACCCGCCGGGTTGGAACCGTCCAACCCGGCGGATTGGACACGTGGCGCCCATCAGGGCGCCCAGATCCAACGGCCACTAGCAAGTGGTCGTTGGATCATTCAACGACCACAATTTTGTGGCCGTTGAGATCAACGGCCACGATCTTGTGGCCGTTGTTGACCCGCCCGACCCGGCGGGTCAACCGGCAATTTTTTTTTTTTTTTTAAAAAAAACCTACTTTTTATCTATAAATACCCCCCAACCTCCTTTCATTTTGTTTACACAATTCTCTCTTCATTCTCTCTATTCTCAATTCCTTTTAATTTCTTGAATTATCAAAAATATCAAGTTTCGATTATTGGTTTACTGTCAATTGTTGATTTATTTTCATATTTATACAATTACAAATGTCCGGAGCGGGATCAAGTCGTAGGGGTGACAAAGGAAAAGGAAAGTAAAAGAGCATCATACCACCCGAGGTCGAGTATCCTCAATTCAATGTCGATGGATTTGATCTTGAATATTCCGATAATGAAATTCAAGAAATTCGACAAGAGGCGCAACAAAGACAACAAATTGAACAACCATCACCACCACCACGTCATCATGCAAGTCAAGAAAGTATGAACGATCCGGCGGCCTCTCAAAGACAAACTCGAGCGGTGCCTCACCCGACATCCGATATCTTCACCAAACACTTCGACAAGGTGACGCTTCCCTCCGGTGATTTGCAAGCCAAATGCAAATATTGTTCAAAATGTTACAAATTTAAACAAGGAGGTGGTTATGGAACTTTGACGCGGCATATCGAGAAAAATCATCCAGTGGAAATTGGTATTGATCGTGGTCAAACTCAAATTCCGGCATTCTCTTCTCAATCGGGTAATGAATCTCAACTATTTAAATATAACGAAGCTAGATTTAGAGAAGAAACGGCTAAATTTTGTGCGGTTGAACAACTTTCTTTTTGTTTTAGCGATAAATTATCTTTTGAAAATTGGTTTTCTACAAGTGCAAATCCTTCTATTAGACGTATTCCAAGAAATAGTCTCAAACGCACAATGAAAAAGTTAGTCGTTGATCAAAAGAAAGAATTAATTAAGGAATTTTATAGTTTGAATAATAAAGTTTCTTTGTGTTCCGATATTTGGAGTGATCATTGGCAAAATTGTTTATATATGGGTATTACATGTCATTGGATTGATAATAATTGAAACATTCAAAAAAGGTTGCTTGCATATAGATGTTTCAACGAATCTCACACGACACAAAATATTTCGCAACTTATATTTGTTATTTTAGAAGAATATGGTCTAACTACCAAAGTTTTTTCAATGTCTTTTGATAATTCTAGTGCAAATACTTCTAGTATTAGTGAGCTTATTGAAATATGTAAACCATTACTAGGTGGAAAATTTTTTCATATTAGATGCACATGTCATATTTTAAATTTGTGTGTTCAAGATGGGCTAAAAAATTTAGGCACACATATTCAACCAATTAGAAACGCTATTCATTATTTATGGACGCACCCCCAAGTTATGAAGCAATGGGGAAAATTTTGTAGAGTAAATGGTATGAAGCCTAAGCGATTTGCACGAGATGTTCCAACTCGTTGGAATTCAACATATAAATTGTTATTATCCTCTTTTGAATATAAAGATTTATTATGTACATTTTTTCATCAATTTGTTCAAGCTCGTGATATTTATTTGTTTTCAAATCAATGGAACATATGCACTAGTATTTGTGAAATTTTAAAAAATTTTAATGATGCTAGTGACCAATTATCCGGTGTTTATTACCCTACTTCACATTTAGTTTTAACACATTGTTGCAACATTACTTGTATTTTTCATGAACATGTTAATTCTAATGATAGTGCTTTATCTCAATGTATTCTCGTCATGAAAGCAAAATGGGAAAAATATTTTTTGCTCATTCCTGAAATTTTTTTATGTGCTTTTGTTTTAGATCCTAGACTTAAATTAGATGGCTTAAGCGACATGTTAACATTATATTATGAATCTTTGGAGCCTATTGCGGAAATGATTCCTTCTATCTCATTGATTTTGTTTAATATTAAAACTCATTTACTTGATATTTATAATGAATATAACATCAAATATGGTGGACAAATTGTTTCACATGAAACACAATCCACTGCAACTAGTAATGTTTCTTCTAAACTTACTAAAGCACAACTTTTATTAAGGGAACAGACGAAACGTCTACGAGGATCCTCAAGTTCCAGTCAGGAACTTGAGAATTATTTTACCACTACTTTTGATTTTAGTGATACAGATGAGGAAAACTTCGACATTTTGAGATGGTGGTCGCAAAAAACACAAATATATCCAATTTTGGCTATAATGGCAAAAAAAATTCTAGCTTGTCCGGTTTCAACAGTTGCAGTGGAGCAAGCATTTAGTATTGGAGGAAATACATTGGACGAGAGACGTTCTAGCTTAAGGCCGAAAAACTTGGAAGCCCAATGTTTGCTCAATGATTGGTCAAAAGCCGCTACTCGAACACAACATATTCAAAGTGATGAAGAAGACCAAGATGATACCGAAGGAACATCCGGAACTACGACGGGAGGAAATGCGAGTGAAGTAGAATAAAATGTAATAGATTTGTAATATTAAGTCATAAGATATTAAGATGTTGAAATTCTAATATATTGTTTATTTAATAAATGTAATAGATTTTTATTATGGAGATATGAAATATTTGATTGAGATTATTTAAAGAATATGTCTTATTAAAAATTTGTTTAAAAATTTAAAAAAAATTAAATTTCGAAGGTGCAGTGCCCTAGCGCTGCAATGTCAGCGCTGGGGCGCTGAACCTTCGAATTAAATTCGAAGGTTTAGCGCCCCAGCGCCTCCAATGCAGCGCTGGTGCGCTGCAATTATTATTATTATTTTTTAAATGGCACGGTTAGCCCGGACCCTGAACCGGCGGTTAATCGGACCCGGACCCGGACCCAGACCGAAACCGCCGTTTCACCGACCCGAACCGGAACCGGCCATTGGCGGGCCGGTTAAGGGTTGGTTAAATGCCAACCCGGACCCGGACCGTGGCCAGGTCTAAGTTAGCCCACTACCAGATCCCGCCAAGAATAAAAGTTAAATTGGGCCCAAGCCCAGACAAAATGGCTCATTTACTTCTAAGTGTCTATAAAGTATAAATATATATCATCCTCTCATTCTCAAAGCTTTTCCTTACTTTTATTGGTTTTGGGTAACATCCGAGGGTTTTCTCCGGACACTCCTAGCGCCTCTGACACTCCATTTGTAACGCAATTGATGATCCACTACTCCACTTTTAGATTCGAATAAGAGAAGTTTGCAGGCCATGATCAATAGTTGTATCCCTCTGAATTTCCTTAAATCAGCTCTGAATTTCCTTAATTCAGATGACTATTTTATTTGGCTACATAACCAATTATAAATTAAAATTTGATAATAACAAATATTGTAGAAAACTAACCTATTGTATTTTTCTTCTTATGTGAATTTGAGAAACGCAAAAACCACAATCTTCTATTCTTCCAATAGATGGCAATGCGTAGGCACTCGAAATCACAAAAATAGAAAATCAAGTATTTCTATACGATCAACACATTAAAAAGTAGAGTATGTTTGTCTCTCTCTTTTTAAGTTCTCTTAGTTTTTATAAAATATACTAACCTCAAAATATAATAAATGAGAAGACCAAATCTTGATGCTTGATAAATTCACGAAATTCATGTTTTAAAAACAAAGGAAAAGAATCTCTCCTTTTCATTGGCTTAACAGCCAATTTCCCTTCTTTTCCTTTTTTTAATTTTTTTCATTGGTTTTGGGTAACATCCGAGGGTTTTCTCCGGACACTCCTAGCGCCTCTGACACTCCATTTGTAACGCAATTGATGATCCACTACTCCACTTTTAGATTCGAATAAGAGAAGTTTGCAGGCCATGATCAATAGTTGTATCCCTCTGAATTTCCTTAAATCAGCTCTGAATTTCCTTAATTCAGATGACTATTTTATTTGGCTACATAACCAATTATAAATTAAAATTTGATAATAACAAATATTGTAGAAAACTAACCTATTGTATTTTTCTTCTTATGTGAATTTGAGAAACGCAAAAACCACAATCTTCTATTCTTCCAATAGATGGCAATGCGTAGGCACTCGAAATCACAAAAATAGAAAATCAAGTATTTCTATACGATCAACACATTAAAAAGTAGAGTATGTTTGTCTCTCTCTTTTTAAGTTCTCTTAGTTTTTATAAAATATACTAACCTCAAAATATAATAAATGAGAAGACCAAATCTTGATGCTTGATAAATTCACGAAATTCATGTTTTAAAAACAAAGGAAAAGAATCTCTCTTTTTCATTGGCTTAACAGCCAATTTCCCTTCTTTTCCTTTTTTTAATTTTTTTCATTGGTTTTGGGTAACATCCGAGGGTTTTCTCCGGACACTCCTAGCGCCTCTGACACTCCATTTGTAACGCAATTGATGATCCACTACTCCACTTTTAGATTCGAACAAGAGAAGTTTGCAGGCCATGATCAATAGTTGTATCCCTCTGAATTTATTTAAATCAGCTCTGAATTTCCTTAATTCAGATGACTATTTTATTTGGCTACATAACCAATTATAAATTAAAATTTGATAATAACAAATATTGTAGAAAACTAACCTATTGTATTTTTCTTCTTATGTGAATTTGAGAAACGCAAAAACCACAATCTTCTATTCTTCCAATAGATGGCAATGCGTAGGCACTCGAAATCACAAAAATAAAAAATCAAGTATTTCTATACGATCAACACATTAAAAAGTAGAGTATGTTTGTCTCTCTCTTTTTAAGTTCTCTTAGTTTTTATAAAATATACTAACCTCAAAATATAATAAATGAGAAGACCAAATCTTGATGCTTGATAAATTCACGAAATTCATGTTTTAAAAACAAAGGAAAAGAATCTCTCTTTTTCATTGGCTTAACAGCCAATTTCCCTTATTTTCCTTTTTTTAATTTTTTTTTTAAAAATAATTAAATAGAATTAAAAGCCAACACAACTTTTCAAGAGGAGGAAATCGAAATTTTTCTAATTTTTTTTATTTTAAAGTATTTTTCTCTCTTAATATTGCAAGGTTTCTCAAAATCCTAAAAACGATCTCATTCTATCTTATCCAATGAGTTGGATATCAAATATTATTTGCTCTTGAAAACATGTTGTTTCAGAGTTTATAACTATTTAAATTTGTTTGGTATTTTTTTAAACAGTTATCAAAATAAATTGTTTGACAATTTATAAGTTGTTTTTTAAAAAATAGGGTAGAAAAGATCTTATTTTAATATTTTACATCTCCATATTATCTTTATATATTTATTAAATACTCACTATATCCTCTACCCAATTTTTTTACATATAATTTCTCAATTTTTAAAAAAATTAAAATACAAAATAGTTTTATTTTTTTATTAAATGTTTAACATTTATGATAAAATTTTAAAACTATTTTTGTATATATATATATATATATATAACTATTCACATTACTTTCGTGATATTATATCATTTTTGGTAATTTTTTAATAAAAATATCTAATAATATCAAACACATCAACATATTTAAGTTGTTTAAAATAAATTCATCAAAATACTTTAACAACTTATTTTTAAAATAAGAATGACATTTTATTCAATTTCTACATTTGATTTCTAAATTGCACTTATATCCCACCATTAATTAAGAAAACGTAAGGACCATGAACCATAATTAGAAGCTCTGATAAATCAGATAAACTATTAAACTCTTTGTTCAATTTATTCAACTTATTAGTTTCATTATTAATCCACCGAAAATATAAAATTGCACTCTTTTTATTATGAAATATTTAAGTCTACTAGAAAATCATTTCATTAATATAATCATTACATATGGATTAATCATCCATAATTAGTAATTAGAGTTAAGAAATTTCCATTTACCTCTCAAATTAATTTTTATCCCCATTAATAATTACCATTAATTCATTCATTAGTGGTTCAATTTATAAAAGAATTATAAATTAGTTGGTCTAACACTCAATTCCATAATTAATAAATGAAATAATTGTTTTTCTCCTTCCCGCGGGAAAGAATAAGGAATGAATTCTATGTCTGTGAATTCATATTTCTAGTCACTCATTTCAAGTGCAAATCTAAAATGCAAGTATTAAGAAATGCATAGATGCAAACTTTAAACAAGCAAATTAAGAACCGCATCGAAATGAACAAAAATATATAATTACATCAGGATTAAGATTTGTCCATATATAATTATCTTATGATTTAATCATAATTCCGTATAAATAACGTAATTTATTATAAAATTTATAATAGATCGGTCTAAATCCTACATAATCTCATTATATATAAATGCCCTCATCTAGATATCTTCACATTAAAGGCCTAGATAAGATAATCACTTTCATAATTTCATATAGGTTGCATTAGTGATACTTTAATTAAATATATCACATTTCAATTAATTTCGTCATGGACTTAATTTAAATTTATTATCCATAATTAAATTCTTTTGTATATATAAATCTTATATCCTAATAATATTATGGTTACATACAATAAACTAGATATTTTTCTATGATATTTAAGACAATAATAACATGCACATCCATAATAAATGTCCCTTTTTATGTTAATAATAACTATTACAATGTTTTATAAGAATTAGCTCAAACAATCTCTCACTTGCCCTAAAGCACCCCAGACATATCTCTAAGTCCTAGATTCAGCATGTCTGCATGCGTCTTTCAAACAATTTTGTAGGTTGTTTTTTGGTGAATGGATTGGCGGTTATCAACGCCGCAATCTTAAGAATGAAAGTGCCTTCTTTTTGTACTATCCATCGAATCAAATAGTTCTTCATTTCAATATGCTTTGATTTTTTGTGACTATGAGGTTCTTTCAAATTAACCACTGCTCTAGTATTGTCACACCATATAAAGTGAGTGGTTTATCTACACTTGGAACAACTTCACATTCAGATAGGAACTTCTTAACCATACAATTGTTGGATGACCGAGTCAATAATAGGATCTTTCTTTTACTTGTTCTACTGTCAATTTATTCATTTAGTTGTTCAGTTTCATTAAGCCTAGTTTATAGCAGTCAATTTGCATGTTTACACGTTTTTTAGTTAGTGGTAATCAGTTGCTAATTTCATGGTAATGCACGTTGTAACTTTTCTCTATTTAAGTTAGATCTTTTAGTGAATGATTTATTCAAGAAAATAAAAGTTTTCTCTTCTTATATTTTATATTTGTCCTCTTCTGTATGTCTATGACAATTTTGTAACATTGGTACCAGAGCCAGTTAAAATTTGAGAGAGAGTAAAAAAAAAGTACACATCATTTATTGTGTGTACAGAAGTCAAAAAGATAAAGGTTGAGAAAAACTTTCATCTCTCAGAGTTTTTCATCTTTCGGTGCTTTCCTCCAAAAGCAGAAGACTAAATGGCCTCAAAAAATTTTGTTCAACCTTCGATCCTTCGCTTTGATGGTCACTATGACCATTTGAGCATGCTGATGGAGAATATTTTAAGGTCGAAAGAGTACTGGCAAGTGGTCTCTGATGGAATAATAGAACCACCGGCAGGCACAACATTGTCCCAAGCACAAAAAACAGAAATCAAAGGGATGCGCTTGAAGGATCTCAAGGCAAAAAATTATCTTTTCCAAGCTATTGACCGTTCGATCTTGGAAACGATTTTGTGCAAGGACACCTCCAAGCATATTTGGGATTCCATGAAAAAATAAGTACCAAGGTTCCAAAAGAGCAAAGAGGCAGCAACTTCAAGCACTTCGTTCGGAGTTCGAAGCACTACGAATGAAAACAGGGGAATCGATAGTAGATTATTTTTCACGGACGATGGAAATCGTCAACAGATGCGGATCCATGGCGATAAAAATATGAAGGATGTCACCATAGTCAAGAATATTCTTCGATCGATGACACCGAAATTTAATTTTATCGTGTGTTCTATCGAAGAAGCCAATGATATTGAAGAACTTTCAATTGATGATCAGTTGCAGAGCTCTTTGCTAGTTCATGAACAAAAGATAAACCAGCAGGAGAAATAGGAGCAAACATTGAAGAGTTCAATTGACAATCATTCTTCAACATCAAGTAAAGGAAGAGGATGGGGCAGAGGTCAAGGAAGAGGTAGATGATTCAATGACAGTAGACAAAAACATAATTTCAGTAATAACCGCGATAATGATTCACGTGGAAGAGGAAGGGGTCGAGGAAACAATTATTCCTTCGCTCATAGACCAAGGTCAGTAGACAAGTCTTGAATGTTATCGATGTCATGGTTACAGTCATTACAAAAATGAATGCACATCAAATTTGAACAAATAACATGGTGAAAAAAGATAACTTTGTAGATAAGCCAGAAGAAGTTGTCTCACTCTTAATGGCATGCCATGCTAAGGAGGAAATTCACCAAAATTTGTGGTATTTGGACACTGGATGTAGCAATCACATGTGTGGAGACAAATCTTCATTTTCGGAGCTGGACGAATCCTTTCAAAATATGGTAAAATTTGGAGATAATTCTTCTGTCTCTGTTATGGGCAAAAGAAATGTTATGATTAAGACAAAAGAAAACTCTGCTCAGATTATTTCCAATGTTTTCTTTGTTCCTGATTTAAAAACAAATCTGCTTAGCATTGGACAACATCAAGAAAAAGGATTTTTTTATCACCATTAAAGATGGAACATGCAGTATTCAAGATCCAAATAAAGGCTTAATTACACAAGTTAGTATGACTTCAAATCACATGTTTCCTTTGCATCTCCAAATTTTGTCAATTTATGCTTCTCTGCAAAAGTGAAGAATGTTGTTTGGCTTTGACATTTTCGAAATGGGCATTTAAATTTCGGTGGACTCAAGACACTGCAGCAGAAAAATATGGTTATAGGTCTTCCTCAAATTGAATTCCCTCAACAAATTTGTGAAGAATGTGTTGTTAGCAAACAACACCGCAATCAATTTTCACAAGGAAAGTCTTGGAGATCTAAGAAGGCTTTGGAATTGATTCATTCCGACATTTGTGGTCCGATAAATCCAATTTCAAATGGAGGTAAAAAGTACATGATTACTTTCATTGATGATTTTAGTCGGAAAACTTGGGTATACTTGTTACAGGAGAAATCTGAAGCTTTTGGAGCATTCAAAAATTATAAAGCGTTGGTTGAAAAAAAAATAGGTCTTCTAATCAAAGTTCTTCGTACAGACCGGGGAGGAGAATACATCTCACAAGATTTTGCAAATTTTTGTGAGAATCATGGAATCAAAAGAAAACTTACCGCAGCATATTCACCCCAACAAAATGGGGTGTGTGAGAGGAAAAATCGTACAATTATGAATATGGTAAGAAGTCTTTTGACAAGGAGCAACTTGCCGAAAAGTTTCTAGCCAGAAGCCGTTAATTGGAGCATTCATATTTTGAATAGAAGTCCCACATATTCTGTTCAAAATATGACACCCAAAGAAGCATGGAACGGACATAAACCAACTGTGGATTACTTCAGAATATTTGGATGTGTTGCCTTTGTTCATGTACCGGATGAAAAGAGAAAAAAGCTCAACGACAAAGGAGAAAATGCATATTTCTTGGGTTAGTTAGCAGTCAAAATATTACAAGTTGTACAATCCTCTCAGCAAAAAGATTGTAATCAGTCATGATGTTGTCTTTGATGAAGAGAAATTTTGTCCATGGAGTATTACCTCTGGACATCAGCAAATTCCAGTGGACTTTGAAGAAGAAGAGAATCAACAATCTGATAAAAAGCAAACAGCTCCAGTAGTACCCTTTTCAACAGTCACAGATAATGAAACAAGTCCACCTATCGAAGAAGATCAAAGATCTCAACGTGTCAGAAAAAGACCTGCATGGATGACCGATTATGAGGTATCTAGCTTTGATGATTCACTCACTCATTTTGTGTTATTCTAAGATTGTGATCCTGTAGCATTTGAAGATGCTGTGAAAGTATCAAAGTGGCAAAAGGAAATGGATGAAGAAATTGCAGCTATTGAAAGGAACAACACTTGGGACTTGTTAGAACTTCCAGCAGGGCAGAAAACCATTGGTGTGAAATGGGTATACAAGACAAATTTGAAAGAAAATGGGGAAGTTGATAAATACAAGGCTTGTTTAGTAGCAAAAGGATACAAGCAAGAGTTTGTTGTTTATTATAAAGAAGTATTTTCTCCTATGGTGAGGCATGACACAATCAGATTGGTGATTTCTCTAGCATCTCAAAATTCATGGCCTATTTTCCAGTTAGATGTGAAATCAGCCTTTTTGCAAGGTGATTTGGAAGAACATGTATATATTGATCAACCTCCTGGATATATTAAAGCTGGAAATGAGCATAAAGTTTACAAATTAAAAAAAGCTTTGTATGGACTAAAACAAGCTCCTCGCGCTTGGTATAGTCGGATTGATGCTTATTTTCTGAATGAAGGTTTTAAAAAATGTCCATATGAGCATAAACTTTTTATTAAATTTGATGGAAAAAAAATTCTCTATGTTTGCTTGTATAATCTTTACTGGAAATGATAGTGTCATGTTTGAGAATTTTAAGAAGTTCATGATGGTTGAGTTTGAGATGTTTGATTTGGGAATGATGCCTTATTTCTTGGGTATTGAAGATGGAACAATCTTCTGCTGGGATATTTATTTCTCAAAATAAATATGTGCAATAAGTTTTAGAAAGATTTAAAATGAGGAATTGCAATCCAGTGAGCACTCCTATGGAGACAGGTTTGAAGTTTGTTAAAAACTGTGAAGAAAGACATGTGGACATAACTCTCTACAAGCAAATAGTTGGAAGTTTAATGTATTTGACAGCAACAAGACCGGATATAATGCATGATATGAGCCTTATTAGTAGGTACATGGAGCATCCATGTGAAATGCATCTTTCTACTGCCAAAAGGATTTTTAGATACCTGCGAGGAACCATTGAATATGGGTTATTTTATAAAAAGGGTGAAAAGTCAGGTTTGTTTGGTTTTACTGACAGTGATTATGCAGGTGATATTGATGATAGAAAAAATACTTCTGGGTATGTGTTTATGATGGGTTCAACAACTTTTTCGTGGTGTTCAAAGAAGCAACCGATTGTTACTTTATCAACAACTGAAGCTGAGTATGTTGCTGTAACTTCATGCGCATGTCAAGCTATTTGGTTGAATAAAATTTTTGAGGAGCTAACTTCAAACAACAAGGGGCCACAACAATTTTTTGTGACAATACTTCTGCCATTAAATTGTCCAAAAATCCAATTCTACATGAAAGAATCAAACATATTGATGTAAAGTTTCATTTCTTAAAGAACTTGACAAATGAAGGCATCATTGATCTCGTTTACTGCAAGAGTGAAGATCAAGTGGCTGACATATTTACTAAACCTCTGAAATTATACACGTTCCAGAAGTTGAGAAGATTGACAAGAGTTTGCACTTTAAATGATGCAGATTAAAGTTTGAAGAAATTGAACACTGCCAGATGTTAAACTGAATGTTTGGAACTTTCAGTTTAAGGGAGGAATTGTTGGATGACCGAGTCAATAATAGGGGTCTTTCTTTGACTTGTTCTACTGTCAATTTATTCATTTAGTTTTTCAGTTTCATTAAGCCTAGTTTATAACAGTCAATTTGCATGTTTACACGTTTTGGTAGATGAGATTCTAGTATATGGGTAATACCCAAACCATGCATCCAATGGTTCCTATTTTTACACATAGGTGTAATTAAATATATATTGTTGACGTAATAAATCATGGTACATTAGATCTATCATTGGGGTAATACTCATATGCTAGGTTGAAATCTACCGTTTTTTAGTTAGTGGTAATCAGTTGCTAATTTCATGGTAATGCACGTTGTAACTTTTCTCAATTTAAGTTAGATCTTTTAGTGAATGATTTATTCAAGCAAATAAAAGTCTTCTCTTCTTATATTTTATATTTGTCCTCTTCTGTTTGTCTATAACAATTTTGTAACAACAACCTCTTTAGCGGCTTTGGAAGAAACTATATTATTGAACTCAAAAATCCGAATATGCAGCTACGATTTTTTAAAAATCATCGCTACTATCAAGGGTTTTATGAAAATCGTTGCAGGTATCCTGGAATCAAAATGCAAAATATTCATGAAACCATCGATAATAGCAAATTAGCAATGGTTTTATGGAAAACCGTTGCAACAAACCGGGAAGCAAAATACAATTGTATGCAATAAACCGTGGCATAAAACTGTTGGAAATGGCAATAGTTTAGATTATGAAGACGTCACTATGCTTGCTACGGTTTACTTTTAAACCATTGCCAAATGTGCGCGACGATGAAAATAACAACCATATTTACACCGTTGTAAAAGCCGTCACAAATCCGATTTAGCATTAATTTTTAACGAACCAAAATCCGTCGCTAACCGACGTCTTTTTTTCCGTGTGTCAATTTAAGCGGCCAACTATCCAGATTTTTTCCTACTTTGCAATTTACTTCCAAAAATAGCACAATAATTCCCAAATTTATGTTTAGCTATTCTAAAGTACCGAACATCTAAATATCGGATTATCCAGCACTAAAATTCGAAAATTCGAAAATTTGATAGGCTGAAATTTCAAAAGTTGGCAAACCAATTACGAGAATTCGATGTATCAATATCTACAAATGCAACGCAAATTCGTACCTACATTCAAATATATAAAAATATCAAACATTGATAGGAAAATCGAACTAAAATCACATAAAGAAAATCAAATTTCTGTCAAAAATTCCGATGTGACAGTTTCACGGTCGATTAGTGAGATGAATTTATACTAACCAACTCATAAAAAAATATTAATTTTTATGCCTAAACTCTTTTTCATTAATATAATATATGGGTCAGGTCAAATCGATGCGAACGGTCTTACAAAGAGACCTACCTACCCAATTTCGACTCACCTTCAAACAATCTCTAAATTAAATTCGAGCGAAGACAAGAAGCTAGAGTATAGGGTGACAACGTCCGTGTACGAGTGGCGAGCAACGGACGGTGAAGGGCGATAAGAAAGTCAAGTGCTAATATATAAAAGCACATTTATTTATTTTTATTTTATTTCATGTCAAATCATAAATACAATCTGATCAATTCATATACTAGACCAATGAAAAAACAATTTATCGTTAAAATAAATACCATCTTCTTTCGCTATCCAATAACAATCCTTTCCCGGAAAGCATACATGCGTCCCGTCTCCTCTATAAGCCACGAAAACTATCTTGTTCGAACCACCCCAGTTAGCATGACAAATATAGTAAATAAATTCGAAAACATCGTAAAAACTCCAGCTCAAGTCTTGGTTTGCATTGAGTGTTTTGTTTTTGAAATCGCCGTCTCCAGATTGGCACGACACAACCAGCGGTGGCGATTCCGGTGGCAGTTTGTCGACGATATGAATATCAATTCGTGGGAATTGTTCTAATTCTGAGGCAAATGCAAGCAAAAGGTTGGATGCAAGAAATAATATTGACAGGACTTGGATTAATATGATCTTCTCTTTATGGCTCATTGCTAACAATGAAATAATATGTATACGAGATATATGGTTACTTCTGAGGCTTAATTCTTATATATATAAATAATAATTTTGATGATCCAATATTTGAAGTTGGTACGAAAATATTAATTGCGCGCAAATGGTAAAGTGTTGTAATTTGAGAAAAAAGATTGTTTGTCAATCATAATCATATTATAATAAATCAAATTACATCGCAATAAAACATTTTTATGATTATCGTGATCTTTTGTATATATTTCCGTTAATATTCTTCGAGTTCCTTTGACTAGAGGATGTTCAGCTAACTAATAAACTTCTACTTGAGCTATGTTTTAGGAGTTTATAAGGTGTCATGACTTATTTTAAAAATATATTGTAAAAATATTTAGATAAAATTATTTAAAACAACTTAAAATGTTGATATTCTTGGTATTATAAAATCTTTTTATTGTTAAAATTACCAAAAAAAATGTGTAACGCTATGAAGATAATGTAACGAATTATACATATACGAAAATAATTTTAGAATAAACCTATGTTAAAAACTAAAAAATATTTTATATTTTAATTTAGAAAAATTTATGTTATTTGGAAATTTTTTTAAGATAATATTTAATGGTGGAAGATATGATGAAAATTTATGAAAATATTCAATAATATTTTGGAGAGATAAAATGTTAAAATATGATTCATTTTTTTGAAGTAATTGTAACTTTTTTTAAAATATCATATAAACTATCAAATTAAATAACTTATTTTGACAGTTCTTTTGTTTGGAAAAAAATTATTAAACAACATTTAACAACTTATAAACTCAACCAAAAAATTGTAGAGCTTTTCCGTAAAACTCAATTAAACATATTTACCATCTATATCAATTCTTTATAAGAATCTGATTCGAAAATTGTCTCCATCTTGTATATGCTATCAAAGGGATTGACTCGATCGTGGAAATTAAATCTCCAAATATATTGCATTAATTAATTAATTATTATTATTATTATTATTATTATTATTATATTATATTATATTATATTATATTATATTATATTATATTATATTATATTATATTAATATCTAAATATATCAATTATATGTTGTTCTAGATGTCGTTCATGTATTAAAATTCTATGAATTCTCACCACACAGAATAAGAATATAATATGCAAAGAATATTATGAAGTGTCATCTTTCTCAACTCATTTATACATTCTTTAAAAAAAAAAAAAACAGATAATGCATGAAAATGAAATATACGTATACGTCATGATCCAAAATATACACAAACACGTGTACATCACGTCAAAATTATACGACAAATAAGGGACATTTGGCAACATCACTACTAATAATAAATAAAAAAATGCTATAGATACAACAAATATTTTGTACAACGATATTTGCGAAATTTTGCTATTTTATCGTGAGATTTTGATAAATTAAATTTTTGTATTGAATTTTTTGTGTTGTAAAATTTGTTGTACAAATTTTGTTGTACATGTAGCATCACTCTAATAAATAATGTTATAATCTTAGAAAATAAACTTTCATAATAATTTTTTTTTGAAGCAAATCATATTAAATTTTTTAAATATCATTATTATACGTGAGAAATAAAAAAAAAAATATGCAACACGTAATTTCATATATTACACGTGACCTATTTGCGAAATCGTTAGCATACGTAAGACACATAAAAATAAATAAATTTGTGTGAGGAGTTCACCGGTTATTTTTGTAAAACAAATTAATTATGAAAAAAGTATGAATTTTTATTATAAATATAAGTCGTAATTTAAACATATGTAACGTGAGACCATTACACATCAAATTTACTCAATAAATTATTATAATATTGTCATGTTTCTCACTTTTTCAGGTCTCGATCAATCGTGCACATCCTTAATTTAACTTCGTATGAGCCAATAAATCTCTAATTTATATGAGATAGGATCCAGAGTCAACCTTTTTTTAATAAATTAATATAATATTGTTTTTATGAAACGAAAATTCAAATTCGAGAGAGTGACTCACCTGAAAAGTATGATTACGAGAACGTAACGGCTGAACATTTGCTTACCTAGTCGACGTTTGGATACACGCGATCCGATGGTGGCTAAAGCAAAGTTGATCCCTATTTGGGTTTCTTTATCTTTCACTTGATGATCATGGATTTCTTGCAAAAAGGAAAGCCAATTAACCATTTTCAGATCCAAGGGTAGGCCTCCGCGGTAAACCTTCAGATTTATCACCGCCTGTTTATACTAATCTTGCCAGAAGACAGCTCAGCTTTTTTCTGCTTTATCCTCACATTTTTGTCTTTCAGGATCACGTTTTTTAGGTGGGGTTGGCTTACCGAATTTCTCTCTCTGTTTGACGGGTGATTCAGACCTGCTATTTGCGAATGTTCTGTCATTGTCCTTTATTCATGCGGTTGATTTATAATATTTTACTCTTATTCGGGGAAACCGAGGTGTGTGTGATTGTGTTTCATTGGCTCGGGGCATCTGGCATTTCTAGAATTTAAGCTAAAGTCGGTCGATTTTGTTCTGAATTGTATGACTGGAGCCGGTTGTTAAATTTTGGTGTGAAACCCACCAACGGAATCGGTGTGTTCTCGATGTTTTTGTGTTCAAGCTGTTGACTTTTGCGTTGAGGTGTGAAAGGGGGAGCGGAAGTGTGAAGCACGTGTGGAATCTTCAATTGGGTTGTCCAATTTTGGTTTGTAGTTTTTGATCTGATTGATTGGCATTTGATATTAAATCTTGTCGGTATATTTACCTCAACGAGGTCTGTATGCGTGGGACAATTATTTTTTTTTAGTTCAATACATTTGTTAAAGTGGGAGATTCATTGAAAGAAAATGGTACTTGCTACTGAAGGAGGTAATGGATATTCGAATGGAACAATTCATAGCACAAATGGTTCTTCGGAAGAAAAGATTGACGAACTTCGTGAATTGTTTGGGAAAGCAGATGGGGATCCATTAAGGATTGTGTGTATTGGTGCAGGGGCATGGGGTAGTGTATTTGCAGCGATGCTGCAAGATGGATATGGGAATTTTCGAGATAAGGTTCAGATTAGGATATGGAGAAGGCCTGGTAGGTTCGTTGATAGAGCCACGGCTGAGCATTTATTTGAGGTGATTAATTCGAGGGAAGATGTGTTGAGGAGGCTGATAAGGCGATGCGCATATTTGAAATATGTAGAAGCAAGATTAGGCGATCGAACACTTAATGCTGATGAGATTTTGAAAGATGGGTTTTGCTTGAATATGATTGATACCCCACTCTGTCCGTTGAAGGTTGTGACGAACTTGCAAGAGGCGGTATGGGATGCCGATATTGTTATTAATGGATTGCCCTCGACGGAAACTCGGGAAGCTTTTGAGGAGATTGGTAGGTTTTGGAAGGAACGAATTAGTGCTCCTGTTATTGTGTCTTTGGCAAAGGGAATAGAGGCTGAAATAGAGCCTGAACCGCGGATAGTCACTCCCACTCAGATGATCAATCGAGCTAGTAAGACCCCTGCACCATTTTTCGTATTTCTTTCTGTGTTTGCGGATGAAATGAATAATTTTGTAATTTCTTAATTCATTGAGATAAAGTGCTAGTCTCATTTGAGATATTCTATGTTACTTAGTTATCTAATGGTGGAATAATTGATTAACGCTACTAGTCTATGACATAAAAAAGGCGAAGCAAACTATATAAAATTTTAATTTTCGTTGATATCATCTTTCTGATAATGTGTATGCCATATATTTGGAGCTTTAAACTATCTACTCAGAGATCAATTGGAGGTTCAAGATGACAGTATGAAACATTTTTCAGTGGATGAATAGGACATGAATATTACATTTTTTTAATCTCTTTCCCTGTACGCATGGTAATAAAATCCTGAACTTTTTAAAACTATGGTTTATCTACTAATTTCATGTTGCTGGATTTGACTTAGTAAAACTTAAGTTGCAATATATTGTTTGTTGTTGACCATGTCACCTCTGTTTCGTTATGAAAATGAAGGGCATTAAAATTCAATCATTAGCTATAAAGAGTGCCTGTGATAAAGCAATATCCATCATGTTAAATAGCTAATCACGTTTGAAATGTACTATTCCATACACATTTTGGGTTCATTGCTCTAGTAATTGCATCATTCCACTGAAGGAAGATTGATGATAATTGTGCATATTAGCACAATAATATGACCAACCATATAAAACATATTAAATTTTAAATGAATTGATGACTTCTATTGTATCTGTTTCATCAGATCAAAAGATTAAGGTTAGCTTTTGAATGGAAAATAAATGTGTTGTATAAGGTGGATGCTAGAATATTTCATTTGCCTTTTGGTCTTAAAAGTTTTTCCATCTTGCTGTTTGCATGTATTCGATAACAAATAGATCGAATGATCGATCAATATCATAGATCCAATAATTCTGTTATGGATCCAACTGTTAAATTTTCTTGTTTGAATTTGAAATTGACTATTTCCTTTATTTCGTTGATGGCCTATTTCAGCTAAGGTTCCTATGGAAAACATTCTTTACCTTGGAGGACCTAATATTGCATCTGAAATTTACAATAAGGAATATGCTAATGCCCGGATCTGTGGAGCTGAAAAGTGGAGGAAACCACTGGCAAGGTTTCTTAGGCAGCCACATTTTATTGTTTGGGATAATGGTGATCTTGTTACGCATGAGGTTATGGGTGGTTTGAAGAATGTATATGCAATTGGGGCTGGTAAGCTTTGTTTTTCATTTATTGATTGCATTTGTGGATTTTTCTCTCTTTGTGCATTTTGTGTGCATATAAATTAGAATTTTGTGTTTGCATGTTCTTCACACTTGAAAATGACTTATACATGGATAGTAATTATTGTTTACGAACTTGAGAAAGAAACGAGGGGTTTGTGCAGCTGGTCTTTCTGTCTCATTTGTTTTAAAAGTTTCATTACTTTGTGGAGAAGTCGATATAAAGATGAAAGAAACATTAAATTTCCATTACATCTTGTATATATTGCACTTAGTTCATTTTTAGCCTTGTGGCACTGGCACCTCATGAAACAGGGATTTGTCATGTAATTTCCTGCTTGAAAATAACTATCCATGATTCTTTTGACAAGACATTTATAATTCGAAAAATGGATAGGGATGGTTGCGGCACTAACTAACGAGAGTGCGACAAGCAAGTCGGTCTACTTCGCACTTTGTACTTCGGAAATGATCTTTATCACACATCTTTTGACGGAAGAACCAGAAAAGCTTGCAGGTCCTCTGTTGGCTGACACTTATGTGACACTGTTGAAAGGTCGTAATGCTTGGTACGGCCAAAAGTTGGCTAAAAAAGAAATAAGCCTCGACATGGGGGACAACATCAAAGGCAAGGGAACAATTCAGGTAGGTGTTTCAAAGTGCTAGAACAAATCGTGCAATATACTTATCATGATTCAAATGATTAAGAGAGAGCTTAAAGAAATCAGTTTTTGTCAGTTTGGGCCGGTTTTATTTCCCAAAACATTCCCTCTAATGTCGATATCATATTTCCTCGTCTATATCCAAGGCTGATGAATGTTTCTGTACTAAGAAGAAAAAAGATATAGCTCTCTTTACGTTTTAGTGTGATGCAAATTGTGTCAGAATTCTGGAAATCTTATTCTACTTTTGAGTCTCTCGCCACATGACTGCAGGGTGTTTCTGCTGTGAAAGCGTTCTACGAGCTGCTAAGTCAATCTTCTTTAAATGTTCTACATCCGAGCAAAACCGAGCACGTAGCTCCGGTGGAGCTATGCCCAATTTTGCAGACACTATATAAAATTCTGATTTTGAGGTAAGTATGTATATATGATGACATCAATTAACATTAGACATATCAGCGACAGTAATATAGTACATCATACTATGATTATTGATTCATCTGAGTGTCTGTGGCAGAGAGGTGTCTTGTGAGGGGATTCTTGAAGCCTTAAGAGACGAAACGATGAATGATCCTCGAGAACGTATCGAAATGGCTCAGAGCCACGCTGTTTATCGGCCTTCTTTGCTTCGAAAATAGTTGTATTAGCAGGGGGAATGGTCCATGGTTTTGTGTAAAATGGGAGGCTACCGGAACTATTAAATTGTCAACGAGTTGAATGATGTGTATTTAAGATAACTCAGAAGTTTGTTTGTGAAACCCATGGATAGTTTTGCTTAAATTTATGTGTTACGTAGTTTTTTTTTTTAAAAGATAATAAAATTACATGGATTGAAAAAGAAGCATGGGTTCGCAGGGTGGGTGCTGGGCGGATAACAGCGACCATCCAGAGAGAGTGAGCATGCGAAGTCTAAAAATTGCTGAAACATCAAGTCCGGAATTCCATGAAATGATGATCATCGGAATTTATAATTTTGTCAGACGGATTCGGTCGACTATTAAATAAATTGAAAAATATGATAACATACAAATATAAACTAAGAAAAATTATTAAAAATTATATAATATATATATATAGATACGTTTCAATAAAATAATTTATGTGCAATAATAATAATAATAATAATAATAATAATAATAATAAAGAGATACAACAAGCAGATGAAAGTTCCTTAAAAAAAATAAGAACTTTCAAATTGAAAAATCACAAGTGGAGTCAAAGTAAGGAAAGCAATGAGTTAGATCTAAACTCGGTTCTATATTAAACTCATCTCGACGAGATGGATCTAGACTCGGTCAAACGGGTTCACAAGAAGGTCCGAAACTGGTCTTAGGTTTGATCAAACCCGCTCCGCCAAAATATATATATATATATATATATATACATATAAATATAAAATATATATGTATATATATTAATAATATATCATTATATTTTTTCTTATATTAAATAATTAATACTTTATCCATAATTTGAATTTATATATCTTATGATACGTTTAATATGAAAATATATCATATTAATTTTTCTTTTGTTATTTTTTTAACATAAAGCACTTTGATAAATTAACAACAGAATAGTCAAGTTTTACAGTATTGAGAACCCAAGATGATATACAACCATCCAACCATTCTAAAATACAAGCAGATTTGAAAGCTTCCTTGGATAATTGATGTGCAAGCTTCCTAAGAATAGCCAAAATTTTCTTTTCTTATTATAAAAGTACAAGTTGATAAATTTTAACTTATGAGAATTCTTTTGTCCTAAATATTATTAATATAAATTTGAAAATTAAATTTAATGATTTTTGTTATTTTTAAAAAAAATTTTAAAATTTTTTATTTAATAAATTTGAAATTATATAAATTCTTGCGGGCCCAACGGATCTAACTCAGATTGGATCATCCGAGTTCGCGAAACGAGTATCAGGTTTGGTCGAACTCGTCACAAACCCGTCTCGTTGTCATCCCTAAGTCAAAGTCAGAATTCATGGCTTTATGCCACAAATTTTGACTGTCTTTTTTTTAAAAAAAATTTATTTAACTTTCAAAAAATAAAAATTTGGAATATTTTTATATTATTTTTTTAAAAAAAGACAATGTCTATAATCTACCAAAATCACAGGGAATTGGATAAATCTGGAGATTGAATTAGAGATTGGGGTGAATTCAAATATATTGATGTTCCCGATTTAGTCCTAAACGTTTCAAAAATTAGTCCGAGTTGATGATTCCTTCAATTTAATGGTCAAAATTAACAAATAAAAAATCCGATTCAGCCTCAGATGATTGACTCATTTATCGGTTTGGTCCCAAATATTTCAGTGTTCCCGATTTACTCCTAAATGTTTGTCACTTTTGACCGAGTTGGTCCTTCCACCAATTTTGATCGAGTTGGCCTCAAAATGAGTAAATTAAAAATGGATACATTTATCAACATCGACGGTTACAAACCTTTATTTAATTTATTACAAATTTTTTTCCCATAAAATCGAAATTATAAAAACTCCCTAATTGAAAAAATTGAAACCTTAATTCTAAAAAATTTCAATGGAAAGAAAAAAAAAACATAATCGACAAACAAGAGTACGAAATTCAACCAAATAACAACACAAATCCAAAAAAAAAAAGATTTTTATTTTAATTTTTTTGAGAAAACCCTAAAAAGTTCTATAGAAATGTCCGAATCCCAAAACAAGAAAATGTGGTTAGCACGCGAAATAGAAAGCCGCAGTTACTTGATAGAGATAAATTTTGTGCAACATCGTCAATTTCATTATCAAGATCGAGCTATTTCTGAGTGTGATAGCAGCGAAAAAGGAAAAAATAATTCCCAGCTCGAATTGGATTAGAAATTAGGGCATCTGATTTGGGTTTTGGGGATTTTTAATGGTATGATTATTATATGTTATGTTTACAGTTATTTTTAATCGTTAAATTGACAAAATGACCAACTCGATCAAAATTTGTAAATGTTTAGGACTAAATTGGCAACACCGGGACATTTGTGACCAAAATGAGAAAGAAGCCAGATATCTGAAACTGAACTGAGTTTTTTCTCGTCACATATCATGTCTACCGTTAGGTTTAACGGTTAATTTGACGGAAGGACCAATTCGGTCAAAATCTGTAACGTTTAAGATTAAACTGAGAACAACGAAATAATTGGGACCAAATCGAGAAAGAGACCAAATATTTGAGACTGAACCGGGTTTTTCCATAAGATTAGGTGATGTATGGGAAGAATTTAATGAATTTGTAACTTTTGAAAGACAATCTTTGCCTATCACTGCATAGTATCAACACAGTATATGAGATTTCAGAAACTTAACTCGAATTTAAGAAATAGAGCGTCTCATTGATAAACATCTTCGATAAAACAATGATTTGGAAAATAGTGAAAAAAAATATTGAATAAATGTGTTAAGAAATTAGACTTGGACCTAATTCACCCCAAAAGCTAGCTCAATAGGGAGATTTGTGTCCCACAGGCCACATCGATTGGGTAAATATTTTGGGAGTACAATTTATAGACAAAGACTTTTGGGGTGAGTTAGGTCCAAGTCCAATTTTTTAACATGGTAGCTGAGCTCAGACTCACCGTTATGTGTTGGACTGCCTATAATTGGACCACCCATTAATGTCTCCACACGTCGCGGTCGTTTTATTCTTGTGCATGAGAGGAGTGTGTTAATTGTGTCCCACATCGGTTGGATAAATATCCTGGAAGTTTAATATATAAACAAGGATAACCCTCCCCCTTAACTCTTGAGCTAGCTTTTGGGTTGAGTTAGATACAAGTCCATTTTTTAACGGTGATTTATAAAAACTAATCATGTTAGAAGGGGTTTATCACATGCCACCCGCAGGGTACTACCCTGCGTGTGACGTGGCGGATCTTGATTGGGTAAAATTAGTGGGTTCCATGTGAAATCCACATATTTACCCAATCACGATCCACCACGTCACCCGCAGGGTAGTACCCTGCGGGTGGCATCGACATTACCGGAAGGAGGTTATACCATCATTTCAAGTGTCGTTTCTTTTGTTTCAACCTAATATTTTCTTAGGGGTTAAGTAGATGTCACACACATGGTAGTGCCCTGTGGGTGGCGTGGCGGATTTTAATTGGTTAAAATCAGTGGGATTCACATGGAACCCACTAACTTTGACCAATCATGGGGTTACACGCCGCCCGCAGGGTAGCATGAACAAAACCTTTCTTAGGAGACTAGAACCAACAATCAAACTAATTTGGAATTTATTGTTGTTTGATTGTTAGAAATTAGTTTTTTTTTTCCAACCAAATTGGTGCACTTGTGTCTGACCTGCTCGCAATATCAAATTTGTGAAATCAATAATATAATTTTTTTTTGCAATATTCCTTTTTTTTTTTTTTTTTTTGTCATATTCTAAAATGTCACACAAAATTTATTTTATATAATCGATATTTTATATTAAAATTTAATTATGTGTACAGCTTGCGTGCAAGGGTTTAATATTATATAGTATAAAAATAAGGAAAAACTGTATTTTTGGTCTATTAATTTTGTTACTTTACGATTTTGGTCATTTATGTCATCAATTTAATTTTTAGTCCTGTATTTTTTTTATTTTTGACAATTTTAGTAGGTCCAAGTTCAATTTTTTAATATGGTATCGAAGCCCAGACTCACCGTTATGTGTTGGACTGCCTATAATTGGGCCACCCATTAATGTCTCCACACGTCGCGGTTGTTTTATTCTTGTGCATGAGAGAAGTGTGTTAATTGTGTCCCACATTGGTTGGATAAATATCCTGGAAGTTTAATATATAAACAAGGGCAACCCCCTTTGACTCTTGAGCTAGCTTTTGAGTTGAGTTAGGTACAAGTCCATTTATTAATGGTGATTTATAAAAACTAATCATGTTAGGAGCTTATACCATCATTTCAAGTGCCGTTTCTTTTGTTTCAACCTAATATTTTCTTAGGAGACTAGAACCAACAATCAAATTAATTTGGAATTTATTGTTGTTTGATTGTTAGAAATTAGTTTTTTTTTTCAACCAAATTGGTGCACTTGTGCCTGACATGCTCGCAATCTCAAATTTGTGAAATCAATGATATAATTTATTTTTTTTTGCAATATTCTTTTGTTTTTAACTTTTGTTTTTTGTCATATTCTAAAATTTCACACAAAATTTATTATATATAATCGATGTTTTATATTAAAATTTAATTATGTGTACAGCTTGCGTGCAAGGGTTTAATATTATATAGTATAAAATAAGGAAAAACTGTATTTTTGGTCTATTAGTTTTGTTACTTTACGATTTTGGTCATCTATGCCATCAATTTAATTTTTAGTCCTGTAATTTTTTTTATTTTTGACAATTTTAGTCCGTTTTCATTGAAAATGCTGATGTAACACTATACACATCAGTATCACGTCAACACTGCATTAGTTTCACGTCAGCGACAAGTTAGAAAAATGATTACCATTGCAAAAACAAAAAAACAAAAAAAAACAAAAACAAAAAACAAACAAAGATAACGAGTCCAAACTGAAATTTGACAACATAAAGAACCAAAATCGTCAGAAAACAAACATATAGGACAAAAAACAAATTTTCCTAAAAATTAAGGTATATATGAATTTTGTTGTGTGATATTCATTTTGAACTAAATTTTAAATTGCATCTTTACATTGTATGTCGTTGGAAAAAAAAAAAGAATATATAGATTATAGCTTAGCTTAGCTACACAAAATAATAATAAAAACAAAAAACAACGTGCTATAATATGACATTATGATTTGCCGATTGGACGAAATTATGGATGTATTAAAGTTTATATGGAAGGATAGTTTGATTACATAAGTTCCGTGAAATAAAGCAAACAATATGAATTATTTTACCTAATTTTTGTTGATTAGTTCTATTAAATATTGCAAAAATGAAAGTAAGATAACTAAATTCTTTAGCAATACATCACTCACATAGAAACTCAACGTGATCTGCGACCGTGAAACAAATACAAAACGAAAGGTGAGAATTGAAGTTGAATCCAAGGAGGGAAACATTTTATTCAAATAATAATAACAACAAAGTCGTAATTTAAATAATTCGGGTGAAAGAACATTTATAAAAACCCAAAACAAGATCAATGGACAATTATAAAAGTGCTTAATTATCTCCTTTGAAAGTTTAAGTTTTGGATACAAAAAGCAAACAGAGAAGCAAAGGCAATGGGGTACAACATCAGAAGAACACCAACAAGAGGCAACATATCATGGTGATATCCAAAATAATCTCTCAAAAAATCTTCTATTCTTTTATTTTCACCAAACACAACAATTTGCTTTCCTATATCTCCAAACTGTGAATTCAGCATCCCATTTAGAGTCCAAGAAGTTGGAACCACATAATAAAACCATATCCACCACTTCGGAATTTGCTGGAAATCAAGAACATGATTCATCAATATCTATGAAAGTCGAAGTAAAACTATCATCCCCGAAAAAAAAATAGTTTCAATAGATGTAATACTTACAGGTCGAGGAATGAGGAATCCAGAAAAAAGGTTTAGAAATGTGTAAAAGGCTGACTGTGAAATGGCAGCTACTGGAAAGCTTGGAGTTATCGAAATCAGCAGCATTCCGAGGTAAGTGAAGTATAGAAGTGAACAGAACATGGAGTAGAAATACCAGAAGATCTTGTATGCTGACCAATAGTATCCGATCATTGGATATGTGATTGCCGTGAATGCTATTGCTTGAGCTAACAGATACGGAATCTCGATTATGACCTGCAAAATCAAGAAACCTACTCTTGAGAGAGCCTAGAGAGATTTGAACATTCGCGACATATGATCAGTACTTCATGATTGGGAAAGGATGGTTTTTTTCCCTCAATCATCTCCGTTCATAACCAAGAAATTAAAGTATGTGATGCAGCAGAATGGGGCATACCTGAGCTGCCGAATAAGCCCACGAGGCGTACATCCCTGCAAATCTTTCTCTGTATAGAACGGTTCGCTCTGTGCTGACATATGGTAGGACAGATGCAGAATTGTTTATTCCACAGAAAAGCGTCGAGCTATACATTGAACCAAGCAGAGTGAACAGACTCTGCTGATTATGTCTACGAAAACGAAAACCGGTCAAAAGAAACAAAATGTAGAGATTCAGACTTCAGGACTAAAGACATTAGAGTTTGGAGAATAAAGAATACTCCAGGATTAACGAGTGAAATGGTGAGAATTATATAATTCAAGATGCTTTCTTACATTTTCTTGCCTTGACCCCAGAAAAGGAAACCGAAAAGGAAAGACGCAAAAAGCATATGCAAGGAGCGCATCAAGTTGTAGGAAGGGCTTCTCCAGTAAGACCAGTGCTGCTTCCAGAGACAAGCTTTGAATTGTTCCCAGCCATTTTGGGAATAGGTGGTAGGGAAATGCAAATCTTTTGATCCCGAAAGTGGCAAGCTAAGCTTTCTCACGAGCTCTTTGTTTTCCCTGCAAATTAAAAATCACTGTCATTAAATACTGCAATGAGAGAAATCAAATGGTTCATTTCAGCTGGCCATGTAAAGAAATCAAGTTCATAGAAAAAGTATGCTTTGCAACTCGTTAACTTACTCGTGCAAAGCAGAATTCTTGTAAATCTGTGCAAAGTCTATTCCAAGTTCAGCTTCTGAAGAAGTTGAAGTGACCTCTAACATCCACGTGGCCGGATTGTAGTTATCTCTAATTCTTGGGACTCCAGAGATTCCCTAAAATGTTAAAGCCGAAAACAGAATAATCTCTAATCCGCAAAAGGAAGCACATATGTACTAGACATTTGGCAAACGAAAAACGGTCATCCGACCTCAAAATACTCTATCACTTTGCAGGAGTGCTGGCCTAAGGGTCCACAATATATCATGTGACCTCCAGCTTTCAGAAGTACTAACTGTAGGAACAAAGTGTAAACTCCCATCACTTGAAAAGAAATAAAATGCTGTGAAAATAAGGTTCAGGGCCAAAATTACCTCATCAAATGCTTCAAATATATCAATACTTGGTTGATGAATAGTGCAGACAATTGTTCTCCCAGTATTTGCCACATTCTTTACTGCCCGCATAACGATTGCTGCTGACCTGGCATCTAGTCCAGTTGTTGGCTCGTCCATGAAGATTATTGAGGGGTTCGCTACAAGTTCCACAGCTATTGTCAACCGCTTCCTTTGCTCAGTTGACAAACCGGTAACACCAGGAATACCCACTAATGCATCTTTTATTCCATCAAGCTCAATGGTTTCAAGAACTTCTTTAACGAATTCCTATAAGAATATCACACAAAAACGAATAACTATTGCAAATTGGAATAAGAATTGGATAGAAATTCGATCATCTGAGTACGTAGGATCTTACATATTTTGTCTTTGGATTGATATGGGATTGAAGGCGTAGCCAAGCTGAAAATACCACTGATTCTTCCACTGTAATTTGAGGAGAATGTATGTCAGATTGTTCACAGTAACCTGAAATCCTTGCGAATGTCCTTTGAACTTTTGGATACCCCCCAATTCTTATTTCTCCTTCCACAATGCCAACAGTTTTCCTACCAGAGAGTACATCAAGAAGGGTTGTTTTCCCCGCTCCACTGACGCCCATGAGAGCAGTAAGAATACCGGGTCTAAATGCACCAGTTATATCACATAAAAGTTGGCGCTTTTTCTGAGTGTTACCATGCTCCTTCATGGCCTGAAAAGGAAAGTATTCAACAAACTACACAAAGTAATTGATCTTTGTGGCCAGAAATGGATAATGCGTGTTTACCATTGGTGTTTCAATGTAATATTGAACGTCTTGGAAAGATATACTCAGGGGTTCACAAGGTAAAACCATTTTTTCTGCTACAAAAAGCAACATACTATTCAATTATGGAACCAAATGTCATATTGTTTGGGGAACAAAGATATAACCTTTATGCAATTTCGTACTAGTTGTTGGAGGATGATCTCGCATTTTTTCTTCTCCTCGAATTTTGTTCTTCGATTCTTTACTTCCATGTAGTTGAGAGAGTTTGTCACTTGAAATGATGACACGAGAACCAGATGCTGATACATTTTTAACAAATATCACTAGATTGTTCTTTTTGCAATCACACGGACATAACTAAAGTGATGTTCTTACATTTTAAGAAACTTAAGGCCAATATGAACCCAATGTTGAAGAGCACTGTCAGTCCAAACAAGGCACCTATTGATATCCAAAAATAATCTCCTCCGAAATTTAGCCCACGGTTTTCGAGTGTCTGATGTCCCAATGTGGTATTTCCTGATAGCTCCTTCACACAAATGGTGTATCATAAGAAATACAAAAAATAATGTGCCAAAAAACTCATCTAAGAATCAACCAAAGCGACTGAGATAGATTTTTCACTGAATGCATGTGGAGAACTTGTGAAGTCAAAAACTGATCACATATTATTTGATTACACAGCATTGCAGATTTCCAGACCCATAAAACGAGCAGACGAGTATCCGTTTTAAATATCAGACAAATAGCAAATAAAACATACAAAGGACAGTGTCTCCACTATCGATATTTGTGAAAGAGATGCATGATAATTATGTGCAAACCTTTTGCCATCTTGGTGCTAGAAATTCATTTATCGAAAGGCCTATTTCACCGTAGGATAATGGAGAAACCCAAAATGCCCATTTTAACCAAGAAGGCATGGATGCTGCAAATAATGTTAGTTCTGTAGGTAAGGTATGCCTTGATAAATTACATGGAATCTAATCTATATAAAAAAAATTACCGACGTCTTGGAATCAAAAAGCCACTGAATAGCATCACGAACACTATTGCCAAACTACCAGCTGTTGTAGACGCGACCATAGTACGAAAAATAGATGCCAAGAACCGGAACATAGAGATTGAGGCCATGTGGACAGCACATATTATCATCATGTGACGAAAAAACCTGGAAAAGAAATGATTAGTTTTTTCGAAACATAGGACAAAATGCAATCTATTAGACTAAAAAGAAGCATATGAAGCATTCAGAATGATTTGGTCCACCAACCTCCCAGGCTCTGGGCTATATCCAATGACGTAATAAATAAGAGAAGTCCAGGCTAAAGCCGACAGCAACGAGAGAGGAATCTTGAGAATGGTAGCTGGAACTGCATATGCCCAAGCAGGGTAAAAATGTAAATCTCTCTGTTTGTAGAAAACTGCAAGCCTTGAGACGGTCATCGAGAGCTCGGGCATTCCATCAATAAGAACAACTATCAGAGAATAAAATAGTGCTCCCAAGTAGTTATTTGCGTGGACGAGATCAATGCCCATCTGTGTCCTCAAGAATACAGTCATCGATACAGATGCTATGATGACAAGCTGCAAAAGTGCGTTATTGATCGTATACTTTAGAATTCTAGAGGGAAAAAAATTGTATGCTGAACTTGAAAGGATTGAGGATTCAAAATATAATTGTGCTAACCTGAACAACTTTGAATATGTAAACAAACGAATTCCTTTTCATGAGAAGAAGTTCTCTTGACATACAAGATCTAAAAAGAGTCCATTTCGGCAAAGAATATGCACTAAAACTTATTGCATTCTTGTGGCTCTTCGACTTGTCAAATGGAATGGAGAGTTCTACATTAAGCTTCTTTCCTTGCATAGACTCCTTGTATTTCCTTGAAAATGTATCAATAGAAACATAACTGTAAGGTTTTTGAGCTTCGTGCCAGTATTGTTCTTGATCTTTTCTTGATATAACCTGAGAACAAAAGATCTAGTAAATATTTTGGCTGACAAAACCAGAAATTAATTTTAAAAAATACTGCCTGATATACATGCCTCCTGGAGAAAGTCAGCCACTCCTTTTCTTTCAGGACAATGAAACCCACAAGTCCTAAAAAATTCCAAAATATCAGTTCGGGGTCCATGATAGGCGATATTCCCTTCTCCCATCAAGATAACATCATCAAAGAGATCAAAGGTTTCCGGTGCTGGCTGGAGAAGTGAAACAAGTATTGTGGCATCTGTGATGTGTGCCAGTTGTTGAAGGAAGCTGATGACCTGATATGTGGTCGAGCTGTCCAAACCACTCGAAATTTCATCCATGAATAAAGCTTTTGTCGGCCCAACAATCATCTCACCTGCATAACACCGTCTTCTTTTAGCCTTAATAAGATATCATTCCCCAACCTCGTTAAGTAAATGAGACTCAACATGATCGATTCTGCTAGCAAGTGTTTCACATTCATTCTTGCTTTATGAAGTTGATTTATAAAAACTTGTACAGGAATTAAATTATGTAGCCTTACAACCTTATCAAACTCTACCCTGTACCGATATCAGACATGTATCATCGGTTTTCTTTAAAGTTGTAAGATCTCAAGGTTTTCGGAAGTACAAAGGTTTCGCTAATAACAAGTACTCTTTAAGGGATGATATTGTGGTTACCTGTTGTCAGTCTCTTCTTCTGACCACCAGAAATACCTCTCCTCATGGCATCTCCAAATAATGTATCAGCACAGATATCGAGACCAAGAATCTGAAATACATGGGAAGAGCTCCGAATCCGTAATCAACAAAATAATCTTGTGCAAGATAAATAAAATGAAGTAGTTACATATGACAAGAAAGTACTTTCAATATGTAGTCTGTTTGAAGATTTGTCTTTTGACCTTCCAAAGAGATTGCCTGCGCAGTTAACGACGTTTTACAATATAGTGAGCAGACCAACTACCTTCACGGCTATAAAAAAAATAAAGGCAGAATATGAGGCTCTGAGATTACCTTCATGTAAGTATCTATATCCGGATCTGGTATGATTTTTGCTTCTTTCTCTCTTCTTGTAAGCTCAGTCATGATTTCTTCAGAATGAGATGAAATATGATGCATACAATTGTTACGACGAAATGGTTTTTTTTGAAAAAAAAAATTGTAATTTCTAAATGTAAGATGACATAAATGCACACACACCTGCTCTGCTACCAATACCCTGACATTGAGATGAAAAATCAAGTGTTTCCCTGACGGTCATTTCCGGGATATGCAAATCATATTGACTTATATAAGCTGAGGTTTTCTGGGCTACAAACTCATCAAATGTGTATCCATTGTATGAGACCTCACCAGTAACCTGTTGTTTAGAAACAATTAGATCATTATTCGGAAGTCTCGGTATAAAATATCTTCACGATTCAAGCTTATTCTTCAAACACAATTCAGCCCTTTATCACTATGCAACATAGAGGCACCTTTAATGATTTGTCCAAATTTCCTGATAAAGACTTCAATAGTGTAGTCTTCCCACACCCCGGAGGACCAAGTAATAGAGTCAATCTGCAATCACAAAAAATTCAGAGTCAAATGTATAATATATTCCGGACAACCAAACTAAACATAACATAAACTCCAATTTTCTCTCCCTGAATTGATATTGAAGTGATACTTCCTACACAAAGACAACATTAAAATTTTCGAAGAACAGAACTGGTTTAACTTAGTGTCGTTTTAACACAACTTCGAGATAAACTTTTTACAATGGAAGCTGTGAACTAGTGTGCATTTTTGTTCACACATAACTGGTAGTAAGCATAATTTCATCAAAAAAATTGCACACAAGAAAATAATGACTCAATTCTTACTAGTGACAGAGAGACAAAAAAAGAGTTTAGCATAGAGAATGAATGTTGAAAATTCATTTGAGGCTGAAGAAAACCCATGAAGTCTGGTTAATCAAAGCGACTACACCGTACCTTCCGGGCTTAATCAAGCCACTAACATTGTTAATGATGTTTATATGTGCCTTTTGTGACTGCAAACCAGGAAGCCTGACAATATCCTGTAAAACAAAAGGAGCATGTATTCACCATAGAACAATGCAACATACTGCAACAAACGTATGAGGAGCACGCGAAAGGTGAAGCCTTCAGTCAGTTCAGTGTTCAACATATAGCAACAAACATATGAGGGGCACGCGAAAGCTTACCGATATCATGGTTTTAAAAGAATTCCAAAGAGTAGGGAGGGGCTTTCCATAAACAACTTCACACTCAGCTTCTATACTCAAATTCGTGTACCTCACCTCAATGGTGGGCAGTTTTACACCAACTCTGCAAGAATTAATCCAACAAATCTTATCTAACGATCCCGTTAAATCATCTATAATTGGCCTTCAAGATTTCCAAAAATAAAAATCTTACTTGTCCATTCTTTTTCGAATTTTATGCAGCAATTCGAGGTTATCATGCTCAATGTGTTTGATAAGTTTCCCAATGAACACATGCCTTTCCTGTGCACCAAGCTTAGTAACATCAACCACTCTTTTCCCTCTGATCCCATCTCCATCTTCATCATCTTCATCGAACAAAGAAGATTTCAAGCGCTCAAAAGTCGGCAGCCTGTCGATTTCAGCCCACTGCAGCTTAGCATCATCGTCCAAGTCAAAGTTCCAATCCGAACCCAAGCTCCGAAAACTCGATGCATGACGACGCAAGGATGCTCTGAAGCTTCTCCCAATCTCCGAGAGCTCATTCCTGAATGATTCAATCTCATTCACTCCAATCAGCTGCGCCATTCTCAGCTGAACAATCTAAAAGTTCCAGCATTTGTGCAATGTTACTGAGCATTAAATAGTGGGCTTCGTGTTGTGTTTCATGCCTTTTTCGGACAAAGCAGCATCATGAGGTGAGGCGATGCGTCACTCAAGATTTCGATGCATGCCATGAAATAACAAAAAAATTCAACCTTTGAATTTTAATGCTAAATATGAAGTAATCTTTGTCTCACAAATTGTTCTTCAAATTAAAATTATAAGTCGAGACGGCATTGAATTACCCACTAAACAATTTTAAAATATATATATATATTTTTGTGGAGGCATTAACTGAGCATTCTTCTCTGCTTTTGTTAGGCTGCGTATAACATCCAGTGCTTCAAATTAAACAAATCAAGCTTGTCTATTAAATAATAAGTTTAGTTTATTTGTAAAGATTGAATTAATAGAAAATAATCTTAACCCACAAAAAAAAAATAATAATAATAATTGATTCAGAATTATTGAAATATATGCCAAAAAGGGATTTGTCTCGTTTGAATTTTGATTGTTTAGTTTGGAACAGACAAAATCAAACCGAATTAATTAATTTGATTCTCAGTTTGATTAAATTCGAAATTTGAGGTGTTGACTTTCCAAAGACATGGTGTAGATTAGCTCGTTACGCATGGATCCAGCTGGGGCTGAGCTTGGGAAGAGGTGACTTGGCTAGTCTATTATCGATCAAACACAAATTTGAACATGCTTGGTTTTTCTCTTCGTGGATCGCCAATTTTAATACTTTAACTATTTTTTTTACCAATATATCAAAGGGATTGTTTGAATTTTTTTTTTATTTAATGAAGTGATTAAATTTATAGATCTTAAAGAAATTGAGGGGAAAAAAATGGATAGTGTTTCAAGAAATTTAGAATAATTAAATATTGGTGTTTTGGAAACAAAAGTTAAAAGTTGAAAATAAGAAACATGTAATATTTGATAACCAAGTGTTCTAACATTAACTTTTTGTCGGAATCGCATTTATAGAAGCACGAGCTAGGATTCTTTTTTTTTTTTTCTTTCTGATTCAATTAATTTAAACATAAGTTAATACGAGCTTAAACATAAATTCAAACAAACAATAGCTTAATAAAATTTGATTTGATGATTAAATTCAAAGAAAACGAATCGAACTCAATATAAATTGTTAACATTTATTTTATTTGTTTTATGACCATGAATTCACATCCACTGCCCGAAATATTTATGGTTAATATTCATCTTGATTCGGCCTCAGGTGTCGCTTGAAGAATTCAAAGTTTGTGATTTGTGAATTAGTGAATGAAAAATATTATTTCAAGTTCCTAAAAAATGTATATTTTTTTAAGCAGTTTCAATGTTTGTAAAGAAGGAAGAGATTAGAATTATCATCATTTTTTACATATTTCGGTCTGCATATGGTTAAGCCTTTTCTTTTCTCAAATAAGCTTGTTTAAAATATTTACATTTATAGCTCCAATGTTATTTTGAGGTTCAAAATATAGCTTTAAATTTAATTAAATCAAATCATTAATAAAAAAATTCAAATCTAGAGAAAAAAACGAAAAAAAGAAAAAGAAAAGGAATGACATAACAGCAGACACCAGAGAAGAAAATGAGGCTAATGGTTGATTGATTATCATGGGACACATTGGTACATAAATTAACAATTGATGTTTCACTATTACAAACAACACAGCCTAGTGTTGAGGCTTGATACTGGATGTCAAATTTTATTGTTTTCCCAGGCAGTTCCTACCCGAAAAATTATTTCAGGCCAGTAAATAGTGAAATACCTTCTTTCCAGGGTAGCCAAGCTAGGCAAAGCTAAGGAAAATACCGTGTGCACACATCCGGGTAAGCTGCAGAAGGGGAAACAATGAATAATTCAGACGTAGCGCATATGCGTGTATTTTGTGTGTGCATAATATCAAGCCTATAACTTAGCAAATATTCTTTTTTCTGGTAACAAAGGATTACAAGATTAAGAATGTTAATGGTGTGCTAAAGTGAAGATTACTCAAACCAGGAGTTCTTTCTGCTAAGCAATTCCAAAATATTTGCAGCCATTTCATATGCCAAATCTCATTACAAACCGATCCAAAATGCATTACTCACATAACTTTAATTGTTTTTCAAAAAAAAAAAACCTTTAATTGTACTAAACTGTATCATAAATATGACAGTTAACATTTTATAAAATCTTTAATCTTCTAACAATTTTTATAGGATGCTTCCACTAATATATTGGTTGATAAAGAGTAATTCATCACATTAACGGGTTTTTGTACTATTCAAGGCTTCGTGTTCCTGAATTCTTTAGGCTTTGGGGGTATGGACATGCCAAGGTCTCCAGAGGAGGACTTGACAATGACTTGCTCTTCAAATGCACGCTTCTACCATGAAAACACAAATTTTCCTATAATAAAAAGTTAGTGTCATTCAAAACTTTGGGTGTTCCTTAATCACTTTAGCATTGAGGGCATGGCCATGCCATAGCCTCCAAAACGAGACGTCACAAACGATTCTATCATAAAAAAATGAACGTATTTTCTATTAACAAGCTAAGGGTATCTGGAAACTTTATGTAAGGTGAGATAAGGCTGAAGCTGAAAAAGGGGTACAGTTATACCTGAGCATGCATGATTATGTTTTTCAGATCTCGTAGATTAAATTAGGTGAGATTCCACAGCATGATGTTCCAAGCGTAGACTGAACTCTATTCTTCCCTCTCCCATGCCCCCCTCCCTTCCCAATTACCAACAGCAAAAACAGACTAACATTATTTCAAATCTCTGGACGTAAAACAATTGATCAATAACCACTTTCGTCAATCTTCCATAACGATATTAAGTTGTCACAACACCGTGAAGAAAAAGGAATACTGAATGAACAGGACAACACTTCTGACCATTGTCAAAGCCAAGAGTCAAAGAAAAGAATATCGTTATTAAAGCTGAGAGTCAAAACGAAGACAAACCAGATGGTCTTTGCACCGTGATTTGACTGATTTCTAAAGGTAAAAACTCCATATTGTAATCCATAAAAACCTGCAAAATGAAGTATCACCTTTTCATTTGGAAAGAGATGCGCAAGTAACACCAGCTTTTACCAACTTGTTGACAGCATCCCTCAGCCTATTGTAGTCCTCAACCACATTGTACACCTGATGTGAAATCCTAGCGTACCCTGTGATTGGATCCACTTCTCCTTCAACTGGGGCCCTATAGTAAATGGGAACCTCAACCTTAAAAACAGTTCTCAAATGAGCTCTCAATTTCAATGCATCTGAATCACTCTTAATCCCCAAACAAGTGGGCATTCCCACCATAGCCAAACTCGAACACATATCCAGCGGAGTCCCCAATTCCGTCCCCCATGCTTCTACTAACATTTCTGCCATCTCTATCACTGCCTCGTGATTCCTCTGCATAATCCCATCGATCCCACCCTCGAACCGATTCAAGAACTCCATAACCTCTGGCAAAACCAACTGGGAGCTATAGTCCCTAGTCCCGATCCAGGCACTCTCCATTGCTAACCCATTACCGTATTCATGAGACACTACAGGGTGATGTAAGTCAGAGGATTCTTCCGACATCTTACAATACAAAAATGCTGCAGATGGTGGGCAAAAGAACCACTTATGCAAATTACTTGTGTAAAAGTCAGCACCTATTTCCTTCATGTCTAAAGCCACATTGCCAATGGCGTGTGCCCCATCAATAAATATTCTATCAACACCCTCATCTCTACACATTCTCACAAGCTCTTTCACAGGGATTATTACACAAGGCATCGAAGTTATATGATCGATGACAGCCAATCTAATCTTTCTACCATTTTCCTTCCCTTTTTGAAGAGCTTTCTGAAATTCAAATATAATATCAGAACTAGATTTCACAGGAAAAGGAAGGTGAACCTCAATGACATGGCCACCGGCGCGAGAAATGTACGCATGGACGGACTTCTTGACGGCTCCGTAGGCATAGTGGAGCATGATAACGGCGTCCCCGGGCTGAAAATGAGACGAGAAGAAAGACCAGGTGGTATGTTGCAGGACGATAGCGGCGGCGGTGGTGGCGTTGTCCACGACGGAGACTTCATCTGGATGGTCCGCGTTGATGAGGGTCTGAATCAGGCGACGGGTTTCGAAGATGGAGGGCTTGAGTGTGTTGAAATAGAAATAATCTGGCTGGCGGAGGAAGAGGAGCTGGTGGCGCTGTTGGGCGGCGATAATCGAGGCGGGACAGCAGCCGAAGCTTCCGTTGTTTATGCGCGCCACCGTGGGGTCATGATGGGAGAATTCGGAGCGGATCTCCTCCGGTGTGATGGGTTTCGATGAATTCTGGGCGGTGGCGCCGTTGCTGGGGAGGAGGGAACCCATTGAGGGCGGCGGTGGCGATGGTGGCGGCGTAGATGTGAAGAATGAAATGGGGGGCAAGTGGATGACATGGAAGCAAGCATTACTGAGTAAACTAAGTGGAAGCCAATGCCACCTGCCGCCCAGAAGAGACAGTTGACATTGTGATTCCATCACGTGCACATCACGTGATTTATTAACCATAAAATGGTTTTTTTTTTTGGTTGAATCATTATATACAACCATCTATTTGAATTTATATATCAAATTTTCAATTTAACCATAGTGAAGTGAAATTTTTTACCAAAAAATCAATTAGTAATTATCTAAAGAATTCAAGAATACCGGCCCAGACTACATTATAACATAATTTTACAAACAATGTAGTCTGAGGAATGATACGCATGAGCCTCACATACATGAATTTCATGTGAAGCTTATTAACTAAGGCAAAAACTCATATGAGATGGTTTCAAGGGTCATTTTCTTGAGACAGATATTTTATATGGGTTATCCATTAAAAAGTATTATATTTTATGTCAAAAGTATTACTTATTATTGTAAATACGGGTAGGATTGACCCGTCTCATTTGTGAGACCGTCTCATAAGAATGTTACTCTATAACTAATGACTTTCGATCCACCGAGAGACGTGGCCAATGACACCGATCCTCTCAAATATTGTGTCTCATCTATATTACATTATCTTCCAAATTTACAATGATAGTTTTTTTTCGTCATTTCATTGAATTTTTTGATTTTTTCCTTGACTTATTGAAAGTGAGATGTTTCCATGAGTACCAAAAAATTAAGAATATAGCTAGAGGTACAACATATATCGTGTACATCGTTATTTATAACAAATATATCGTGAGATTTTGCTATTATATCGCGATATTTTACATTCAATTTATCATGAGATTTTGATAAATGAAATTTTTGTATTGAATTTTTTGTATTGTACAAATTGATGTATAAATTTGATTGTATATATAGCATTGCCAAAAATTAAATACTTATAAATTGATAATAATGATTAAGTTCCCAATGTTGAGAGTTTAAATATAATAATATCAATCATTAAATCTTACGTCGACAACTAGGCTTAGTCTAAATATTAAACAATATATCTCTTGGAAGCTGCAATAATGTCTCTTCTATGCTTCAAATGGGGGTTCGAAAACATCTCTGCAGACTGCAATTCTATATATATTTTGTACACAAATGAGTTGGCCGATCCAAAACAAACAAATAGATGTGCATAATGGTGGGAGATTAATGAAGATCAATTATGTGATATAAAAAGACAATAAGACATGGATAATTTTACCCGGCTTTCGGAAAAGAGCCGAAAACAATCTATGAAGCTGAGTATGAAACGCTTACATTGATTTAATCTCCATTTACTTTGGGTTGAGACTGAAGTAGGTAATATTTGGGAGAGCTTTTAGAAAACACTTTTCAGCTTTTTCTTCATAAAATTTCACAAAATTTTGAAATTTTATGAAAAAGAAGCTGAGAAGTGCTTTCCTAAAAGCTAAAGCTCTCTCAAATACTATCGTAGTCCCACAAACAATTACTCGAGAGTGGGTAATCATCTGATTAAATATTTGTATTATTACATGTAATTTTCCTATTTAATTTTAATGTGGCGTGAAATAGATTATTTAGTTATTGATATTAGAGATGATACATTTACAATGAAAATTACACATTAGTTTTTAAATTACAAAATTTTCTTCAATCTCACTTTTAAGAAAGTTCTTTCGATTAAAGTGTCTTTGATATTAATTTTTTGATTTCAAAAATAATGTATAATCGTATGTATAAATGTCATTATATATACTAGCGGGTCATTACACACGCGATATATGTACATTATTTTTGAAATCACAAAAGCTCCATAGGAAAATTAATGAAATAGTGAAGTGGTGTTTTTTTTAAATTTTAAAATGAAATTAACCTATCAACCTTTTAAATTGAAATGGTAGAAGAGAAAATACGAGCGATATATATAATTTAGATGCGAGTCTAGTTTTTCTTTTCTTGAGAGTGATCGAAATTAATATTCGACCCATAAAAAACCATTTCATATATATACATGTATAGATTTTGGAAAATGCAACCAAAATATTTTTCGTGAATTTTGGAAAATATATACGGATATACAAAGATTTTTTTCCTGTTAAGAATGTCATGATATATGTGCTCTTATATTTAATGATTTTTTTTTTAAAATCTCATGCGTTATTTGAGAATATATTTACTAATGAGCGGTATCCCATAATTTATGAGATATTTTTAAAGAAGAATGTTATTTACATTCCAAAAATTGTTAATAACACTCCAACTTATTAATATAAGAGTAACACTCCCGTGAGACGGTCTCGTCCGTGAGACGGGTCAACCCTACCCATATTTATAATAATAAGTAATACTTTTGGCATAAATTGTAATACTTTTTAATGGATAACCCATACAAGAGATCCGTCTCATAAAAATGACCCTTGAGACCGTCTCATAGGAGTTTTTGCCATAATATAATTCTTTTATGAACAAAATTACCCTCTAATTAATTACTTTCCTATACAATAAAATCTTTATTTACCTTAAAAAACCCAAATTCAATCCTTATATTTATTACAACAAAAATTTTAATATCTCAAAAAACTGTAACAATTTTTTTTTCATATGCAAATAAATTATAAAACATCAAAAAAATCTTTTCTTATTCTTAAAAAGTTAATATTATTTATATTATATCTCAATATTTTGTATCATATACAAAATATTATTAGATATTTTTTATAAAATACATAAACCAAACGGGTTAAAAAATTTTGGTTATCTAAAAGTTAAAGTGTTTGAGATAATATTTAAATTTACATATATTTAAATTAAGATTTAAAAAAATAAGAAGATAATTTTATTATTTTGGAATATTTATTTGAAAGCATGTAATACATATTTTAGTGATTAAAAGCATAACTGCAATGACATAACTCATTTCATATAAATTTATAATCGTTTTTTTTTGTTACACAATGTTTTGTACACAAATATATTAAATTCAATTGATTAAAAGTTTTATTTTTAAAGTTAAAATAAAAATTAGCATAAATTATGAAAAAATAAGAATGCTGTTATAATTAAATAATGAAAGAGAGAGAAGAAGAGAATATATAGAAAAATGAGTTCCGAGAATGACTCAGAACTGTTTCATTCATAACTGAAAACCCCTATTGTTAGGGTACAATTACAAGATACAAATATGTAGATAGATAAGATTGAGATATCTATCTTAACCAAAATCTATCTTGATAATCATCTATATTCAAAATCATATCATAACACTCTCCCTTAGATGATTATTTTTGTTTGGCAAGATGATTGCTTGGGAACTTCATTGAAACTCAAGAGTTGTCTCGTTAAAACCTTGTCAGTAAAACCCAATGGGATAAAAACCTGAGCGAAAGAAAAAAAAGTACAACAATTGATATTTCTTCTTGGATGTTTCTTGAAGACGGATGTGTCTCGTTAAAACCTTACTAGAGAAAATTCAATGGGATAAAAATCCAGTGAATGAAAAAGAGTACGACATCTTTTGCTTCTTGTTGACTGCCTCATCAAAACCTTGTTATAAAATACCACTTGGGAAAAATCATAAACAAGTCATAAGAATTACTCCCCCTGTTGCAAGCATCAGTTGAAATCTTCTAAGTCGTTGCTCGATATTGAATCCTTTTTTTCTCAAAGTTTGATATCGGCAATGCCCATATGAAAAGATTCGTCATATTATCTTCGATTGATGCTTATATAAAGTACTTCAGGACTAAAAATCTTTTGATCATTTAAATGACCAAACATTCATTAATGAATATAATACATCCATATAAATGTATTTTAGTACTTTGTTGTGTACTATGACTAATTAACATATATTCCTTCTAGGAAATATCGGATCTGTGGCTCAAAATAAAACTTCATATATTGCAAGTTTTCATCTCATGTTTATATTTCAAATACTTGACAGCTTTAGTAAACTCTTCTGAAGTACTAAGCCGATTGTATCACATGTGTTTGGATTATTATTATTTTTATCCATTTATTGACTTATGTAGCTTTATCGAAAATATAGTCATGGAAGTTGAATCTAATTTGATTTGACACTTAAAATCTTTTAGAGATTTTTCGAATCATATAAATACTTAGTCAACACAACCATGACAATATAACTGGCTTCTCATAGTAAACTTCAAGTCTTTATGAAAAAATTCATGCTACAAGAGGGATTTACACTTTACGATATTCACATCCCTTTGTCGTACGAAAACTCATTGATATCATACTGAGATTCATAAGTATTCTTCAAGAATAATGTTATCTTTATTTTATTTGATCAATCATTTTTCAAATCACTTCTTCTGGAGTTTTTGATCTTTTTGTTTCTTATATCTTTTTCTCTCAAGATATAATATATTTGAACTAATTGATCGACCAAGCTTCTGGCGTATTTCAGAGTTACTTGCAAGTGAGATGGTCCTACAGGGACATTGATATCATAATTTTCAGATACATGAACTTCTTTTGGGGTTTTACTATTATTTATGTCATGATCTCTTCAAGACGACCAGTCTCCTTAATTTGACATTTTAGTTATTTTTCCATTCTTTTGAGTGAGGGTTATTGGTTTAGATTTAAAACCAATTAAAAACGAGAAAACAAAAATTGTTCAACTGAAACAATTACAATAGCTAATATATCTCATTACATCAGGCAATGTATTTTAAAACTAAACTCTGAACACCAGGTTCATTTTATAGTTTAAAGACAATACATTCTCATTGATATACATTTAGCTTCTATGTTCCTCCTCCTCAATGTTGGAAAATATTGTTTAACTTAAGCAACAATTGAGAAATCGCGTCATAAAAATCTCATTGTTATTGATTCGAAATACTGAATCATAAGAATCAAAGTATTTCCAACATGTCTTCAGTCTCTTCGGGAGATTTCTTGTAGTGCATTTAACGCACAATCAATAACTTTTAATCCATAAAACTTGGCTCAAAGTCAAAAATTAATAATAATTAGTTGGCATAATATTTACAATATTTGTTGTAGAGAACATATCACATCCCAAAATATGACGCATTATTTTCAAAATCTATGGTCTGTTATTTGATTGGAGGGATTTGATAATTAATCAACTAAACCATTTTTACTGATTGTATATTCTGGAAATTATTCTCAATAAATATCTTCGCAAAGCGAGTCGTGGACACACATTTATAATTACTTTCATTCCAGAAAATATAGGGATTCGGTCCCAATTGAACTATTGATAGCTCTACTATTAACACATAAGAATTCTTGAATTAATGTTAGAATCCTCTCGTCCTTTGGTTCAAGAATAATCTTATTTATCAATCCAAGAACTTCTGGTTAATTGGATAATATCCTTGTATACTATCAATAATTTATTATATTATTGTGTAATTGAGATGTCAAAACCAATCAAATATGCCACACTATGAAAGTATTTGTATCAATAAGTTTTATTGGTATGTAAACTTCTAGTTTGCGATACCAAATTTAAGTCTATGACATCAACAAAGTTTTATTTACGATATTAATAAACTTCATGTTTACAATATCAGTAAATTAAAATATCAATAACCTTTTGGTTTATTGTGATGTCTATTTTATCATACTGACATTGATACAATACTATTTTTGATAAATTGAGTTTGTTTACCACTCAATTTTATTTTGATATCTACTGGATCAAATGTCTTGATATTATATTTATCTATGAGACATAAGAACAATATTCATTATTAACAATAATGTCATGTTTTTCTTCAAGAAATGCATATTAACTCTTCTAGAGTGTTGGATCTCTTCTAGAGCAATTTTGTAATGATATACTATATTGAATGAATATTGTCTTTGGATTCCAAAAACTCAAATACTATCAAACACGTCATTTTTCATGATAACCAAATGATCTTCTGGATCTTTAATACATCTATGTTAAGTTATTTTGAAAACATAATTTGGGTAGTAATCAATTTTCTCCACAAATTATGTATCATGTTTGATAGAGATCCTTTTAACGTACTTCATGTATGATTTAGTAACTTCTTATACATCATATGTCGAATATAAATATCGACTCCTTTGAGTTCTTATATCTTAATTCACTGCTGGTAAATTAGTTTTTCTTTGAAATGACAAAACCTTAATGATTTTTTGAATCATGTAATAAATCCATTTAGGTTAGGATGAAAATATTATTTTGGGTATGTACTAATTGCCCCACAAATTTATTTTATTGAAACCTGTAACATCTTTTAACGTACTTCAAGTACATTATTATGTAAATAGGGATATGAGAAATCAATGTACATCTATTACAATATTTGATTACAATATTTTTTTATTTATTTATCGTACTACAGGTATGAATATATATTTTTTAGAATACTTGAAACATATAGTTTCTAAATATTAATGTCGATATTTTGTAATCTTTATATATTCCACTTCTAGTGAAATAAAAAAAATCATATTCCTTGAAAATTGAATCTACACATGACACAACATATAAACTATGTTCATTCACTTCAGGGAATGAATCACATCAATCAGGCGACTTTCAATATTAATCGCTCTTTATTTACTAATATATTGTTAATTATATATCAATATTTTTCAAAAATATTGACAAAATTTTGATCTCAAACAATATTCTTCAAGAATTTTGATAAATATATCGGGAGTACTACGTTTAATATTCTTCGGGAATATTAACAAATTTTAAATCATTGATCAATATTCTTCCAAGATACGATCAAATATTATATATTATATCAATATCATTCATGATATATATCAATAGACTTTGTATATTAGTTCAATATTCTTCAAGAATATTGATAAAGTTTAAATCAATATTTTTGAGAATATTATGCATCTTCTATTTTGCATCAATATTCTTCAAGAAAATTGATATATACTAGATCTTGTATCAATATTCTGCAGAAATATTGATAAATATTTAGATTTTGGTTAATATTGTTCAAGAAATATTAAAAAATATTTAGATTTTATATCAATATTCTACATGAATATATATAGATATATCTTTATCGATATTATTCATGATTGCTGATAAATCTAATCAATAATTTTTAAAAATATTGATAGATTGTTTATCTTATGTCAATATTCTTCATGAATATTGATAGATCTTATATAGATATAAATATTATGAATTATACTGCTTTTAGAGCATAATTAAATATATAAATAAATATTTATTACAATATGCGTTCATCGAGAAAACAACATAAATATATATTTATAATTCACAATAAATCAATATTCTTCGAGAATATTAGCAGATTGGTATGTTGTTTTAATATTTTTCGAGAACATTAACAAATCTTATGCACTATATCAATAAATTTAAGAATGTTGATAAAATTTTTATTGTGCATCAATATACGAAAGTATTTAAATTCAATAATCAATATCTTCAAGATATTGACAATTTTTAGATGATATATCATTTATCGAAACAAATCTTAATCAATATGCTTCAGGATTGTTGCTAGATTTAAAATCAATATTCTCCAGGAAATTTATAATCTTTATATCAATATATATATATAAATAAGAAATATTGATATATCGGTATTAGATCTTTAAATTGAAGCTCTAATTTTTTTCAGGAATGTTTAGATATAAAATCAAAATTTTTCAAAAATATTGATAGATTTTCGATATTTGATAAATATTCGTCACGTTAATCTCATATCAATAATCTTCTGGAATATTGACAGATCTGATGTAAAGAGCAATATTTTTCGAAAATATCGGTAAATAATATAATACTTCTTCGAGAGTAATCAATAAATATATATCTATAATCAAATTAATATTTTCCTGGAATATTTTCAGATATTAGATCTAATATCAATATTTTCAAAAATATTTATAAAGATTTTAGATCTTATCTGATTGTTTTTAGAAATATTAAAATATATTTGATTATAGATATTATAGATATCATATTTGATATTCATATTCTTCAGGAAAATTTATCATTCTAGATCTTTAATCAATATTCTTCAAGAATATTGAATATTATTAGATTTCAGATCTTAAATCATAGATCTGACTAGATAATCAATACAAATTTATGGTATGCTACAAGCATCAACATGAAACTAATTTTTTTTTGCAATTTCAAAAGCAATAACATAAACAAAAAGTTTTGTTGCTTCAAGAACATCAATACAAAACTATAAATTGTGCTATATCTGGAGCATCAATGTCTATATATCATAAATATGATATTTTCAATAATATGTTGTGCTCTTCGGAAGAACAAATTAAAATATAAAGCACTCGTGCTGATAACGTGTTATAATAATTTAATATAATTTAATAATAAAAGAGAGAGGAGAAGAGAATAGAGAGAAAAATGAGTTCCAAGAATGAGTCATAACTATTTCATTCATAACTGAAAACCCCTATTTATAGGGTACAATTACAAGATACAAATATGTAGATAGATAAGATTGCGATATCTATCTTAACCAAAAATCTATCTTGATAATCATTTATATTCAAAATCATATCATAACAAATGCAACATTATCTTTTTATTTTTTCAAAAATTTGAAATACAACATAATACCGAACGTTATTTTGATCAATAAATTTTTAAAATTTGTTTGTATTCTATATTTAAAAATATTGAAAAATATAATTATAATATTTTGAGTTGTTAAAGTTTTAAAAACTTATTTTAGGAATTTATGAGAGTATATTGAGGAATTTACTAAAATTATTAAAGGGTAATATAGTCAACTTGTAGTACAAAAATAATAAATGGAGTGTGCTTAACAAAAATTGGAGTGTAAATAACACTTCTCATTTTTAAATTGAGAAATATAAACAAACAAAAAACTAAGGAAAAATAATAAAACTGAGGCCAAATTATGAGTCAATTATGAATAAATCCCCAAACCCAAACCTTTCTTTCTCCCAACTCCCTCCCTTAAAGATTCTTTCTTTGCACTCCTTAAGGACCACAAAACTTGATTATTTTAATATTTAATTCTTGTACTCAATATGGGTTGTTTTGTGCTTAGACCTGAAGGTTTTATACTTATATCTAAAGATCTCTGTGCTTATATCTCATGTTTTAATGCTTATTTTGGAACAAAGAATTAGGTGCAAAAAATGGTATCAGAGCCTTAGGTTAAATATTCAGACTTAATATTATTCGTTAACTCATACTTTTCTTTGTTGAGGAGAAGATTTTTTTACAAAAGATGACTTCAAACGAAGGTTTGAATCAAGCGGATTTTATTTATATGAAATCCTATAAACAAGTTAATCTGTTCACAATAGATTACTTACGACAGAAAGATGATTTCTAACTCTCAATTTTTAGAAATTACCCCAGATTCCTCTAAACTCTCCGGAGATCTTAGAGAAATTCAAAAGACGGTACAATATTACAGCAATCAGCTGTATTAAATACCTCGGCAGATTGAAGGAATCCTTAAGAAACAAGAAGAAATTCTTGTAACCCTAAAGGATCTTCAAACTAAAATCACAAATCTAGAACAAACTCCAGGTTCTAAAAAAAAAAATACAGGAGGAAGGTTACCACTCTCGTTTGGTACCGAACCGTTGTTACATCAGAAAGGTAAAACCAAAATGGTTCAAAAACCTTTAACTGATGATGAAAGGATGATTAATCTTATAAAAGCAGTATCAGAGAAAAACACTATCTGATGACTACTTTAGAGAGATTAAATCTCGAGGATCTACAAGATCTCGCGGATTCTTTTGCGAATCTCAAAGTAGTAGATCTAAAAATGAACTCCCCTGAGGGTGAACAACCCATAGGGAATCCCCCAAGATATGCGGTTAAAACAGAAGAACTACATAGTGAGTTTCAGGTTGGAGAAAATTCACATCCAGCAGGAACCAGATCAAGAAGGAGTAAAATCCCACTCCATCAAACTCCTTACGGAAAAACTGTTTTAGATCCAATACATCCTTACGGGGTTATGTTAAACCTTGATGTTTTGGACTTCAAAAACAGAGAAGATCTTATAGATGATTGGACGTCAGCTATGAGAATTGCAGCCGGGACATTAGATCTCAATAAAGAAGGATTCATTAAACTTCTAGAAATGAGTCTAATGGGATCTGTCAAGATTGCTTGGGAGATGACTATGCCAGATACGAAAGAATCAATCTTAGCAGGAGAATCCCTCAGCGAAATTGGAGAAAGAATGGCCACCCTATTTAAAGCACAATTCATAGGGGTAGACTATTTCAACAATCAAGATACAGAGAAAAAGAGAAGATATACTCAAGCTCTGTATAGCCTCGAGTTACATGATATCTGTTTAGTTGATGAATACATTATGTTATTCACTAAATACAGATGAAATTCAGGAGTCGAGGAAACTGTAGCTATTCAGCTATTTTTCGCAAAAATGCCAAGTCCCTGGAGAGAAATGCTGATTAAAGAATACGTTCCAGGTCATCTTGACACTTTGGCAAGACGCGCGTCCTTTTTGAAAGGAAAATTGGCAGAATGGTGCCATATGGCAGCATTACAGAAGAACTACAAGAAAATAAGGGGTATAAATAAACGTACACCTTTATGTTGTAAAGATAATGATCTTCCAACGATCATTGGAAACAGATCACAGGGATTTAAAAGAAAGAAATTCAGAAGTAATCCCTACACTAAAAGAATGAGAAGTTCTTGGAAACCAAGAACATTTTGATCCAAACAAAAGGCCAGATCTTATAGGTCAGGAAGAAGAAGTGGACCTACAAGAACATCCCCAGTAACAAGCTCATCACAAAGCAGGGGAAGAACACCATTAAGAAGAACTTTCAGAAGAACTCATACAAGAGCAAGTGAAAGTTTCAAGGATTGCAACTGCTGGACATGTGGAGCAAGAGGACATATATCTACAAATTGTCCAAAAAACGAGAAAAAAGGAGTTAAACTCTTTGAAGCAACACCAGATATGGATGATGCGGTCTTCTTTCAAGATCTAGTCCAAGTATCAATTTGAGGATATCCCCTCAGATGAAAGCATATACGAAGAAGAGATATTGTTTAGTCAAGAAGATTCTGAGGATGGATCAGAATCAGAATCAGAATAAAGAAGAAGTGTTTCGGCATGAAACACATGAAAGTTTGGCTGGATTCTTTAGCCAAACCACGATATCTCATAATATGGTCCAAAGGATTATGAGAGAAAATCCAACGTTACAAAAGTACCAGGGATTTTCGGCAGGACAAGTAGAAAGAGTCTTAGGCAACCTAGGGCTTAGACAAAGAAGACATAATTTGATTTACAAAGTATCCAAAAGGGAAATGGCAATCCCCATGGAGTTAACAAGTAATCAAATAGAGATGCAGTTAATTCCTTTTGAAGAAATAAGAGAGGAATTGCAAAAGTTGAAAGGTGAGGTAGCAAGGACGATGTCTTGGATTCATATTGGAGCAATCCAAATAATGATCAAGACAACTTTTAAAGAAGGAATAGATTCACCCATAGATATCGTAGTATGCGATAAAAGAATGGGGAATATTCAAGATGCTGTCCTGGGTACTATCTCAGGAAATCTTTGTGCAGGAAAAATTGTAGGAGTTATCTATCCAAGAATAGCCTACAATTTAGCTGACAGGGACTTTAGTCGAGCCTTGACGTTGCATCAAAACTTCAAGGAAAAGAGACTAATGAAGGAAGGTAATAGATCATATTCTATTACATATCAAATTTCATATGCTCTTTCTAATACTCATCATTCTGAATTATTTATTAGAAATGAGTTCATTGAAATTCCAGAGATCTTTGGGAAAGTTGCTCATGCAATATACCCAGAAAGAATCGAGTTTCCTTTAATTCAGGAAACAGACATTCAAATTCAAGACAGACCGGTTCTATACAGAGACCTTAAAATAGAACCTCAAAGGTTATCTTTTCAAGAAAACCGAATGACAAGTAGGAGATGAGACAAATCTCCTATTCAAAAAATTCCACCAGAAGAAAAAGAGTTTTCTATAATAGGAAAACTTAGATCTCCAGAAGGATGGAAAGAAGTGAAAATAGTATTCGATATTACAAGTCATCGGAACCAGTTCCCTTGTAACTCGATTTACTATTTGGAACAACATGAAAAAGGAACTTACCAAGGATTGATAAATATTGGAGAATTGGAAGTTCAAATATGTGGAATTCCAGGAAAAGAAGTGGATAAGCTCATTCTTGGCCTAGAGTTTCTGGAAGACCATAAACCATGGAAACGCCTTGAAAAAGGAATAGAGTTCATGGCAGAAGAAAAGACTTGGAGGATTCAATAAGAATTCTACGAGATGGAAAACCAAGAGAATTGGAGAAGGGACAATCCCTTAATCAGATTCGAGAACTCTGTTTACAAACAGAGGAAGAAGCAGCTGTTGAAATTAGTAAGTCATGAACATGATTTACTAGATCGCATTGAAGAGGTAGAAAGGAGTAACCATACTCTACCTTCTGAAGCCTTAGGAAGACTAAAGGTGAATAGTCTTAATCGGATTACTGAGTTACAACACAGTCTGTTAAAAATGGCAGGGCCATTTAGTAATCCCTTTAAAAAATGACAACAAGTCCTTTCTCCATATACATTCCGATAGGGATGTTGTATGAACAATATAAGGCTGAATACTTTGCAGCTTATATTGATTCGGGAGCAGGAATTTGTACAGCAAAAAGAGGAGTCTTCCCTGAAAAATGTGAAGAAGATTTGCCAAAAATTGCTGGACGAGATTTCTCTCAAAGAATTTTAATTCTTTGCAAAGGAATAAAACAAGCAGAGATCCTTATAGGAGGATCAGGTCAGACACCTTGGTACAAGGTAAAGACACCACCAATCTATTTCCATAATACAGGAGCTGATATCCTGTTAGGAAATAACTTCTTACAAATGTTTAAGAAGTACACACAAGACAATGAGTCAAGAAGACTTATGTTCACTACAATTTGTGATCATAAAATTATCGTTCAAAGACTCAAAGTTGCTTTTTATCGACAATTACCGATAATATTTCGCAGCCAGCGTGGTGATAAGGGACAGCTTTTTCACCCAAAAATGAAAGATCCAAGAAGGTTTGGAGAAACCATGTTGAAAATAACAACAGAACAAGAACTCCAAACAGAGGATATGGAGCTTCTCAAGGTAACTCTAAATCATAGAGATATAGAGTTAGAAAATAAGGTATCCCTTGAAGATGTCAAAAAGAGGCTCAAAGAAAGTTATAATGAGCATCCTTTGGCATGGTGGGATAGAAATCAACTCAAAGCCAGTCTTACTCTAAAGGAAGGCAAAGAGTATGAATTCGTCAGATATAAGCCTATCCCGATGAACATAACAGATCAAAGGGATATGAGAATGATTATCAAGGAACATTTGGACCTTGGTCTAATCAAAGAAGGAGTTTCACCATATAGTAGCCCAGGTTTTCTGGTCAGAAATCATGGTGAAATAAAAAGAGGGAAACCCAGGTTAGTTATTAACTACCAAGGTATTAATAAAATCCTGGAGTTTGACGGGTACTTCATACCTAGTAGAGAACATCTAATTAGCTGTGTACGAAATGCTAGAGTGTTCTCAAAATTTGATTGTAAGTCTGGATTCTACCAGATAAGAATGGAAGAAGGCAGTAAGAAATTCACAACCTTCTATACTCCACAAGGACACTATATTTGGGAAGTTATGCCTATGGGATTGGCTAATGCACCCCAGATATTTCAAAGAAAGATGGATAACCTTTTTAAAGATTATTTCAACTTTATGTTTGTTTATATTGATGATATTCTTATAGCATCAAAAAATATAGACGAACACGTTAAAAACTTAGAGATTTTCTCTAAAATTTGTAAACAAGAAGGACTGGTGTTATCTGAAAAGAAAGTAGTCATAGCAACAAGGAAAATTGAATTCCTCGGCATTGAGATTGATGAAACTGGAATAATTCTACAACCCCATATTGTGGAAAAGGTAAAGAATTTTCCAGATAAACTCAAAGATGTAAAACAACTCCAGAGTTTTCTTGGAGTAGTTAATTTTGTAGGGATGTTCATTAACAATCTAGCAATGTACAGAAAGGTGTTCAGTCCTTTGTTAAAAAAGGATGCTAGGTTTATATGGACCGATGACCATACTAAAGGGGTAAACCAATTAAAAGAGATATGTAAGAATCTCCCAAAAATAGCTATACCCGTAGATGAAGATGATCTGGTATTATTTACGGATGCCAGCGACGATTGGTGGGCGGCAGTCCTTACCAAAATCACTCCAGATGGGGAAATACCATGCAGATACTGTAGCGGTCTTTTTTCAGAATCTGAGGCCATTAGATGGCATATCAACGAGAAGGAATTTTATGCGGTTAAAAGGGCTTTTGAAAAATGGCCATTATTTTTACTTGCTAAAAAATTCACTCTGAAGGTTGATAACACCTAGGTAAAAGCTTTCCTAAAGAATAAGATTGAATCTAAACCTGAGAAAGCTAGGTTATTAAGATGGCAAGCATTATGTCAAAATTATATTTTTGATATTGTTATTATTAAATCTCATGAAAATATTCTTGCAGATTTTTTAACAAGAGATGGAAGGCAGTGACGTGGATTCCATCCTGAAAATGCAGAGGCATCTCAGGGAACACCTTGGGTTGCTTCAAAACGAGTTCAACCAGTTAGCCATTAATGCTGAAATGGCCGGCAGGTTACAACAAGCTGATCGGATCAAAGTATCTAATCGAATTACAGGATGTATGCAAGCTCAAACACAACTATGGGCTGCTATTCAAGGGCCAATTGTGAAGGCTATAGAGAAACCATTGGTTTCTCATAAACAAGATATACTAAAACCATTGGTTTTACAAGAACAAGAAATACAATCACCGGTTGTGAAACAAGATGTTGAGGAATCTAAAACTCAAGAAACAAGAGCTAATCTATCATCAGCCTTTGATGATCTGGATGAAGCAACAATTGATGAGGATAACTCATCAAGTCAACCCTCCGCCTCTGGGGTAAAAGAGGAAAAGATCAATCTTAGGCCCAACACTGACAAGGGCAAATCTAAGATTGATACTAATCCATCTATTATTTCTCTATTCCAGGTTTATCAACAGAAGTGGGAAATTGAATACAAGGAATGAAATCAACCCGAATACTTGCAGGGTTGATGTTGCAGGAATATATCCAAGGGTTTGGCTAAAAAACAATGTCAATCCTAAAGATGTAAAACTCTGGTATGAATTTGGGGCTTTGGCCTCAGTTTATACAACGTCACCAAGCTTTCTGGAGATATCACAATTACCAAAATGGATTCAGGAAGCAGTCCAAGAAACATGGGCAAATAATGATCATTTGTCCAGAGGAGATGTGCTTGAGTTATATTTTTTCAGTGCAGCTCCAGAACCAACAGTGAAAGGATCACACGAACCCTTTCATTTTATCAAGCTGAGGAGACCTGATATAAACAGTCATAAATTTATCAAGGATCCTAAAACTGAAGAAATACCCTTGGTGTCCACTTTCGGGGAAAATGAGATCTCAACCAGAAGGGCATGGGGTATTTGGGTCTGTCTTACTGAGATGGACAAAGTCAAGTTTCCATTCAAATTTTATCAGAATTCTGCGAACGGATCGTTCCTGTTGAACACAATGACAGGAAAAACTACAGCATTTGCGGAAGAACTCTTCAAAAAGAAGAGAAATCTTTTGTGGAACAACAAGCTGCCGGGGAGTAAAGAAACTCGCCGAAAATTTTGTAACATGGCTCATATTGGACGATGGTCAGAGAATATCTGCCCAGAATTCCCAAATCAGAAGGAGACAGAATTTGGAAAAACCTTTAGACCCCGAACGGATCGAAATGATTTTTCCGAGACAAGCAAAGGTGGACAAGGACCACCAAAGATGCGTTTTCACAGGGGTCTACTTCAAAAGCAAAAGATGCCCCGACAACAATAAAGCAGACATGTGAGGAGAATAAAGCCAAAAGAAAGTGACAGGCATGTGATTCCTCCACTAGTAAAAGATGCCATCAATAATGGCATAAAAAATTCAAGACAGTTGCCTCCTTCACTAGTAAAAGATGCCATCAATAATGGCATAAAGAAATACAAGACAACTATAAGATTCCCTGAAGTTTCTCGGTGAAACGAATGGAACTACAACTATAAATATAGGCATTTGAGGAAGCTGAAGACATCGATCATTCCCTTCAGTTTTCTTACGAATAAAATTGTTGTAATATTTCTCTTTCTATTGTAATAAGTTTTCGTTTATGTATTTCAAGAACGAGGCTACTATGAGTAGCTAAACAAGTTGTCTTCTCCTCTTCAAAGGAGTTGATTTATGTAATAATATTATGTCTGAATAATTTTTCTAAAGTCTCTTGTTCTTTCATGTTCATATTTTATAATTAAATTTATATACCATACGCCTTAAGGTAGAAAACGAATTAAGGCTGTGCTGGGTGTCGTTGAAGGAGCTTGTGCAGAAACCATCTGTTGCGACTGCGTGGTTGGAGTGTGAGGAGCACTTCGTAAAACTCGGCAGGTATGACCCGACGACATTATGGTCAAAGAGGTATTTAAATTTGATTTACTTTACGGAAGCATGTTGGACCCTAATCTAAAGTATATAGGCTGGAAACCTTGCGCAACCAATAGTTCTTCACGACATGAACTGGTTCGATAGGTAAAACAATTCCAAAGTACAAAAGATTAGTTAAATACTTGTTTAATCAAAATTGGGGACCACTAGGGAGTTCAAACTAAAAAATTTGAATGTAGGGAGTTAGGAGAAATTTATGTTTAGGTTTAGGGATTTTAAAATAATTACCCCCCAAATTATAATTCAGACCTTTTAAAAAAACGCAATATTCCAAAGAATTTTGTAAATCCGTTGGAGAAAAAAGTACAAGTGTGAAACATCTACTATTTATTTTTTTTGACTCTTGGACACACCTTTTGACGCTTGTATTGCAAGTTTTCATGTATAAAAGTTAATGTTTCTTTCTTCTCTACTTCGTCATTAATCAACTTGTGTGAGAAGAAAATGCTTAGATGGTCAAAAGTAGTGATCGATGTTCTCGGATCGGTAACTATGTAGTGGAACTGTGGAATCATACCAAATGTGTAGGATACCTGATGGGTTATAAGTTTAATTATTTAGCCTATTTCGTTTATAAAATTATAAGAAAATTTATAAATAAAAGAGCATCTTGACTATTCAAAGTAAACTCTTATTTTTTCTATTTGAGTTTTCCAACTTTCAAAGAATATCGGTGAATTGTTTTGTGATTTGAGCATTAAAGGTACACTCTCATAAGTGTTTCACCGAGGCGGTCCGTCTTTCCACTTACATAGGTGGTCTCCTCATAAGAGTATCCTACTATACTCCGTCATTTTCAAGCAAGGAACCATTAATAAAGTTCAAACTTAATCTCACTACATGTGTAGGCACAAACACTCTTCATTCTAGGAATGAGTTGGAAAAAAAATTTCTGTGTGTTTACTCAAGTTCTCATAATTTAGTTGTCCTATTGAACCAAGATTTTGGGATCTCCAATCAATATGGTTGAGTTACCACAATGAGAACTTTATTTTATAGACTTTAAGCTCATTCATCTTGACAAGTTGTACACTTGATCTCTATTCAATGCTTTTGTTAGCGAATCCGCTAAGTTATCTTTTGATTTGACGTAATCAATTGTGATAACTCTATTTGAGATCAGTTATCGTAGGATATTGTGTCTTCGACGAATATATCGAGACCTGTCATTATACATAGTATTATGTGGTCTTGCAACTATCTATTGACTGTCACAGTGTATCATAATTACAGGCACTGGCTTTGACCAATAAGGAATATCCTCCAAAAAATTCCTAAGTCATTCTGCTTCTTCTGTGGCTTTATCAAGTGCTATGAATTCAGATTCCATTATGGATCTAGCGATGCAAGTTTGTTTTGATGACCTCTAAGAGAATGTGTCACCACCAATGCTAAAAACATAGCCACTGATTGAATTTAGAGTTTTTGGTACCGGAAATCTAATTTGCATCGTTGTATCCCTCAAGCACTGCAGGATATTTAATATAGTATAATCCATACTCCAAGGTGTGCCTTAGATATCTAAGCACCCGTGTTAAAACTTTCCAATGAACATTATTTGGGTTACTGGTAAATCGACTCAGTTTATTTACCATACAAGCGATATCAGGCCGTGTACAGTTCGAGATGTACATAAGGCTTCCAATAATTCTGGAGTATTCCAACTGGGAAACTGGTTCCTCATGATTTTTACTCAAATGAACGCTCATATCAAGAGGCGTCTTTACAGGAACACAATCATATGCATTAAAATTTTTTAAGACAGTCTCAACATAATGAGACTGAGACAGGACTATCGTCGCAGAAGTACTAGAGATTTTAATCTCTAGTATTACATTGACAATGCCCAAATCCTTCATATCAAAATGTTTCGTCAACATTTTCTTTGTTGCTTTTATCACATCGTGATTACTTTCCATTATAAGCATGTCATCAACATATAGACATACTAAGACATAAGAATCTCTTGTGCCTTTAATGTAAACACATTTGTCACACTCGTATATTTTAAACTCATTTGATAGCATTGTGGTATCAAATTTTTCATGTCATTGTTTAGGCGCTTGATTCAGCCCATATAAGTATTTAATGAGTCGACACACCTTATTTTATTGACCCCGAACAACAAAACCTTTGGGTTGATTCATATAGATTCTCTTCTTCCAACTCACCATTCAAGAATGCTGTTTTGACATCCATTTGGTGTATCTTAAGGTTATGCAATTATGTTATAGCAATGAGGACACGAATGAAAGTGGTTATTGATATTGGTGAATGTGTCGAAAAAGTCAAGGCCTTCCTTTTCTCTATTATATCCTTTAGCCACCAACCTAGCCTTGTATTTTTTGACTGTTCCATCGATTTTATACTTTCTTTTCAAGACCCATTTGTAACCTAATGTCTTGCTACCCAGTGAAAGATCTACCAATTCTCAAGTGTAATTTTGCATAATGGAATCTATTTATGTATTAATGGCTTCTTTCTAGTATGGAGATTCAGGGCTAGACAATGCATTTTGCAAGGTCTTTGGTTCATTTTTCACCATGTAAGTGAGAAAATCTGGACCAAATTGTCACGCCCCATGCCCAAGACGTGTCACCGGCGTTGTTTCAAATTTATAAAAATTATGAAGCAACAAGCCTCGTAGAACAGTATATGCCAAACCAGTATTTTATTCATAAATAAAAGCCAAAATAACTTGTCTTACATCCCAACCAAAACTTAGATAAAACGTAAATCGTAAATACTAGTAAAACTTGCGGAAGCGTTTATTACACAAAATAAAATAAGAGTACTGAAATCCAAAATAAATCTAGAATAATCGAACATAATTAGATTTTCAGTGTCTTCCTTGTTACCAACCCCAGAACATGTCCTGCTCTTTCTCATCTAAGTCTTCTTCGATATCTAGGAGGGAAAAGTAAGGGGGTGAGTGCTTTGGGAAACACTCAGCAAGTGGGGGCCGATCGATCATATACATATATACAAAAAATGATTTAACAAAAACTCATCATAGCATGACATATCATAATTCATAACATTTTGACAAAAACACTGCAAATCCTCTCTTTACTTGTGGCTAACTGATCAGTCCACTATATGTAATTTCTCTAAGGGGTAAGGTCATAGAAAGGTTATTGTTACCTACCGTATCAAGGCCATAACAAACATAGTTCGAAAATTCCTTTTCCACTCATAATTCGAGTCTAAGTAGTGCCTTAAAATATTTGAGTTCATACATGCAACAGAATTCATAGCAAGGTTTAAACATATTATGACGATCGAATCTTCAAAACGTATGTAATTTTTAAAAATATATATAAGCCCACTTACCGCTGTTTTTCTTGAATCAAACGAGGATAGTTGAGTTTTGGACAGAAAACTTTCGAAAATCAGCCAACTGATTTTCGAAACTTAGGCAGCCTCACTCTTGCTCTAACCTTCGAAATCATGGAAAAAGTTGATAGATTAGTGAGTTTATCCACTAAATTCTCTAAGAAATAGATGTGGAAAGTAGAAAGTCTTACTGACTTTGGACGACTTCAACAGAGAATCGTCTAGCGCACTTTGAACTTTTGCAGCTCCACGCCTAGAGGATTTCGAACCTAGCAGCCTAAGAACTTCGAAAATTTTCTTGAAGAATGGTGTGAAGATTGTGAAGGGGTCTCGGGGTTTATAGGAGAGGGGGACAAAATTTGAGGCTAGGATATAGAGTGGTTTGTTGCGGAGATCAGCATCAAATCTGCATGATATTTCCAAGAAATCTACATTGATTTCGAAATATAGGGAGGAGAATCTGCTGGCTAACTGCCCGGATTCTAGTGTTGATTTTTCAGCTAATATCTTGCATTTTGTAGTTGGAAAAGATTTCGGGTCTTCACACAAATGACTTTTTATTTCTAGCCCTTTTGCTTCTTCGAGGTTCTTCACTTGGTGCAGAACCTTCGTTCATCATATCTTTATTTATTTTATTAGAACTAAGATCATTTTTAGCAGAACCTTCTCCTGGAGAGATGTTTTTACTCGCCAATTCAATTAGGCCTCTAGTAGTGTTCGGTTCATCTCCTTGAGAAGAGCCTTCATTTGACATTTCTACATTTATTTGAATATCAGTTTCCTGATTACTCTTGTTGCAAGGAAATATGTTTTCAAAGAACACTGCATTTCTGGACTCAATAGTCATCCCGTTGGTCAGTCCAAAAATTTCAGATTCATGTACAATAAATCTGTAAGCATTACTGTTAAGGGTAAATCCCAAGGTTCTAAAAAACGTGAAGTGTGTCGAAGCGTGGGAGCCAAGCTTCAAGCTTTTTAAGCTTAAGCGTGATTACTGCGAGCTTAAGCGTAAAAAAACGTTTTTAATTTAAAATATAATTTTAGTCATCTCAAACAAATCAAGTGTAATGCATTAATTCTTTGTGAGATTCTAATTCAATTTATTTCATTATTTATTTCATATCCCGTGTCATGGAACATAAACTAAATTAATTGGTCTAATTTAAAATATTAGTTGTAAAATCCCTCAATATGTTCTGCATTCACATCATCGCTACAATTGGCCATACAATATTATACATTTCTAATATTGCTAACAATCACTCACTAGTAAAAACACTAATTTATAATATATTTTCGTTTTATTAATCAATTTTGGTTTTTAGAAAAATCACATTTATGCGTATTTAATGACACTTGACATGGTCAACCTATGTTTGACCGCTTTTTTACCGCTTTTGGCCGAAGCAAAGCATTTTAGAGAAGCTTCAAGCTTAAGCGAGATTAAGCGAGGCTTAATCAAGCTTTTTAGAACATTGGTAAATCCTATGAATATGCAGTCAACTGTCTTTGGGCCAATCTTGACTTGCTTCGGCTTAGGTATTTCAACCTTTGTCAAGGACCCCCACACTTTGATGTATTTGTAGGAAGGTCAATTTGTGACCTTTCCATAATTCATACGGTGTTTTTTCACGTTTCTTGTGTGGTAGCTTATTCAAAATGTGATTAGATGAAAGATCGCTTCCCCCCCCCCCCCCCAAATTTTTGGGGTAAGCCCGAACTGATTAACAATGTGTTCATCATTTCCTTCAAAGTTTAATTTTTCTTTTCGGCAACTCCATTTGACTGAGGTGAGTATGGTGTGGTAGTTTGATGAATAATGCCGGATGAAGAACAAAATTCATTAAATGGTGCTCCGTACTCCCAACCTATATCACTGCACACATTCTTTTATTTGTTTTCCATGTTGATTTTCAACTTCGATTTTATATGTTTTGAACGCTTCGAGTGCTTCGTCTTTACTTCTTAAAAGCAATGTTCTAAAAAGTGCTAGGCGGTAGGCGGGTGGTGACCCACCGCCTAGCGTCTAGTCGCCTAGGCGGGGCCTAGACGATTTTTTTAAAACCTAAATAATAATAACTTGGAATATTCATGAGTTTTACTATAAAATATAATTGTTATATCTTATATTTTTTAGTTTTTTTTACCAAACTCTTATAAAATTTTAATAATAATAATAATAATAACAACAACAACAACATAGATATTAATAGATATCAAGTCTTCGTATGTAATATGAGATTTAATTTTTTGTTTGACTTTATTTTCTGCGCTTCTTCTTTCTTTCTATGTTTGTTTCTCGCGTTGTGTCTCTCTTTTTTAGTTTTTGATTTTTAATTTTTTTTATAAAAAATAGTAACCGCCTAGGCGGATTTCTGCCAGCCTAGGCGGCTTCCAAGCCGCCTAGGCAGAAGATTAGACGGGAAACGCCTAGAGGCATAGCCTAGCAAGAAAGCGAGGCGGTGGGCAACCGCCTAGCGCCTAGCCTAGGCGGCTCCTTTTAGAACACTGCTTAAAATATATACATAACAGTATTTTGTACAATCATCTATAAACGTCACAAAGTACTTTTTGCCTCCTCTTGTTTGTATGAATTTTAAATCACATAAGTCTGTATGAATTAACTGTAAAGGAGTTGTACATCTTTCAACTGAATGAAATGGCGGCTTGATCATTTTGCTTCAACACATATCTCACATTTATGTGTTGGATTAATAGTATATTTAGGCAATAATTTCAAATTCATTAGTCTTCGCAATGTATTATAATATACGTGTTCTAAACTATCATGCCATAATCCAGAACACTCAACCAAGTTAATAGAATTATCAATTTTATTGTCATCAATCTTGCGGCAAACTGCGATTATATTCAATTTGAAGAGGCTCTCATCGAGATAATCCTTTCCAACAAAATGACCATTCTTGGTCAGTACAAACTTATTCGATTCAAAAACCATCCTAAACCCATGTTTCACTAGTGATGACCCCGACACTAGATTTTTCCTTATTTCAGGGATGTGTAGCACTTCAGCGAGAGTCACCTCCATTCCAGACGTCATCTTCAAGACGACTTTTTCAACCCCCACTGTAATATCCGAAAATCCATAAATCTATTCATGATTTATTAAAGGAATTTTAAATGAATTTTAAGTTATTGTATTTTATTATTTAAGATTTAAAGTTTATTCTCAATTAAATATTATGTGTTGTGTAAATGATTTAAAAGTTTATGTTTCAGGTATTAAAATATATGTTTATTTGTTGTATTAAATGATTTTATTAGAACTGATTCTGGACTGAGAATACAAGTCTAGCCTACGATCGATATCATAGAAAATAATTCTACGAGTATTTTGAGTATAATATTGATATGATTTTATTTTGCCATCGAGAGGAGAAAATCGTATTAGTCGAGTTTGATGTGTGTTGGAAAAACTACATTTAATGTAGTCTTCCTAACCACCACCTCTCACTTTATGATCCCTACCCCATCTCAATTAAAATTATTGTCTTTGTTCCCCCTCCTCAATCAATCACACGGTTCTCTTTCCTTTTACATTTCTTCCTTCTTCTTTTAGTTTCTCCTACAATTCTTAATTTCCTTTCATTTCCTTGCTTCTTCCTTCTCCATCTGTCATGTATATCCAAGGTGAGTTTAGCTTCCAAATTTCGGTTGTACTAAGGTTAGTCAATTTCCAAGGTTCCGAATCTTCTCAATCTCCAACTCGCCACCCTATGAGCAGCTGCCGTATATTGTTCACATCTTCTTCATCCGATGTTCAAACTTCAATCCGTTCAAAGTGTTATCTTCCTTACATCCATACCTTCGATTTGAGATATGAATCTCTATTTTTGGTGGATGATTCAGTCTAGTTCAAAGCCTTCTTGTAAGCTGCCTTTGCACTTGATTTCTGCTGCAATTCTTCTTTGATTTTGTCTTTGGTTTTTGGTGTCTCCTCACCATATATATGTGTTATTTTGAGCCTAGGAATAGCTGAAAAAATCCTTTCATATCAGCTTATTTCAGCCTCACTTTGATCATGTCTCGATTCCGTTCGGGTATGGCTAGATCTCTACCAAGGTCCAAGTTAATCTTGTTCTTCAAAGATCAAAGGCAAGTACAAATTTTAAAGGTTTTGAAACCACCATTCAAAATATAATTATTTTGATATGAAAAGATGTATGTTGGGATATGTATGCATGATTTTCCATAATTTCAAGAGCATGAAGTTTTGATTTAAGGAGTTGAAGAACATGTTATGTGATGATATGAAATCATGAAGCATAAGTCGTTTTTGTCATGTTCTTGAATTTGATTCAAGAGATACATGTTTCTTTTAGGTTTTGATGTGTTCTTGATGTTTCAAGGGATGTTTTATTTAAATTATAGAGCTAAAGTAGTAGAAAATATCATATTTTGAAGTATTGAGTTAGTTTGAGTTAAAGCTTTGAAATGTTGCATGTGCTGGATTGTCCTGGATTAACGACATTCATTAATATTTTGAAGATAAAAATTAGTGTAATGATTCAAATTATATGAGGCCAATTTTATTGAAAATATAACGTATTTATCTACAACTTTCATGTTTTGAGTTTTGTCAAAATCATTTTGGAAGATTGGCCAAAATTGCCCCGAAGTGTGTCGAGTGGTTTGAATTTCCGGCAGTGACACATATCGGGAGAATGCGCACAACCTTTTACTGAAAAATCCAATTAAGGTGAGGTTTTCGGAATTAGAAACCCAGATCCAGGACTAAAACTTTTATGTTTACCGCTTTTCCAAATTCTGGGTGCAAGAACTCGAAATATTAGTGTGAATGCATAGCAACTGCAGTGCAGCAGAACTTTCAATGCGCAAGTATAGCGCCCCAGCTCTTCTCTTGCAGCGCTGGAGCGCTGTAGCTTCGAATTAATTTTCTAAAGTTTTGATTTTTGGGTCCTAATTTCATGGTTATGATCTTTTAAAGCTTCTAAAATATATTTAAGAGTTTTTATGCAAAAAGTTTCAAGTTTTAAGTCAAGAACGAAAAGAACGACTTATGTGGATCAATTACGTTATGTGATGCATGTACATGTCTAAGTTTTATTCATGAAACCTATGTTCAATATGAAAGTATGATTTTTATCATCTATGACAAGCATGAAGTTATTGAGTAAAGTTTTATGTTCATGAAATGAAAGTTATGACAGAAGTTAAGATGATATGATGATGCTTCATAATGAAATGAATGTTATGATGAAATGATAAAATGATGAGACATGAATGAATGATGTTAAGATGAAGCATGATATGACATGTTAATGTATGAAAATGCTTTTGATGTCTTATGTGTCTTTGTGGTGGCAAACACGGGATTGGTGCTCCGGTTTGGGCTCCGGAGAGGGCCTTTCCAAACATGGCTCATGAGACAGATAAGTACACGGGACTGGTGCTCTGGGATGAGCTCCGGAGAGGGCCTTTCCAAAGAACGAATGTTATGAGGCTTAGTGTCATATGCTTGTTGATCAACAAGAACTACGAATGTGCCCATTATGACGGTTGCCACAATTTCACATAATTCATCACCCCAAAATGATAAGTTTCTATTTAATGTTCATGGTTTATGTTCATGATTTAATGTTTGTCCAAGTTGCATGATTTATATTAGATTCTAAGTGCAAATATTTATTTAAGAATAAAATGGTAAAGTTTTGAGAAAATGAATGAAGTCTATTTTTAAGACTTAAAGTTAAGTGAGTTGATGTTCATGTTTAAGTTCCTTGCATCTTTTAAGAGTTTTGAAGTTCATGTTTAAGATTTTAAGTTTAAAGTTCCATGATGTTTACGTTAAAATTCTTCAAGTTCAAGGTATCATGTTATGTATGTTCAAGTCATTTTATGTTTAAAGTATTTTGAAGCTATAATGATATCAATATGCTTATTTTAATCTTGCTGAGTCCTTTAAACTCACTATACTTGAATGGTGCAGTTGGTTTAGCAGTTTGGATTTAAAAAGCTTGGGTAGCACGGCTGAAGAGTCCAAGAGGCGAAGACATTGCATGACACAATAGTTCAAAAGCTCTGATGTATTTAAAGAGAAAATATTTATCTATGTTTATTTATGTTATGTTTTTATAATATTTTATGTACGATGTTTAAATGTAATGGTTTAATTATTTTCATTGTCAGTCTTTTAAAGATGAGTTTTGAGGATCTCAAATGTTTCGTCTTTCAAATGTATTTTATATACATAGTTAATTAATTGAACTCACTTTCCCCTATCCTCTTTAAATGTTAGTAGCAGGTTTTGACGTGCCGTATCTTAGATGGACTTAAATGTAGGGTTGCATCCATGTTTCATATAATGAATTTGTTGATTTACTAGGGCGATGCACTCCCAGCATAGTTTAAAAAGTTTTGAAAAATTTCCTCATTTTTTTCCGCAACTCTTTTATTAATTCTTTTAAAATACGGGACGTCACACCCACAATGTCCGATGTGGCAGAGTTTCCCATAAATAATTTTCTTCCAGAAGTTGGAGTGTATGTGGAAAACATCTCCTTATCAGATATATGTGGTGGGTAGCACCCATATCAACCCACCACTCATTGGGGTTGTCCACCACATTCGTTTCAGATACAGCTGCGGTTAAATCCAAATCAGTTATATCAAATGACACTGACCTTTCTTGAGCCACATTTGGCTTGTTGTTTTTCTTTCTTTGGAAGCCTGCAATCTTTTGCTTTATGAATTGGTTTTCCGCAATTGTAGCAACTTCCTTGAAACTTCTTCTTTTGGTTTGATTGATATTTTTCTTTCTCAGCCATGAACTTCCTCTTCTTTCCCTTATTGTTACTTGACTCCATGATATTCACCTTTGCTGATAACTTGTTGTTACTTTTTTGGTGTTTCGATTGTCCTCTTTTATCCTTAATCTCACAATTAGATCCTCCATCCCCATATTCTTTCTCTTGTGCTTCAGATAGTTCTTGAAGTCCTTCCACAACGGAGGGAGTTTCTCAATTAGCGCAGCAACTTGGAAGGGCTCACTTAGACTCATCGCTTCCGCATGAATTTCGTGCAGTAGTACTTGCATTTCTAGCACTTGATTCACCACGGATTTGAAGTCTATCATCTTAAAATCCAGAAAGCGTCCTACAATGAATTTTTTAAGACCAGCATCCTTCGCTTTGTACTTTTTTTCAAGCATCTCCTAGAGATCATTTGTGGTTTAATTTTGACTTGACAATACACATTGTACAATGCATTTTCAAGTCCATTTAGTATATATTTTTTTCATAGGAAGTCGCTTTGATTCCATGCATCAATCACAGCCCTCCTACGGGGATCAATCTCGTCTTCATAAATGCTTGGTGGATCTTCCTTAAGGAACCTTGTCAAACTCAAGGTTGTGAGATAGAAAAATATTTTCTGCTTCCAACATTTGAAGTCTGTGCTACTAAACTTTTCCGGTTTCTCCCCATGCATCGCAGAAACATTGGTTGTTGATGTAGTATCCATCTTCAAATTTCAGAAAAACTTCTTAATCTTGTGGATATATATGAATGGTGTTGGGACTGTTTTTAAGATGGCAAAAATCAAAAACAAATTCGAACTGTTGAGGCTCGTGTTGAACATGATATTCTTAAGAAGTATTTACCCGATCTTGGTGCTGACGGAATTCGACAAACTTCTCCCAAGATACAACAACAACAAATTCTCCCCGAAGTCGAGTTCGGACGGTCCGAACGTGTTCGGAGGCTACGAAGCCAGTTCGGACGGCCCGAACTCCGTCTATAAATAGAGGAGCCGAGATTCATTTTCAGATGCACCAATCACCTCTCTTCTCTCGATTTCTTAATCTTCCAGCTTAGATCTAGGGTGTTCTAAGCATCCCATTGGGAATCCGGAAGTGGCATAGCGATCCAGGCGTCGTAGCGGAGTTGTGGCCTAGTTTTGAGGCAAGCAACAACAACAGGCTGACGACGGACGCATGTTTAGCTTTTGCTTCCTAAAAATATTTAGGAGTATGCAATAGCTTAGTTAAGGCTTTTAGAGCACTATAATGATATTAGTATCATTTGGCAGTGTAGTGCGGATTATAGGCGTGGACCTAGAGCTGGTAGAGCTTGCCTAGTATTTAAGGTACGAAAGTACTGTTCGAGATATCCTGACTGAGTATGCCTGTATTATGTGACTGCATTATTTATATGACATGATTATATGTTGCATACATTTTCATCTTGAGCTATCTCTTTTGAGATGTCTGTTTGTAGGGTTTTACCCTATCCTGTTAGTGGATGGACTTCCATAAATTTGGGTCCGGAGTATCCACTGGTTTTCGGTATGGGATCCACCTACTGAAGCGACGGTACAACGTGCTACATACCAGGGCCCGGTCTGTCTTTGTTATCCGATTCTTGACCTCTAGTCAGTAGATGGTACACTTGCATGCATGTATACTCATACTCTCGTGCTGAGCATTTTATGCTCACGTCTCGTACTTTGTATATCTGGACACCCTATTCCATGGGGCAGGTTTGCGATTGGATGAGGTGAGTGGATCCAAGAGGGGCTAGGCAGTGGATGGCCAGCTGGAGCTTCGCCTAGGGTTTTATTTGTATTGGGTTGATACAGTATTCGATTTGGTTGTATAACTATTTGGGTATTTGTAGATTCCTTTCCTTGGGATTGTATAATATTTATGGCTTCTGCAGTTTAATTCTGGTTATTGTTTATTTAAGTTAATTGCATGCTTAAGTTTCTAATTAGTATGTGATCTCGGTAAGGGTCACTACATTTATGGTATCAGAGCATGCATAGTATTCTTGGGATTTAGATTCTTCATAAGGTAATCGTGAGGTAATTTTGTAGATGGCAGATTGTGATGATCAGAGTAGTCATGGCAGTATCGGTGGACGTTGGGGTGATGGCGATCCGGAACGTCGTGGGGAACGCCATCATCGTCCTCACGATGAGAACCATTTCAGTTTGCGCTGATTCTTACAGATGGGTCCTAAGCCCTTGGTTGGAGGCGAGACTCCGGAGGATGCGGAGAACTGGCGCATGGAGACTTGTTTTCAGACATTTCACTGTACTGAGGAGCAGAAGATGGAGACTTTTGGTTATCTTCTGGATGGGCGAGCCCGTAAGTGGTGGAGATTCACTTCTGCACCATTCGTGGCAGCGAGAGGAGTTGCTACTTGGGCCGAGTTTCGCACAACTTTTCAGAAGTTGTACTTTCCTCCTGCACTCCGTTAGGCGAAGGCGGGTGAGTTACTGAGTTTACGTCAGGGATATATGAAGATTGACGAGTATCAGTAGAAGTTCTTTGATCTGTTGTCCTATTGCCCCAAGATTGCTGACAGCTCTGAGATGAAGTACAATCTGTTCCTTCAGGGTCTTAACTCGGAGATTCACGATAGGGTGGCGGTCGGTGATGATATGACTTATGAAGGTTTGATGAGCCATTGTCACCAGGCAAAGGATAGCGTTCGACGTAATAGGTTTTCTCTCAGTCTAGACCTGCGAGTTCTTTGGGTCCCCGTGCTCAGTATTTCAAGAATTCCGGATCTACTTGTTCTTCCTCTGGTTCCGGTGGTGTTGTTCATTTTGGGAAGAAGGAGAAGTGCGACCATTGTGGGAAGAACCATCCGACAGACAGATGTCGTAAAGCTTCTGGGGCATGTTTCCGTTGTGGGGAGGTTGGTCATCTTCGGAGGGATTGTCCATTAGCTGGGGGAGGCGGTTCAGGTTCTGGTTCAGGATCGGGTTCTCAGGCTACCGTTCAGCAGAGGTCACAGGGACAGTCTGCTGGGAGTTCTCACTTGAAGCCACGGAATTCTGGCCAGGTGTTTGCCTTGAGGCATGATCAGACAGTGGAGGATAATGATAAGGTCATCGCAGGTACATTTCTGTTATATGGCATACCTGCTCTTGTACTCATTGACACTGGTGCATCTCATTCCTTTATTTCTGCACGTTTTGTTAAGAGGCATAAGTTACCATGCATTGCACTAGACGTAGTAGTTTCTGTTTCTAATCCGACGGGTCAATCTGCTTTGGCTAAGCGTCTAGTGATGGGTTGCCCTTTAGAGTTCAAAGGAAACATTCTGATAGCAAATCTCATGGTTCTTGCGATGGATGACTTCGATTGTATTCTGGGGATAGACATGTTGACTACCTATCGAGCTTCAGTAGACTGTTATCAGAGATTAGTACGCTTTCATTCTGATGAGAGTGATAGCTGGTTTTTCTATGGTGAGGGAGCGCGACCCCCGATGCCGTTGGTATCAGCTTTGAGAGCCTGTCGGGCTCTAGAGTCTGGCGGGGAAGGTTACCTCATCTATGCAGTTGACTTGTCCACTAAGAGCGTTGGGATAGAGAGTATTCCGGTTATGAATGAATTTCCAGATGTATTTTCTGATGAGATTCCGGGTTTTCCTCCTGCTAGGGAAGTCGAGTTTGGCATAGAGTTGATGCCGGGTACTTCGCCTATTTTTCGAGCACCATATCGTCTGGCTTCGTCAGAGATGCGAGTGTTGAAGAATCAGTTACAGGATCTTTTGAACAAGGGGTACATTCATCCTAGTGTATCTCCTTGGGGAGCTCCTTTTTTTTTGTGAAGAAGAAGGATGAGTCTATGCGGTTGTGCATTGAATATCGGCAGCTGAACCGAGTTACTGTGAAGAACAAGTATCCTTTGCCTCGTATTGATGATATGTTTGATCAGTTGCAGGGTACTTCGGTTTACTCCAAGATTGACTTGAGATCTGGGTATCATCAGATGAGAGTCTGAGATCAGGACGTAGCCAAGACTGCATTCCGTACTCGCTATGGGCATTACGAGTTTCTAGTTATGCCTTTTGGTTTGACTAATGTGCCGGCTATTTTTATGGATCTGATGAACCGCGTTTTCAGGGAGTTTCTGGATAAGTTTGTCGTGGTTTTCATTGACGACATTCAGGTGTATTCGCGTGATGCAGACGAGCATGTTTCTCACTTACGGTTGGTACTGCAAACTCTTCGAAATGAGCAGTTGTACGCCAAGTTGAGTAAGTGTGAGTTCTGGATAGATAGAGTGGTCTTTCTTGGCCATATTATATCCAAGGAGGGGATCTCTGTTGATCCAAGCAAGATTGAGGCTGTGCTTAATTGGTCGCATCCGACGACGGTTGCTGAGATCCGTAGTTTTCTAGGTCTAGCAGGATATTATCGTCGCTTCATTCTGAACTTCTCACATTTAGCTCGACCATTGACACAGCTTACCCGCAAGGGTGTTGATTTCGAGTGGTCCTCAGAGTGCGAAGAGAATTTTTGTAAACTTCGACGACGGTTGACTTCTGCGCCAGTGTTGTCTTTACCGTCAGGATCTGGAGGGTATGTGGTGTACACGGATGCTTCTCTTCAAGGGTTAGGTTGTGTTCTGACTCAGAATGGGCATGTGATCGCATACGCTTCTAGACAGTTGAAGTTGCACGAAGACAATTATCCAGTTCATGATTTGGAGTTGGCAGCCATTGTGTTCGCTTTGAAGATCTGGCGTCATTATCTGTATGACGAGAAATTTGAGATCTTCACCGACCACAAGAGTCTCAAGTATTTGTTCACTCGGGCAGAGTTGAACATGAGGCAGAGACGTTGGATGGACTTGCTTAAGGACTATGATTGCAAGATTAAGTACCATCTGGGAGCAGCTAATCTCACCGCTGATGCCTTGAGTTGCAAGGTGCGACTATCCGCACTGCAGAATTGTTCGATGTCTAGCGCGAACGAGGATTGTTGTTCTTCAGGGTATACCTTCAAGCACAAGAAAGGTATGCAGAGTATCCAGATATTTTCGATACTATCTGAGCCAGCTTTGTATTCGCGGATTCGAGATGCTCAGATGTCTGATTCGAAGACCCAGCGTTTGGCTTGCCTAGCTAACGAGGGTAGCACGTCTGGATTTCACTATCAGTCAGATGGTTTTCTGTGTTTTTCTGGTAGGCTTGTGATCCCGGAGGATGAAGAGTTGCGAGAAGAGATCTTGTCTCAGGCCGCACTAAGTTGAGTATTCATCCGGGGAGCAACAAGATGTACAAGAATCTACGTACTCGATTTTGGTGGAAGGGAATGAAATGCAACGTGTATCAGTATGTTTCAAAATGCTTGGTTTGTCAGCAGGTCAAGGCAGAGCACCGACGACCTGGAGGTTTGCTTCATAGTCTGCCTATTCCTGAGTGGAAATGGGAGCTTATCACGATGAATTTTGCGACCCATTTGCCGGTATCCTCGAGGAATTGTGATGCTATCTGGGTTGTGGTAGACCGACTTACCAAGTCAGCGCATTTCATTGCCTATAGCCGAGAGTACTCTGTGGATCGTATGGCGCGGTTGTAAATTCAGGAGATCGTTCGACTTCATGGAGTTCCTGTGAGCATTGTCAGCGATCGAGACCCCAGGTTTACTTCTAGGTTCTGGGGGAGTGTTCAGCGTGCGATGGACACTACTCTCAGTTTGAGTACTGCCTATCATCCAGAGACAGATGGACAGTCAGAGCGTACTATCCGTACTTTGGAGGATATGCTTTGAGCTTGCACTATGGATTTTGGTCCAGCCTGGCAAGATCATTTGCCATTGATTGAGTTCGCGTACAACAACAGCTATCATAGTAGCATTGGGATGACACCTTTTGAGGCGTTGTACGGGCGACATTGTCGTACTCCACTCTTTTGGGAAGAAGTGGGGGAGAGACAGGCTGAGGGACCGGAGTTAGTCCAGCAGGCAGCAGATGTTGTTGATCAGATCGAGAAACAGATTAATATTGCACAGGATCGTCAGGCCAACAATGCTAATACCAAGCGTAGGCCTTTGCAGTTTGATGTTGGAGAGAAAGCGTTTCTGAGAGTTTCACCTTTCCGCAGGATTCTCAGATTTGGCCTCAAGGGCAAGTTGTCTTCCAGGTTTATCGGTCCGTTTGAGATCTTGGAGAGCATTGGCGATCTGGCTTATCGTTTGGCCTTGCCACCATATATGTCTAGTATCCACGACGTGTTCCACGTATCTTTGTTGCGATGGTATGTGACGGATCAGTCTCATATTCTGCAGCCGTATGAAATTGAGGTGGATACGGATTTGACTTATGTAGAGAGACCTATTCGTATCCTGGATCGTAAGGATAAGGTCTTGCGGAATAAAGTTATTCCTCTGGTTTTAGTTCACTGGCAGCGCCGAGGCACTGAAGAGGACACTTGGGAGCTGGAAAGCAGGATGCGTTCAGAACATCCTGAGTTATTTTGATTTTGGTTTTCGAGTTGTATCCAATTGTGAACTCTGTAAACATTTGATTTGAATAAAGAATGTTTCTGCATGTTGTTTCGCTTTCAGTACTTAAGATTTGATTTTGAGGACGAAATATCTTAAGTGGGGGAGAATGTAGTAGCCCGTAACCAAATCAGGTAATTAAGGGAAATAATCGCAATTAGGAACCTTGAGTTCGGACGCTCCGAAGGGAAGATCGGAGGCTCCGAACGTGATCGAACGATCCGAAGCCAGGATCGGAGGCTCCGAACGTGTTCGGACGCTCCGTCGGCAGGTTCGGACGGCCCGATCGGAGTCCTGTATTATGTCATTGCTTACGTCAGCAAGATTACGTCATTGCTGACGCATTGATGGGACTTCGGACGCCCCGAAGTCGAGTTCGGACGGTTCGAACGTGTTCGGAGGCTCCAAAGCCAGTTCGGACGGCCCGAACTCCGTCTATAAATAGAGGAGCCGAGATTCATTTTCAGATGCACCAATCACTTCTCTTCTCTCGATTCCTTAGTCTTCCAGCTTAGATCTAGGGCGTTCTAAGCATACCATTGGGAATCCGAAAGTGGCAGAGCGATCCAGGCGTCGTAGCGGAGCTGTGGCCTAGTTTTGAGGCAAGCTACAACAACGGGATGACGACGGACGCATGTTTAGCTTTTGTTTCCTAAAAATATTTAGGAGTATGCAATACCTTAGTTAAGGCTTTTAGAGCACTATAATGATATTAATATCATTTGACAGTGTAGTGCGGATTATAGGCGTGGACCTAGAGGTGGTAGAGCTTGCCTAGTATTTAAGGTACGAAAGTATTGTTCGAGATATCCTGACTGAGTATGCATGTATTATGTGACTGCATGATTTATATGACATGATTATATGTTACATACATTTTCATCTTGAGCTATCTCTTTTGATATGTCTGTTAGTAGGGTTTTATCCTATCCTGTTAGTGGATGGACTTCCATCGATTTGGGTCCGGAGTATCCACTGGTTTTTGGTATGGGAGCCACCTACTAAAGCGACGGCACAACGTGCTATATACCAGGGCCCGATCTGTCTTTGTTATCCGATTCTTGACCTCTAGTCAGTAGATGGTACACTTGCATGCATGTATTCTCATACTCTCGTGCTGAGCGTTTTATGTTCACGTCTCGTACTTTGTGTATCTGGACACCATATTCCATGTGGAAGGTTTGCGATTGGATGAGGCGGGTGGATCCAAGAGGGGCTAGGCAGTGGATGGCCAGCTGGAGCTTCGCCTAGAGTTTTATTTGTATTGGGTTGATACAATATTCGATTTGGTAGTATAACTATTTGGGTATTTGCAGATTCATTTCCTTGTGATTGTATAATATTTATGGCTTCCGCAATTTAATTCTGGTTATTGTGTATTTAAGTTAATTGCATGCTTAAGTTTCTGATTAGTAGGTGATCTCGGTAAGGGTCACTACAAAACCACAAGTTCAATAACAAAAAATGATATAAACTCTCTTTTCAGAAGAAGCAGAAGAATATGAATGAATGCAGATGTTTTTGCAGATAAAACTGAATGAATCTTTTTGAATGAACTTTAATATGATATTTAAAGTTTTTTTTCAAGCAGAGACATGTTGTTTCACCATGTGGTACAACTTTTGGTCCAAAAAACTGATCATAACCACCCAAGGAATGAAATGGCATTAAAAAACTCAAAAAAAGAATGCACTTTAATTTTTCGTGAAAAAATGTCACAAGCGCCTAGGCGCCACTTTCGGGGCGCCTTAGCGCCTCCAGCCTGGCCTTGCGCCACCCCAAGCGCCTAAGCGCCCTTTTCAAGTGCTTAGGCCCCCCTGCTCGCTTGGGCAAATGCCCAGGCAGCAGGACCGGTAAAGGGGCGCAATTTTTGGCGCCCCTGCGCCTCAATTATTATTATTTTTTGGATTTTTTTCCCCTTTCATTGTCTTTTTCCGAGTTCATCATGCTTAATTTCAATTTATTAAGCACAAATAAAATTTCATACATAATATGATTAAGAGATGGATTTATTTTTATTTATTAAGAGAGGGAAAAAAAAACAAAGGAAACAAATAATAGAGGTATGCATGCTTTCTTTCTTATCTTTTCTTTTTTAAAATTATGTAAAAAAGCACACATGTCACCTAACATCCAAAATTATGATTTTGGATAAAAGGTTATGAAAATGAATTATTAGAGTGGGTCGGTCTGCAACTCGTTATTAAATGTGGCAGTTCGATTTTTCGACAGGTTGAAAAATTACTATTCAATAATTCATCTATTATATATATAAATATACATGGTGGTGCAAAAAAGTCCATAGAGAACAAAACCAAATATCGTCATTGTTCTAAATATTCGTATATAATTAACTAACCATAAGTTAAATTTCACACATCAATTGCATAGATTTTCCTTGGGAATCTTGAACGATGTAATTAATTAAGGGTAAATTGCATATATCACCCATGTGAAATCGCGTGTTTGCTGATAACCCTTATGAAAATTTTTTGAGCTAGAAGCCCCTTATGATTCTAAATTTGTAGCATACACCCCCTTCTGGCTAAAAAAATGACTAAAATGCCCTTAATGTTATAAAATAATTTAATATTAAAATATATTTCGTGTATGAAAAATATTATGATAAAATAATTATATATAATTTTCATAGTTATTTAAATAAAATTTGATTATTTTACTCAATTAAATATAAAATTATAAAACAAAATTAATTTAATTATTTATTTAAGCAAGGGTATTTTTGTCAATTTTTAACTGAAAAGGGTGTGTATGTTACAAATCTAGAATCACATGGGGTTATTAGCTTAAAAAAAATTCATAGGGAATTATTAACAAACTCGGGATTTCACAGAGGTAATGTATGCAATTTTTCCATTAATTAATAATTTTCTTGTCGTGATATGAGAAACTCTTGAACATGTAAATTGTGAAGGAAAGATAAAAGTTATACTTTCAAAAAGTTACGCTATAACTAAATTATTTTATTCGATAACTCAATCATAACGCAACATAACCTATATAGTTATTAGTGTAAAGAGTCCTGGTAAATTAAAACAGGCCACCAGATTCACATGAAGCAACATTCTTAATTAAAGCAAGTGGAGAGATTATATGCATGAGTTTCCGTAGTTCCAAGTACAAATTAATGTTAAAGTAGATAAAAATCTCTGGCTCTTATTTTTTCAAGAATCCCAAAAGCTAGACAGCTTGCGGGCACTGTGAAAGCTCAAAGAAATTTCAACCCTTTTACCTTTTTTATTATATATTTTTTAATTAACAGAACATTTCTTTTTTGGGCTTAATGCATAAATTCAGTATTTCGAAAAGTGTCTTTTTGACCCTTTTCCAAGTTTTTATATTGTGGCAAATTGATTTTTAATTTGATGTTGTGCATGGTTAGGCAAATATTGGAAAGATCATTAATAATAATTATACAAGGGAGGCAAAACAATGGGTGAAAAATATAACTTCAATATATTAATTAAGTTATATTATTCATCTACTACTTATAATTAATCAGCGATATATTAAATTCTTCTATGAGTCCATGCATGCATGCATGAATGAAATTGCATACAGGTTTCCGGGGATTAATGTTAATTCGAAGATTTTAAGTATGCACGATTAAACTATGATAGACACGAGGAAATTACATTTATAATATTATAACTCACATATTTTTCATTTTTATTCATGTTATCGGTCAATTAACAGTTTTAATTCACTAACTGATCACATTTTTAAATTTTAGTCTTTTATTTTTAATTGAAATATTGATATGGGATATTGCGTTGGACAAGCCAATAATATCCGTCACCACGTCATCGTTTTTCAGTGATACGTCGTGCAAATTTGTAGAGTAAAACCACAAATTGACCATTAATAATATAACCGGAAATTGTCTCAAACTTCATATATTACCAACAATATCTTTCTCGACGAGCATATGCATTACCACACTAGTTATGCATTATTTCCAAACTAGTATATTAATCTAAAAATTTACCCCGCACACATAAAAAATAATGAATGAGGAATTCTCCAAGTCATAGAAAAATGGTCCCAAAGTGCTCAAATAAAGATATTAATTTTTTTATGGGGCGCAACTTTTTAGATTTCTACTATCTTCCTAGCTAGATGCCCTTGCATAATAAATACCAAACAAAGTAGCAATTAATTAACAATATATGCATCTAAGGACAATTATTGGTGATAAGAATAGTGGTGATCATTGAGTTCAATAACGTAAAATGATCTACTTCTTTCGGGTAAAAACACGTAATGTTTTTGTTTTCTTTTGACCTTTGATTTTGTGTGTTCAGTTTATATTATTTAAAAAAAAAAAAATTAAGATGGTTGGTAAGTTACCACCAATACAATTTAATAAATCTCACTTCGGAATCTGAGAAGTTGGTTTTCCTTTCTCGACCTAAAGTTCTACGACTTCGTTCATAATTCAAACATCCTTTTGGGGGATGTCAATGGAAAATTACCCAAAAAATTTTACGTGTAGTAATGACTAAAATCATGCAATATAAACGAGAAAATATTAATAGCGATTAATACGTGAAAAATATGAGAATGCAAATATATTATAACTAATCGAAATAATTGATTGAGTTGGAGACGAGTTTCATACGCATACTTCTAATCCCATATCTATATAAAAAAAAAAAACTAGGATCAATGTTGGAATTAAACGTACAATGGTAGATGAAAATCATCATCTAAATCTCATAATTTCGTGTTAAATTATCGAGAAATTTAGATAAATAAAGCAGAAGCTTGCATACTTGAATCGGCTAATTGCATTAATTTCTATATGAAAAGTCTAAAAAACATAAAAACCCCTAAAAAATATTAATAGACTAATGAATCCTTCCTTTTTTTAAAAAAAAAAAATAGCACATTTCACTCCTATGTTATACAAACTCAATTAAGTACATTTACCCCATCTGATAGAGGATTTTATTTTAATTTTTTTAAAACATGAGGTCTAACATGTTATTAATTTTACATAAGGTGTTTTTTTATTTGTCACAAGGAGTGTTGATGCAATTAACCCATACCTGAATCTATAACAACTGTTATTCCTGATATTTGCATGGTTTTATTTTCCAGATCAACACGATTTGTCTTTCTCTCGCACGCTCAACCTCTTAATAGATATAAAATAAAATAGATCAACTTTGTCGTTTGGTGACCTGAGGAGCATGAGTTCAAAGTGGGTTGAGTTCGCTGGGTTGGCCCGTCCCGCCCTAGCTACTAAATAGGTAGGTTGTGTTGACAAATTTCCAATCTGCTTAAATAGTGGGTCGCCCTGCCCCGCCCCGCCAAGTGGTGGGTTAAGCGGTCCAACCCGCTAAATATAACTAAAAATTAGTGAGTTGGCCCGCCGCGCACCACAAAAATAGGCAGGTTGGATTGATAATTTTCCAACCCGCTTAAATGGTGGCCGGCCTGCCCCGCCAACTGGCGGGTTTTGGTGGGTTGCGGATTGGCCCGTCCCACCGGCCCGTTTTTACAGCTCTCTGCATGACCCCTTATCTATATGTTGAGTTTCTATTAAAGTTCATCAATCAAATAGAAAAAGTTAATTTGCTTAATTAGCCTCTACACGTCACACTCTATCAGGGAATAATTCATGCTACCTATAAGGACACTATTTCATGATAGATTTAAGGGTGATCATTCACCAATACACGCGGAGTTCACTAAAAAATTAGTGGACCCCACATATATTGATAAATGTCAACCGTTAGATATATATCAAGGTAGTGCCCTTACAGGTAGCATCTAACTACATTAGATATATTAAATCCCGAATAACCGCAATGTCTTATTTAGATCACTTTAATTATGGGATTAACTAACCTTATTTGACCGTTCACAGTTATATATACATAATTATTTACACATAAATCCAACAGTTGGATCTACGTGCCGACAATTAACTCTGAAATCAAATGAAATTAGTATGGAATAATTTGGCATAATTAATTTGGACGAGCTAGAATTCAAAGCCATGTACGTATATCTTCTGAGGAAGAATCATCTGTATGAATGTATATATTTTTAGAAAATTCGAAAAAGAATGGTCAGTGACTTACAGAAGTTGAGAAGAAATTAAAGGTGGAATGGGACCTCAATAAAGCAATGGAAAACATGCCATTAAGTGTTCTTCCTGTTTAGTCATGACTCTACTTTAATTAGGAAGCAACGATCCAAGTTGCATGTTCTTTTGCCTCATTACACTTTTACTAGAGAGCATCATGTTTTATATGAAACTTCATTTCACAAAATTACGGCCATCAATTAATTAAATAGAAAATAAAAGATCCGTAATTAAATATATGTCGAAATGATCTTTTGATGTCGTGTTTAGATGGATTGATTTGATTTAAGTACACGTGTTTAACTCAAAAAAATTTCAAATTTGTATTTTAAATGGTACCTATATATGCACGAATGAGATACTAGTTTAATAAAATATCATACAAGTAGTATTTAACTCTTTTACAACGATCCTAGAAACATTAATTTTTTTTTTCTTGCATTTTTATTTAAAAATAAATTCTGAACCATTTAGTTAGTGGGATGAGATAATAAATATATGATATATAATAGATGGATGTGATAAATAAATCCATATATAAGAATAGCATGATATTAACTAATTGGATCAAAAGTTGTCGTTGAACAGAATAAAGATATATATACATGTAATCGATTAATGTCGTATCTTTCATATAAAAAAGTTTTTTAAGTATTGACGTAATTCAATATTAGACGCGACCACATAATTTCATTTCATTTTTTTTTATAATTAGAATATGTATATACATGAGAATCTAGCCAGAACTAATTCTCTATATATGTAATATTATAATCATATTTAATTAATTCATAATAATCCACTAAACGTGCAAGTATAATTAAGCTAATTAGATTCCCTGCGCACCCTCGGATCCACCTCCAATCTGGCAGTATAAATTCAAGACAACTTCACATCCAACAAAACATAACAAAAACACAACATATACATTAGAAACCCCTCCAAGCTATAGCCCCAAGGTTGCCCAAAAAAATAAAAATAAAAAAAAGAATCCCAAAAATGGCAGGCAACAACAGCAGGCAGAGAAAATCTTCTTCATTCAGCCTGTTCGGCTTGTTCAAAGCTGGCAAGAACTCGAGGGCGAGACGAGGAGGAGACGAGACGAGGGGCGAGCACGTGAAGGCGTACAAAGTGTATCCGAGTGATGAAGACAGAGGCCGGTGGGTTTCGGAGCCTGGGATTGACAATAAGGCCTCTGCTTACATCTCTTTAACTACTGATAAATGGGAGAAATCAGCATGCACTGCCTAATTTATTAAATATATTTGTTCAACATTTGTTATCATGTAGTATATATTATTAATTATTTGTGAGTTTTATTTGTTCTAGATTAAATAAGTTGAAGATTTAATGTATAATACAATGATGTTTCATTATTTGGCGATTAATTAGAATCTTTATTATATTTCAGCAAACTTTGAGCGACACATGTTTTCTCCAGAAACATGAAAGTAAGGTTTCAAATTAAATAACATTTAAATCATATATATACACACATATATATAGATTTGCTACATTCAATTATATTACTAATTAGCCAGTATATGATTTTATGTTTCGTCAAAATGATATTATTAGAATTTAGATATGTTCAGCTTTGTTTATTAACAAGTAACCTGCAGGAATGTTTGAGTTCTTTAATGCAAAGTGAGTAATTGGAATCATACAAATTAGAAACAATTTTATCGTCTATTAATTTTATGGTGTGGATATATATACATATACATATATATACACGAGTTAGAATTGAAGTTCAAAGTTGATTTATTTAGAAATAATTAATTTTGGGTTTTCTTCGGAGGAAATTATTATTTTGGTCCAATAATTAGTGCGCGTTTTAAATTTTTGGTTATGTTTTCAGTCAATTACTACCTTCATCCACTAATTTGTATGCTTTTGATTTTAGTATTTTTTTTATCGAAGTGATAACGTGATACCGAAAAATGCCGATGTGGCTGTAGAAAATATTGAGCAATCAATTTCACGTAAACACTCCAATGAAAATAACTTAAATTGAAAAAAAAAAAGTGCATATTAATGGACTATGATTGTGGAGATATACAAAAAAAAAATTAAACAATAAACGTATGAGTTACAGGACAAAGAATGTAATTTTTCCATTCATTTATATAATTAAATAATTGAAATTCAAAGTATATTGATTATTTTAAAATTAAATCTTTTGAAATTTGTAATATCTGATCTTTGAATTAACGAGTCTTGACACTAAAATTGGTTCATGTGTTAATGTTTTAATGTTCTTATTGCAGTAAATAAATTTGAACAACAAATTGTACGTTCCAATAAATTTTTTGTTTTATTTAATTCAATGGGATGAGAGTAAAAGAATAGTTTGAGGTTTGTTTTGTTTAAAATTGTAGCGACGTGGATGGGCCTCTTTGTGAGAAAACACAAATGTTTAAAAGATCTTATACTTCTTGGCGCGCGCATTATTTTAATCAATAAATTGTATCTAGATCGGAATTAATTACCTCATCTTGGCGCATTATTTTAATTAATAAATTGTATCTTGATCCGAATTACCACCTCATATAAGTTGAACGAGTTATATATATATATATATATATATATATATATATATGTATGTATATACTTATTTCGATTATTTTGGTCCACCTATGGTCGGATATGTTTTTAGTCAAAAAAACGTTGATCACGATTCATGTAGTGACTAAATCATATTTTTATATCACAATCGTTGAATTTTTCCGGTGGAATGCATAATACTTGTAAAATTCATTTGATTTGTTTGAAATTTATAAAAATTACTCCCAAGTAAATTGATTTCCCTCCAAAATTAAAAAGAAGTTAAATTTTTTCACGTCTGCTTTAGTCGTCCTCTAATCGGTGTTTTTGGACGAAAATTGAACATTCAAGTGGTAAATTGACCAAAATAGCCAATTTTCTTTTAATATTTTCTCTCTCTTTTATAAGGGATCTCTCACAGCTGAAATTATAAATCTGTTTTTGGTTTCTTGAGGCCCAACATTTAAGAGTCGACTTAGACCCTGAAATTTCTCATATATAGCATTGATTGTATATATCATACAAAAATTATACATGTTTTATATTTACTTTAATTACCCAAATATATTGAAATATTGTCCCACATCGGAAGGATATAATTCCTGGGAGCTTTTAATATAGACAAGGGCAACCCTCACCTCTTGAGCTAGCTTTTGAGGTGAGTTAGGTCCAAATCTTATTTCTAACAAAATACAAATCGTTGTCTTGCCGTTTGCTTATACACATTATATTATCGGGACAATCCCCAACAAAATAACATGAGTCAAATATTTATTAAAAAAAATGACACCCTCGTGCATTTGAATACACTCAAAATACAGTTGAAAGGCTGTTTTTAAAAAAAATAAAGTTTGGACAAGATTATTCTTTTATATTTTTTCTTATAATTATCATCACATGACGAGCTTTGTAGTCTTCCCCCGAGTTCCCGGACCAAGGGAGAGGAACATGAAAAAGATCCCCGTTCAATTATTAGTCAGTTCGTATTTAAGGATTCTCTCTTTTGTGTTGCTCAACTTTAACCTAGGAGTTATTGACCTCAAATAACATAAGATACTAGAGACACAGTAGCATGCAAAAAGCCCTATAGCAGAAGCAAATATATATATATGCTCAAAGAACCTAAGATACAGAGACAACAGTGCATGCAAAAAGCCCTGTAGCAGAAGCAAAGATGCTACCTACATTTGCCTTTTTCTGAATAGCTCTTACCCTATGTTCAATTATAACCATCTAAATTAAATTACCTCTTTTTCTTTGTACTATTTATAAAAGGAAACTGTTTTTTTTTTTGTTCATTATCTTGTAAATTTTTTTGTTTTAGTCTATTAATTTTTCAAATTTTGGTTTTGGTACACTAAAATTTTAATTTTCGGTAATTTTGGTCTAATTTCTGACGTGCCAGCTTGATATGTAAACATTTTTTAGTGTCACGTCATCATTTTCAGGTGTCATATCTGTATTTCTTTATGTCACATCAGCCTTTGGACCAAATAGTCGAAAACTAAAAGTTTGTGTACTAAAAGTTGAAAACTAAACTTTGAAAGTGAATGTGTCAAAACAGAAAAACTAGAAAAATTAATAGACCAATTTTTTTTTTTACAAGTCATATCAAATTTTGGCTAATATTCCTTGGGTCATGCTTAAGAATTGTTCGTCTTTCGACCTATCGATAGATCGATATATTATAACATTTCAGTATGTAATTAAAAGTTATATAACATGGATTTGAAATTTAGAAGTATCTCATACAAATCGATATGATGGAGATAAATTATATTGTAAAGTAGTTTTTATTTTTTTATGTGAACTAGAGCCATCAAAACGGGTGAGATGGGACGACCCGCAACCCACTGCATTTGCACCCATCATGCTATTTGGACGTGGTAGGAATTTCCCAACTCAACCCTCTTGTTTGGCTAGATAGAACAGTTGGCTCGCAACCCGTCATAATCCACCATATGACAGAATGAGACAGGTTGACCCAACGATCTAAGCTTTAATTGGAAGATAATCATTTAGAGTGGGAAATAGTCTCGTCAAAGACTGAAAGACTCATAAAGATTGAAATATTGAAATATATCGTTCTGAAAATTAATTTATTAAGGGCACTGCCCATGGGGTGACATAGAACTTCCCCAAACGGACAAACACAACTTTAGTTTGTTAATCATTATACTCATTTTTTTAGTTTAATTTTACTACTACCTTTTCTCTTTTGAAAGAACAACCATCTGAATACTAGATTTGCAAATCTTGCATCCAACAAACGAGATTATTGCAAGTCCAATCTATTAAGCAGCGCAGCGGCTCAAGCATAACATTTGATTAGTTGCTCTCTCATCAAATATAATTATTGTAATCCAACCAATTTTTTTCGATCTCATGAATATTTGCACTCCATTCAAATATTTGACATTGACTTCAGTACCAAATGTATGACCAAGCGCGGGTTTGATGTTTTACCAAAATTTATAGTTGGTAGTAACTGGCAGTGGTACAATTCTAATATTTTAAATGGTCTAGCATCTTAAACATCATATTTCGATCGTTCTTCTGGTAAAAAAATTATTACACCCTAAAAAATAATCCTGGCTTTTATCCAATTGTCACCTTTGTTTATTTCATGTTCTTTATGGCAAGAAATTTTGTTTCTTTCTTTTTTTTTTTTATTTAAAAAAGATTGAAATTGTCGAATTTTCTATTTATATTTATACGTCTATACTAGGGGTGCAAACGAACCGAATCGAGCCGAATAATGGTAAAATTTTAAGGCTCGAATTCGGCTCGATAAGAGTATATTCGAGTTCGAGCTCGATTCGAAGTTCGATAATTTCAAATATTTTGGCTCGAGCTCGGCTCGAAATGAAGTTCGAGTTCGGCTCGAAATATTCGAACCTATTCGTGAACTATTCGGATATTATGGTTCGAAAAGCTCGAAATATTCGAAAAAAGTTCGAAATGCATATATATTTATTATATAATTATATTATATTAATTAAATATTAAGGTTCGCGAACTATCGAACAGTATAATTTCGGCTCGAGCTCGGCTCGAAAAAAAGTTCGAACATGTTCGAATTCGGCTCGAGTTCGATAAGCTCGAATACGAATCAAATATTTATCGAGCGGGCTCGTAAAGCTCACGAACAGGTTCAGTTCTTTTGCACCCCTAGTCTATACTATCGAATAATGTAGCAACCCTTTAGAACAACTAACTTGATCATTTTAATATATGGAAAAAATAACCACTTATCTTCTTTCATTCAATAAAATTGAATATAAAATTTGTTTTAACAAATTCTTAAAATACTAAGGATTTATTAAAAATATAAAAAAAACAATTAATTATGTTAAAAATATATGTTCGCAAATTCTTGCATGCCTGTTTCGCTAATATTAAATGTACTCTATTGTACATAGAGCATCACCACAAGAGTGATTAATAAGTACTTTTAGTTTTAGAAAGTTGCTCCATTAGAGAATTTCATTCTATTCATTCATATATAATAAATTTATTAATTTTCTAGGCTCCAGTAGTACCTATATTATACATAGGCAAGAACTAACCTATATTTAGAAAACCTCATCGGCGAATCCAGTCAAAGTAAAATCATCAACCACTACATTTCTTTAGTCAAATTGAATAGAATCAAAATTTTAAACTATTTCATTTTGAGAACATATATATGGGTTTCATTATATCGAATAATTATTAAGAGAAGAAATATTTCAAAAATATCCAAATTAATTTAAATTATCACATATCGTAAATTTTCTCAACTCTTACTTTCATAACTATTTTCGTAGTTTCTCTACCCTCTAGATTTCTTCTTTCTATGGAAATTTATTTTGTCCAAGCTTTTTAAGTGTTTCGTCTATCTGCTATCATAGGGTTTTTTTTATATATAATTTAAAAAATAATAAAATTTGCATAAATAATGCATTACAGAGTGACTTGCACAATTACCTCAAAACGCACCTGTGAAGAGCGGACTCTGGCAAAAAAAGACAGGGTCCGCTACTGTGTAGAGCGGACGCTGCAATTTGCAGCGTCCGCTCATGCTGGCAGCGGACGCTGCCAGCATTTCATGGGGACTTGCGAAGTGCAAGTCCCATGTGTACTTTATTATTTTTGTTTTTTTAATTAATTAATTATATAATTAATAATATTTTTTAAAATTATATTTAGTAGTATGATAATTTTTTTTTCAAAATTTTAAATTTTGAATTTGATAATTGGTCTGAAAAATTATTAAAGAAACAAAACATAAATAATAAAGTACACATGGGACGGGTATGAGGGAGTATTTTGTGATCAGTTATCACCATATTTTGATAAATTTATTTTAATATAATTTGATAAATTTTATTTTTTTGATAAATTTATTTTATATCATATTTTTTAATATAAATTTATTTTTAATTAAAAATTGGTAAGTGGAGTTATTGACTTATTTTAATTCGTTTCCTTGGATTTGTGGAGATCCCTCGATTACGTGGATAAATTTATAATAAAAATTTTAATCCGCTAACCAATTTTTAATAAAAAATAAATTTTGCATTAAAAAATATGATATAAAATAAATTTATCAAATTATATTAAAATAAATTTATCAAAATATGTTGATAACTGATCACAAAAAAATGTATTTAATCAATTGAATTTTTTAACCATAAATTTTAATTCTAATTTTCGAGATGATTTTTAGGGATGGCAATTTTTCCCGCGGGGAAAACCCGAAACGGGGCGGGTTTGAGGGAGTATTTTCGGGTATGGGTTCGGGTTCGGGGATTTTTAAAAATCCCCGAAACATATTGGGGCGGGTATGAGGATGTTATCCCCATCCCGAAACCGCCTCGATAATAATAATAATAATAATAATAATAATAATAATAATAATAATAATAATAATAATAATAATAATAATAATAATAATAATAATAATAATAATAATAATAATAATATTTTAGGTATCAAATTTTTTTAAATCTAAAATTTTATTAAAAAATTAAAATTAAAAGTATTATTATTATTATTTCGTTTATATATAATTTTATAAATTATATATAATACATTCGTTTATGATAGCGTAGTTTTTTATAATTTAAAAATATTATTTGAATCTTATTTATGTTATGTACACATATAAAATATTTATATTAGTCTAAATATATATATATATATATATATATATATATTATTTATTTTGATAATAACTCCGCTAACCAATTTTTAATAAAAAAATAAAATTTATATTAAAAAATATGATATAAAATAAATTTATAAAAAAAATAAAATTTATATTAAAATAAATTTATCAAAATATGGTGATAACTGATCACAAAAAAATTTATTTAATCAATTGAATTTTTTAACCATAAATTTTAATTCTAATTTTTGATATGATTTTGTTTCGGATTGAGAAATTTTGTAATATTTTTGTATCAGTTCAGTTTAAATAGATTTGAATTAATTACTCTAGATTTATCCACGTAAACGAGGGATCTCCACAAATACAAATGACTAAAATAAATATATAACTCCACTGACCAAAATTTAAGTTAAATCGTAAATTTATTTAATCAATATAATTTTTTTAACCGTAAATTTTATGTTTTGTTTCTTTAATAATTTTTCAGACTAATTATCAAATTCAAAATTTAAAATTTTGAAAAAAAAATTATCATACTACTAAATATAATTTTAAAAAATATTATTAATTATATAATTAATTAATTAAAAAAACAAAAAAAAAATAAAGTACACATGGGGACTTGCACTTCGCAAGTCCCCATGAAATGCTGGCAGCGTCCGCTGCCAGCATGAGCGACACAGTAGCGGACCCTGCCTTTTTTTGTCAGGGTCCGCTCTTCACAGGTGCGTTTTGAGGTAATTGTGCAAGTCACCCTGTAATGCATTATTTATGCAAATTTTATTATTTTTTAAATTATATATAAAAAAAACCCGCTATCATACGATGGAAGGGTTTGTTCAAAACTTAGTATATATAAGTTAAAAAAGATTATAAAATATTTAATATAATTCCAATGATCGATTCCATAATTTGTTCAGATTTTCAATAGGACTTTTCCGCTGCGTAACCGAATTAGGAGATGATTTATCTGGAATATAATAAAATTTTGTGAAGATTTCTTCTCTTAAAATATCAAAATAAGATTATTAAAATAAGTTATTCCTACCCAACTTTATGGGGAAAAACAAGTTTTTCAGATTTTATTTTTTATTTTTAATCGTGTTATCATCAATGGCATGCAGTAACAACAATTGGCCAACCCCAATACACCTGATGAGAAACAAATGTCACATTTAATTTATAACATGACAATATGATATCAAATTTTTTACAAATTTTGCAAAATTAAAGGAAGAACAATAAAGGAAAACACAAACACCAAATCAACCAGTCCAGCTTAAAATGAAACAGAAATTCTGCTCGAATTATGCTCCATCGAACCGATGCCGCACCTCGAGATTTCTGGGCAGCACTTGATGCTCCGAATTGCTCTATCAAACTGGTGCTACTGATTTTTGAAAGGGCAGAAAACCAGCTGCTTGAATCCTTGCTAACTGGACAGCAATTCGATGCTTAAAAATGGCTGAAAACTGGAGCTCGAAATGAACAGAAATCAGAGCTTAAAATGCTGCTGCTGGTGCTCGAGTATGGAGGATTGGGTGCTCGAAATTGGTGTGATTTCCCTTCAGAATTTGCCACTATTTGTACTAAAGGTTGACAATTAAACACACCTACAAGTCAATGACTAAGGCCTTGTTTGGTTTCAAAAGTCAGGCCAAAAAAGCACTTTTTTAAGTGCTTTTCATTTAATAAATTGTTTGGCTGACCAAAAAAGTGCTTTTTTAAGTCAAAATTAGAGCTTTTTCAAAAGCCAAAAATTATAGCTTACAAAGTGCTTTTTTAAAAAAATGTCTACCAAATCCAAACGGGGCCTAAGAATCCTTATTTTAAACATCTAATTTTTTCCCAAAAATATTTAAACATATGATAATAAAACTATGTTTACAAAATAAATATCCAAATTAAGAAATCGAAACAAAAAAGCATTGCTCAGCTTATGCTCTCTTCATTATTGCATAAAACCTGAATTTAAAAATAAAATATTATTCTGATTTTAATTAATATAAATATGCTTTGAATGATTAATATTCTTTAAACCATCATTGAATTTTTATTTTGCTAGATTTAAAAAACGGCAAATTGGAGAAAACTACCCAAACCCAGTTTTCAAATATTGTTCAGTTCCCATGTCAGGATTTAGTTTTATTCAGTATACACTGCATCTATCTTTTTACTGCATCTATCTTCTTAGTTTGAACTCCCTCTTGGAAACAAAATACAAGATTACCCCTAAATTTATTTTAAAAATAATACCCTTATGGATTATATTATTAAAATAAAAAGCATTCTCTCCCATTTCACACGGTCACAACATTAAAGAATAAAATTGTAATTTTTTTTATCAAGTGGTTCAATAGTTTTCTGTAATTTGTTGGATTTGTAAATTATGATTTTTTTTAAAAAAAAATATTTTGGTTTTAGTATTTCAAACCTAAATTAACATTGATAGATTCGCGAGTTTAAATTTTAGTACTAGATTTAGAGATGATTTAATATTTTAAAAAGTACTGTAAAAATAGAATTACACCGCACCGATATTTATAATTTATTTTAAAACCCGCGGCAAAAAAATAAATAATAAACCATACTACATTATATGATGTGGCAATTTTATTTTTATAAAATGGCATCGAAAACACCATTTAGTCGGTTGTATTTATATATATATATATATATATATATATATATATCATGAGATATTTATTAACACTAGCAAAAGACATATACGATGCACGTGAGAACTTCTTTTATTATCGTTGAACATTTTTAAATAAATGAACTGAGGAAAATTAATGCCCAGTTAATTATAATTAATATTTTTATAGTATTTTTGTTAATAAAATTCAATGTAATATAATATGTATAACGTGTCTTATAGGATGAGTGTGAACAATCTTTGTTTAAAGATTTTATGTGTTACAGATCTAATTGAATACATAGTTGTTGGAAACTGAAATTGTAATAATTATTATAATTTTATATAAATTAAACATTGAGAAAAATATAAATTTGATGTCATGACATATTTAGTAAAATAAAATTTAATAAAATATATAATAATACACAGTACTAAATAATTATTTTACCACTATTGACTATGATAAAAAAATATAAATAATTTATTAAATTACTGAGTCTTTTTTTTCATTTATATAAGCACTTTATTTATTTCACGATTTTTCGTTGGACATCCTCTCTTTTTTGTTAGTTATACTCTTTTTTGTAAAAAAAAAAAAAACTATTTATATACATGTCTTAGTGATACAATCAATATAATTTTCAACGTTACAACTAATAAAAATATTTGCAATATTTTATAATAATGTAACTCTTACAGTTTCAGTGTACATCATTTATGGTCTTCATTATTCTATATTTTCATTAACAGTTTAAAATAAGATATTACCAATAACTTATATAAGCTACTAGATATAGTGTTTAATATAATTTTACATTAGCACAATATTTATATTAAGCTTATTAAATTATTACAGCTCAGGTTTTTCACATATTGTTGATTAATCTTGAGAAATTATAGGTTGATCCTAACAGTGATAATTGTGGGTTGTAGTGAAATTATTCAATGTTTTGTCAACCAAATAATGAGTACTATTATACATTAATTACGTATTATTCTCTTATAATATAATATTATTTGTTTATAATCGAGTAATATTATATTGTAATTTGATGTTCTAAATTTACAATATGATATATGATATTTACTAAAATACAAAGTCCAATCCAAGATTCGAGTCTAACCTAATTAAGCACAAAACTTTAAGTTTGGGGTGAACCTGAAACCAAACAAAGAGTGTTAGAAGGGGCCAAAAAGGTGTCCCGACATAGCTCATCTGATGCTCAAGTCAGAGTCACTAAGCGAAGAGGATAATAATAATTTAAATTAATGGTAAAATATATTTAATTACCCTGAATCTAAAATATCAATGAGTAATATTACACAATAATTGGACACGGTTTATTATTTCAAACAAATATTTTATGCTCTTAATTACTTTTAATTAAATACTTGTGAGTACAAAACTTAATTTAAATAATTGAAGTATTGTTCTCTTATAATAAAATACTATTCATTTATAATTGAGTATTGTTATGTTATAACTGGGTATTTTAGATTCACAATACTATACTTTTAATTGGAAAAAAATTAATGGGTAATATTATAAAACAATTGAACACTATTTTATTATTTCAAACAATTATGTTTGCGGTTGATTTTTATTAGAAATTAATGATTTCTAAATTAATATTACGAAATACTACGATATGATGTTTTGGTAAATTCACGGCATAATATATATGTTGGGGATCGATAGTGTGTTTTCACTTAACTTATTTTTATCAGCTTCCTAGATAAATAAGAGCTACTAAAATATTGCGAAAAATGGCTCTCACTAAACTAGGTGACTATAGTGAAAACATAATAAGACCAAACAGGTTCCACTAGTGCTTTTTCTATCCACCTTATATCCACCAAAGTTGGCATCGCAGTAAGCTTTTAAATCAAAGAACATATCTTTGAATACCACAAGCCGAGATTTGGAGTATTTGAAAGATATTTAAAACTGCGTTTTAAGGCGAACAAATGTGATTCCTATGGACATGATTGAAATCGTGCACACAAGCAAACACTAAACATAATGTACGGCCTACTAGCAGTAGCATACAATAAGGAGCCTATCATAATACGAAAGGAAGATTGATCTACAGATTTACCATTTTCATCCTTGTCGAGTCTGATTGCTGTGCTCATCGGTGTGGATGATGATTTTGTGTTCTCCATCCCAAACTTCTTTAGAATCTCCTTGATGTATTTGTTTTGGTTCACAAAGAACACATCCTTGCACTGTTTGATTTTCAATCCAAGGAAATAGTTAAGTTCCCCCATCATGCTCATCTCGAAGTGATCATGCATAAGCTTGAAGAATTCTTGACAGAGAGATTCGTTAGTAGAACCAAAAATTATGTCATCAACATAAATTTGCACAATCAATAAATCATCTTAAATATTTTTAGTAAATAAAGTAATGTCAATCTTTTCTCTCGAAAAACCATTTGAAAGAAAGAAAGTAGACAATTTTTCATACCAAGCTCTAGGAGCTTGTTTCAAACCATACAAAGCTTTGTTTAGTCTATACACAACAAAGCCATCAGGTTGTTCAATGTAAACTACCTCTTTTAAATCACCATTTAAAAACGTACTTTTGACATCCATTTGAAATTATTTAAAGTTTCTAGAGCAAGCAAAAGTAAGCAACATGCGAATAGATTCAAGTTGGGAAACAGGAGCATATGTCTCATCATAATCAATGTCTTCTTCTTGACTATATCCTTTCGCTACAAGCCTAACTTTATTTCTAGTGATAGTACCATGCTCGTCAAGTTTATTCCTAAAGACTCATTTAGTATCAATAATAGATCTATCATGCGGCCTAGAAACAAGACACCAAACATCATTGCGCTTGAATTCATTTAATTCATCTTGCATATCAATAATCCATGCATCATCTAACAAAGCATCATCAATGCACTTAGGTTCAACATGCGAAACAAAAGCAAGATGATTGCAAATATTATTAAGAGAAGATCGAGTGGTTACTCCCTTCGAAGGTTTTCCAATGATAAGATCCATGGGATGATCTTTGTGAAACGTCAATTCCTTCGGTAGTGGAGTTTCCTCAACATAAACATCTATATCATTTAGGCTTGAGGATCATCTCTTCTTCGAGTAATTCTACATCATCGTTAATAGTACGAAAAACTACAGACATAGATTCATCAAATACAACTTGCATAGATTCTTCAACAAGTAAAGTACGTTTATTAAATACTCTAAAAGCTTTACTAGAGGTAGAATACCCGAAAAAGATGCCTTTGTCGGACTTGGCATCAAACTTACCGAGGTTGTCCTTACCGTTATTGTGGATGTAGCATTTTGATCCAAAAGCCCGAAAATAAGAAATGTTAGGTTTTTTCCCTCTCCATAATCATATGGAGTTTTCTTGAGAATGAGTCTTATTGATAAACAATTGATGATATAACAGACAGTGTTCATTACTTCAGCCCAAAAATATTTTGGTAGAGAATGCTCACATATCATGGTCCTCGCAATCTCCACAAGTATCCTATTTTTCCTCTCAACGACCCCGTTTTGTTGAGAAGTCCTAGGACAAGAAAAATTGTGACCGATACCTTTCTCTTCACAAAAATTCGTAAAACTCTCATTTGGAAATTCAGTTACGTGGTCATTACGGATCTGCTTTATTGAAATATTTTTCTCATTCTCAACACGTTTGACAAAAGTTTTAAAATAATCAACATTCTATGCCAAAGAATGTTGTCATCAACATTCAAGGATACAAGGCTTTTAATATTTGTCAAAGATAAATTATGCTTGGGGAGTGAATTTGACTTCATAACCTCTATCGCATAATTGAATTATGCTTAGTAGGTTATGCTTAAGTCCTTTTACTAAGAGAACATCATCAATCAAGCAAGATTTAGATATATTTATTGAGCCGTTTCCTTCGATTGCTCCTTTGTTGTTGTCCAAAGGTGATAGTTCTCTTCTCCTTTGGTTTGACCGATTGAAGTAGCTCCTTGTTCCCTGTCATATATCTAGAACATCCACTATCTAGATACCATATGATAGGAAGAACAGTTTTCCTATATTCCTGCAAGAATTGATTTTGGTACCCTTTAGTTCTTTTGGGTCCATAGTGTTAGAAAATAGAGATACAAAATGAATTTCTAAGAGTTCAGTCTCTCATAGCGACATCATCGACACTTTCCAAGAGTGCTTCCAGTAGTAGGTAGGGCTATGGCCTCTTTAAAAACCTATTTTCTTGGACAAAACAGCGTTCATCGGGAATACCAGTGTCAAGTCAATGTAGTTTAAACTGTTCTATGATGAAATCTCTTAGATCATGTTCTCATAATGCCGACTGATGAGTTGTTAAATACTATTAGGCCTCCATTTCATATAGTTCTTTTTATTATATTGATATTTCAAAGATTTGCATTTATGTCTAGCATGTCCTATTTTACAACAGTAAGAGCATGTAGGGGGTGATCTCATTTTAGCTTTAGCAATAAGGCTAGCAAAGTCTATAGATTTTTTACCATACCCTATTCCACCTTTATCAAGGCTACATTTTTGCATTCTTAGTAAATTATTCAATTTATTACATCTAACATTGAATTTATCAAATGATTTTTCTAAGTGAGCTATGTCATCCTTTAATCTTAGGTTTCCATTCTCCTTAGATTCTAATTCATTTTTGAGATTTCTATTTTTCTTTCTATGTGATTTAGTCATGTCAAACATAAGCTTATAAGCATGTATTAATTCATCATAGGAAGGTATCGCATCATCGTCGTCGGAGACGATGTCATCACTCCTAGCCATGAGGCAGATGTTAGCTTCCTTCTCGTCATCATCGTTGTCGCTCCAAGTTGCTATTAGGGCTTTCTTCTTGCCTTTGTCAACCTTATTTTTGAGGGGGCACTCATTTGCATAGTGACCTTGTTTTTGACAGTTGTAGCATGTTACTTTCTTGTCCGACTTCTTCTCTTTCTTGATTTTGTTTTCTCACATGAATCGTTTGAACTTTCTTGCGAAGAGTGTCATATCATCATCTTCTTCTTCGACTTGGGTGGATAAGGCAATCCTCTTTGCCTTTATCTTCTCATCCTCCTTCTTTGATTCTTTTCTTGTGGATACTTCCAACTCATGGGTTTTTAGGGTCCCATGGAGTTCATCAAGATCATATGATGCGGTGTCTCCTTTGTTGGGCTCAATGATGGCCGTTCTCTTGGAATCTCACTCCTTGGGTAGGGCGTGTAGAGCTCTCCTACAAACTTGTTTGGATGGATATTGTTCTCCAAGTTGGGCTAGCTCGTTGATGATTTGAGTGAGCCTTCGGAACATTGTATCTATGTCTTCATTGAGATCCATCTCAAATGTCTCGTTTTTGAGTTGTAGAAGATCGATCTTTGTCTCTTTGACTTGGTTGGTTCCCTCGTGGCATATCTCTAATTTGTCCCAAATCTCTTTTGCGGAGGAGCACATTGAGATCCGGTTGTACTTGTTCATATCTAGAGAACAATGCAAAATATTCATAGCTTTAGCATTTTGAGAAATTAATTTCATATCCTCCTTTGAAAAGTCATCCATTCCCTTAGGAATATTAACCCCTTCAACCTCTTTCATAGGTATATAGGGACCTTTCACTGTTATTTTCTAAAGGTCATATTCTATGGATTGGATATATAGGGACATTCGATTTTTCAAATATCCGTAGTTTATGTCGTTGAAAAGAGGAGGACGATTGGTTGATTGCCCTTTAGCGTAATCGCTTGCTAGATTTGCCATAGAGCCTTTTTGAAAATATTTTATAAAAGGGTGGCTCTGATACCACTTGTTAGAGCCTAATGAGGGGGATTTAGGTTATACTGACAACTTTAGCAATTTAAAGCGATTATGCAAGTACGCAAACGGAAGACTTAAAGCAAAAGATCGATCTTTGTCTCTTTGACTTGGTTGGTTCCCGTCTCAAATGTATCGTATTTGAGTTGTAGAAGATCGATCTTTGTCTCTTTGACTTGGTTGGTTCCCTCGTGGCATAGTGTGTTGTGTGATTGTTGAGGCTATCCTTGGAGCCCTTAAGGCCAAGTGTATCGATTTGTATCGGCGCGATGATCGTGTTGAGTTGTACGGCTATCCTTGGAGACATCAAGGCCAAGAGTTCGAAGTGCTAGTGGATCCTTGGTTAATCGATCTTAACCAAGAAGGGGATACGTAGACGATTTATCGTCGAACTTCTATAAACATCGCTTATCCCTTTTACTGCTTTATTTACTTTACGCATTTATTTCCCGCATTTATATTTGATTGCTTTAAGTCTTCCGTTTGTGTTCTTGAATAATCGCTTTAAATTGCTAAATTTGTCAGTGGAACCTAAATCACACTCATTAGGTTCTAACAAGTGGTATCAGAGCCACCTTTTTATAAAATATTTTCAAAAAGGCTCTATGGCAAATCTAGCAAGCGATTACGCTAAAGAGCAATCAACCAATCGTCCTCCTCTTTTCAACGACATAAACTACGGATATTGGAAAAATCGAATGTCTCTATATATCCAATCCATAGACTATGACCTTTGGAAAGTAACAGTGAAAGGTCCCTATATACATATGAAAGAGGTTGAAGGGGTTAACATTCCTAAGAAAATGGATGACTTTTCAAATGAGGATGTGAAATTAATTTCTCAAAATGCTAAAGCTATGAATATTTTGCATTGTTCTCTAGATATGAACGAGTACAACCGGATCTCAATGTGCTCCTCCGCAAAAGAGATTTGGGACAAATTAGAGATATGTCACGAGGGAACCAACCAAGTCAAAGAGACAAAGATCGATCTCCTACAACTCAAATACGAGACATTTGAGATGGGAACCAACCAAGTCAAAGAGACAAAGATCAATCTTCTGCTTTAAGTCTTCCGTTTGCGTACTTGTATAATCGCTTTAAATTGCTAAAATTGTCAGTGGAACCTAAATCCCTCTCATTAGGTTCTAACAAGTGGTATCAAAGCCACCATTTTACAAAATATTTTCAAAAATGATCTATGGAAAATCTAGCGAGCGATTATTCTCAAGGGCAATCAACGAATCGTCCTCCTCTTTTCAATGACATAAACTACGGATATTGAAAAAATCGAATGTCCCTATATATACAATCCGTAGACTATGACCTTTGGAAGGTAACAGTAAAATGTCCCTATATACCTATGAAAGAGGTTGAAGGGGTTAACATTCCTAAGGGAATGAATGACTTTTCAAATGAGGATATAAAATTAATTTCTCAAAATGCTAAAGCTATGAATATTTTGCATTATTCCCTAGATATGAATGAGTACAACCGGATCTCGATGAGCTCCTCCGCAAAGAGATTTGGGACAAATTGAAGATATGTCACGAGGAAACCAACCAAGTCAAAAAAAACCAAGATTGACCTCCTACAGCTCAAATATGAGACATTCGATATGGATGCCAATGAAGACGTAGATACAATGTTCCGGAGGCTCTCTCAAATCATCAATGAGCTAGCCCAACTTGGAGAACAATATCCAACCAAGCAAGTATGGAGGAGAGCTCTATGCACCTTAACCAAGGAGTGGGATGCCAAGAGAACGACCATCGTAGAATCCAACAAAGGCGACACCACTACTTATGATCTTGATCAACTCCATGGGACCCTAAAAACCCATCAGTTGGAATTATTTACAAGGAAGGGAATGAAGAAAGAAGATGAGTAGATCAATGCAAAGGGAATTGCCTTATCCAGCCAAGAAAAGGAAGAAGAAGATGATGATGATATGACACTCTTCGCAAGAAAGTTCAAAAGATTTATGCGAGGAAACAACTTCAAGAAGAAGACGGACAAGGAAGTAACATGCTACAACTGTCAACAACAAGGCCACTATGCAAATGAGTGTCTCCTCAAGAAGAAAGTTGACAAAGGTAAGAAGAAAGCCCTAATAGTGACTTGGAGCGACAGCGATGATGACGAGGAGGAAGCTAACATATGCCTCATGTCTAGGAGTGATGACATCGTCTCTGACGACAATGTCGAGGTACCTTACTATGATGAATTATTACATGCATATAAACATATGTTTGATACGGCTAAATCACTTCAAAAGGAAAATAAAAACCTAAAAAATAAATTAGAAACTAAGGAGCATGAAAACCTAAGATTAAAGGATGACATAGCTCACTTAGAAAAATCATTTGATAAATTCAATGTTAGTAGTAATAAATTGAATAATTTACTAAGCATGTAAAAATGTAGCCTTTATAAAGATGGAATAGGGTATGGTAAGAAATCTATAGACTTTGCTAGTTTTATTGCTAAAGATAAAATGAGATCACCCCCTACATGCTCTTACTGCTGTAAAATAGGTCATGCTAGACATAAATGTAGATATTTGAAATATCAATATGATAAAAAGAGCTATATGAAATGGAGGCCTAAGAGTACTTAACAATTCATCAGTCAGCATTATGAGAACATGATCTAAGGGAGTTCATCATAGTCAGTTTAAACTGCCTTGACTTGCGACTGTTCTTCCTGATGAACGCTGCTCTGTCCAAGGAAATAGGTTTTTAAAGAGGCCATAGTCATACCTACTACTGGGAGCACTTCTGGAAAGCGTCGATGATGTCGCTATGAGAGACTGAACTCTTAGAAATCTATTTTTTATCTCTCTTTTCAATTACCGTGGACCCAAAAGAACTAAAGGGTACCAAAATCAATTCTTGCAGGGAATAGGAAAACTGTTCTCCATAGTATATGGTATCTAGACAGTGGATGTTCTAGACATATGACGGGGAACAAGGAGCTACTCCAATCGGTCAAACCAAAGGAGAAAGGAATTGTCACCTTTGGAGACAACAACAAAGGAGTAATTGAAGGAATCGGCTCAATAGGTATATCTAAATCCTGCTTGATTGATGATGTACTCCTAGTGAAAGGACTTAAGCACAACTTACTAAGCATAAGTCAATTGTGCGATAGAGGTTATGATGTCAAATTCACTCCCCAACACTGTACTATATCACTCACGACTGACAAATCCATAAATTTCAAAGGATATAGAAGTGAAAATGTTTACAAGGTTTCTTTAAATAATTTATCTTTATCAAATATCAAAAGTCTTGTATCTTTGAATGTTGATGACAACATTCTTTGGCATAGACGACTAGGTCATGTTGGTCCTAGTACCATTGAAAAACTTTTGAAACTTGATTTAGTTGTTGGTATGCCCAAATTTAATTTAAAATTAGATTTTGTTTGTGATGCGTGTCATTGTGGATAGCCCACAAAAATGATGTCTTTGATTATTTTAAAACTTTTGTCAAACGTGTTGAGAATGAAAAAAATCTTTCAATAAAACAGATCCGTAGTGACCACGGAATTGAATTTCAAAATGAAATTTTTACAAATTTTTGTGAAGAGAAAGGCATCGATCACAAATTTTCTTGTCCTAGGACTCCTCAACAAAACGGGGTCGTTGAGAGGAAAAATAGGACACTTGTGAAAATTGTAAGGACCATGATATGTGAGCATTCTCTACCAAAATATTTTTGGGCTGAAGCAATGAACATTGTCTGTTACATTATCAATTGTGTATCAATAAGACATATTCTCAAGAAAACTCCATATGAATTATGGAGAGGGAGAAAGCCTAAAATTTTATACTTTCGGGCTTTTGGATCAAAATGCTACATCCATAATAATGGTAAGGATAATCTCGGTAAGTTTGATGCCAAGTCCGACAAATGCATCTTTCTCGGGTATTCTACTACAAGTAAGACTTTTAGAGTATTTAATAAACGTACTTTACTTGTTGAAGAATCTATGCATGTTGTATTTGATGAATCTATGTCTGTAGTTTCTCGTATTATTAACGATGATGTAGAATTACTCGAAGAAGAGATGACTTCTTCAAGCCTGAATGATATAGATGTTTTGGTTGAGGAAACTCCACTACCGAATGAATGGATGCTTCACAAAGATCATCCTATGAATCTCATCATTGGAAGTCCTTCGAAGGGAGTAACCACTCGATCTTCTCTTAATAATATTTGCAATCATCTTGATTTTGTTTCGCATGTTGAACCTAAATGTATTGATGATGCTTTATTAGATGATTCTTGGATAATTGCTATGCAAGATAAATTAAATGAATTCAAACACAATGTAAGGCCCGAGATTATTTAATTTTGATCCGAGTATATTTAATTTGAGAATATTTAGAGTTTTGATTTAAATTCTAATATTCTTACATTATTTAGGATTGAAATTGAATTAAAATAAGGGCCGAGGACTGAATTGCAATTTATAAAGTTTCTAGGGACTAAAGTGCAATATTATTTGAAGCTATCAGATTATTAGTTGCTTCATCAGCATGTATACGTGTGATGTAGAGAGAAATTCAGAAAATGGAGAGAAATTGAGAAACAGAGCCGAGATCTTCTTTGTTTTCTTTGAAACTTTGATTTTCAAATCGCCGTATCTTTTGATCCGATCGTCCGATTTCGATTCCGAAAGGTGTTCTGGAATCCTTACGACGAGGGCTTCGATCTAGTGTAAGTTTTTATATCTTTCAGCATGGTTTGAAGCTCGAAAGTTGGTAAATATCATATATTGATTATATGTATATGTTCTTCGACGTTTATGTATTCCGATATCGAAACTTGGTTGACGAATTCATGTTGTTTGTACTTAATCTTTATTTTCAGCTTGTGTCTGAGGGTTAGAGATGTTGTTATCTTGCTCTTTGAGTTATTATGGCTGATATGATATACGTATGAATTGTATTCGAAGTCGGAAATGGTTTCGATATTTCGTTGGTTATCGATTTTCAATCGTTACGCCGTCGATTTGTGTTTTACGATCGTTTTGATAGCCGATGATTGAGCTGAGATGTTAAGTGATATGTTATTGATGTTGTAGCAATGTTATTTTCAGTTTTAGAGTTTATTCGGAGACTATTGACTCAAGAACCTCAACTTCAAGTTGAAGGAAGAAGTGACGAAGGTTTTGAAGTGGTTTTGATTGATGATTCTTGATGATTTTGGATTGATTCTGAAATGGTAGACTTGAACGAAGTTTGATATGTGTCTTTTGATATTCTGTTTCATATTTGAAGCATTCCGAACTGAGAAATACAAAGGTATAATGACGACATCGCGAGTCAGGGATTTGAAACTCAGGAATGATGTTTCTTGAGTTGTCCCGCAAAAATCACATACTTGATTATCTTTTGATTTGTTTTTGATGTTGTCGATCCATCTCAGGTAGTGGATCTTTGAGTTTGAGTCGATATGATATGTTATTGAATTGATTCTATGCCAAGGTCTGAGGCGGCCTTATTTTCGAGTCAAGAATGACTACGATAGATGGATATCCATGTCAAAATCGTTTACGAATCTTGATGGCAAACGACGTTATATGAATCAATTCTTAATCGATATATGCGTTATTTACTCTATTGTTGAGTTGTTTATAAATAGAGTTGATATGATTTTTTTAACGCATTATATATGTCGATTATACTGGGAATGATTTCTCACCGGAGTTTATCTGGCTGTTGCTTTGTTTTGTATGTGTGCATGGCAACAGAGGGGGCAGGAGCTAGTCAACGAAGACATTGATAGCTCGGGAGAGAGATTGAGCAAGTGAGGACTCGGGTTGTAGCTGAAGGACTAGGCCTTTGAATGTATCAAACTTAGTAGACAATTAGAAACTTGAAGCACACTTTTGATACTTTGTGTAGTCTATGGTTTATAACCTTTGATATTATTAGTTTGATGTAATAAAGGCATGGATTTGTGCTTGATGTTTAGTACTATCATTATATGCATGATCCTTGATATATTCAACCATGTTTTGTATTGTTTTGAGGTGATTTAGATTGAATGTTCAAGTTTTGACAGAACAAAACTTTTCTACAAATTTTTTGGGCAGAGTGGCCGCTCGATCGGTAGGATTTCACCGATCGAGCGATGCCTGTTTTTCTTGAACAGAAACTTCAATTATCTTGCTCGCTCGATCGGTAAGATTTGACCGATCGAGAGAGGCCATGAATTGCTCAAACCCGAGGGATGAGATCCCTTGCCCGCTCGATCGGTAGGATTTTACCGATCGAGCGAGGTGCAAGATTTTAAATTTTTTTTATTTGGTTTGAGTATTCTTTTAAATACATGATTAATTGTTTATTAATCGTTAATTGTCCTAAGACAAGATTAACAACCCGAGGTCCCCACACACAATGATGTTTGGTGTCTTGTTTCTAGGCCGCATGATAGATCTATTATTGGTACTAAATGGGTGTTTAGGAATAAACTTGATGAGCATGGTATTATAACTAGAAATAAATCTAGGCTTGTAGCGAAAGGATATAGTCAAAAAGAAGGTATTGATTATGATTAGACATATGCTCCTGTTGCCCGACTTGAATCTATTCGAATGTTGCTTGCTTTTGTCTGCTCTAAACATTTTAAGTTATTTCAAATGGATGTTAAGAGTGCATTCCTGAATGCTGAATTAAAATATGAAGTTTATATTGACCAACCTGATGGTTTTGTTGATTCTTTATTGTCTGATCATGTGTATAGACTAAACAAATCTTTGTATGGTTTGAAACAAGTTCCTAGAGCTTGGTATGAAAAATTGTTTACTTTCCTTATTTCAAATGATTTTTCGAGATGAAAGATTGACATTACTTTATTTACCAAAAATGTCATAGATGAATTATTGATTGTGCAAATTTATGTTGATGATATAATCTTTGGTTCTACTAACGAATCTCTTTGTCAAGAATTCTCCAAGCTTATGCAGGATCACTTCGATATGAGCATGACGGGGGAACTTAACTATTTCCTCGGATTGCAAATCAAACAGTGCAAGGATGGGTTTTTTGTGAACCAAAGCAAGTACATTGAGGAGATTCTAAAGAAGTTTGGAATGGAGAACACGAAATCATCATCCACACCAATGAGCACAGCAATCAGACTCGACAAGGATGAAAATCGTAAATCTGTAGATCAATCTTCTTTTCGTAGTATGATTGACTCTTTACTTTATGCTACTTCTAGTAGGCCGGACGTTATGTTTAGTGTTTGCTTGTGTGCACGATTTCAATCATATCCAAAGGAATCACAATATTTGTTCGCCTTAAAACGCATTTTCAAATATCTTTCAAATACTCCAAATCTCGGCTTGTGGTATTCGAAAAATTCTTTCTTTGATTTAAAAGCGTACTGTGATGCCGAATTTGGTGGATATAAGGTGGACAGGAAAAGCACTAGTGGAACTTGTTTCTTTCTAGGAAACTGTTTAGTTTCTTGATTTTCAAGGAAGCAAAATTGCTTTGGATCAAGCATTAACTGCTCGACTATGGCGTCTCTTTTTCAAAAATCCCTATTTTCTGTGACAACACTAGCGCCATATGTCTTACAAATAATCTGATTCAACATTCGCGCATCAAACATATTGACATTCGTCATCATTTTATTCGTGACCATATCGAACAAAATAAAGTTGAACTTCAATATGTTGACACTAACAATCAAATTGTCGATATTTTTATAAAACCACTAGATGAAAACACTTTTATTCGTTTGCGTGGTGAACTTTGCATGATTGAGTTGTAATTGCTTGTAGGCATAAAATAAATTTAAATGTCACATTAAGAGGGAACTACTCCACCCAGGTAGTGCCCGAGTGGGGATTCAACGGCCCGGATCTTTTTGCAGGTCAAATCATTTGACCCGCAAAATTGATCCGAACCATTCATCATGGCTTCAGGCATCGACCCAACCGCTCGTGGCATGGGAACCAGCTCTTAAAAATTATAAATAAATTAAATAATAAGAGAGTTGATATCCATTTTGTGTTATTTATTATCCATTGCCGGGAATATAAAAATGGAAGGAATCGAGCACTGCTTTTACTGAAACGGAAGCATAAATTAAATTATTTTTAAAAAAAATTATAATATATATAGTTTACCATGGATGGAAACGACGACTACTTGGGGATGTAGCCGAAGAAGGTTAGCACTAAACAAAGCCAGAACTCAACCTGCAAGCAATTTGCGCAAGTAATTAACTAAAATCCACACTTTAAATTAATTAACCAACACACACACACACAAAAAAAAAAAGAAAAAAAAAGTTGGATGAAATGTTCCGAATCGATGCAGTAATTCGAAGATCCGCTGATCAACAAGTGGAAATTAAAAGAAGAAATAAAAAGTTCCATCTGCCATTTTCTGCTCTCAGATTTCTTCTTACAACACAAAAAAGCAAGTGTGGATAGGAAATGAGGTTTATAACTTTATATGGCCTAGTGAGAGTACCACGTGGCGATTTATGATTGGGTGGACTTCAATTGGTTTTATTCGTACAAATAATTCACCTGTTTTTTTTTTTTTTTTTTTTTCTAATTCTAATAATCGAATATTATAATATTATTATATATTAAAGATAAAGTTACTTTATTTCCCCCATTCAAATTTACTTTACTTCATATTTTCTCTCTCTCAACGAGTATGTGTTCGGGGGAAGAGTTTATGTTTGTACATGGTCATTGCTCATGTGCTGCATCCAACGGCTATTTTTATTTGAATTTTAGATGTTCACATGAATATCTGAAATACAAAAAAATAAAAAAAGGTCATTGGATCCTCACATGGGCAGTGCTCATGTGCTAGCATAAACTCTCCCGTGTTCGGATCATCAAAAGAATGTTTATGCACTGACTGGTCCACGTGTTTTTTAAATTTGATAAAAAAAATGTAGTACTAATGTATTTTATTTGTGTATCAAGTGTTTTAAATTTGATACTAATGTATGATTTTTTAGTACTCAAATATGTGTTATGAGTGCTGTAAAGTTTCTCATATTTTATACTCAAAAATCTTATTTTTTACATCAGATCTAAACCAGTTAATGTTCATATATATCCAACATAGGTATCATATTTTCAATGTTTTGTACCGATTGTTACCCATGAAAAGACTTCTTCTTTTTTAGAGTGTAAACACATTTTTTTAGAGTGCAAATTTAAGTTTAAGGATTTAAATCCAATTTATCCTTATATTAAATTAAATTTATAAATAATATTCTCATAATTTTTATCAACGCAAAGTATAGACAAGAAATAGATTAATACTCATTTTTATTATTTATATTGTGTTGTAATATTAAATAACACGTCTTATGCATTTTTCTTTCAATCGTATAGTCATTCCTACCACTACAAATTGCAAAATTTTATTTTTTTAAAAAATAATACTCATTTTGAAATTAAATAACTACTTTGTTCCCCATATTTCTTCCTAATAAGATGGATAAATTAACATGTGTAAACGATCCGTAAAAACTACAATAAAGCGAAATATTTTAAATTAAATATTTTAGTGTGTTGAAGATTTCCATAAGCATCCTGCATCCATATAACTTTCAGTTTTCATAATTTTCCTTCTATACTAAATATTTAACATTTAACATATTTTTATATGTATTTCTATTTTTATATAAATTTGATTTAGTTTCAAATAAAATTAATTACGTACGATTAAAAAATATACTATATATATATATATATATATATATATATATATCACTTCCATGCAATATGTGTACGTTGACGGTTATCTATAAAAGACAAGATAATAAAAACTGGAAGCTTCGATCCTACCCCATGACCCCATGGGGTAGGTGGAAGTTTTTCATTGGTCCAATCATGTGGGTCCCACATCAATCATGTTGGGCCCAAATAATTTGAATCAATCATGTGTTTTCACCTATCCATCCATGGGGTAGAACCGAATTATCTATAAAAATTGGAGGAGGATTTAATATATCTACTTGAAAATAGAATTGAAATATATATATCTATCTATATATTCTTTTTTTTTTCTTCTAAAAGTGTGAATAAAAGGATAAAGTTTTACAATTGTGAATCTACAACTTTGTCCTTTTACTCTACACAAATTTATGTAAAAATAAATATATATAAGGATATAAATGTAAAAGTTAAATATTGGCTAAGACATAAAATTAATATATTATATTACTTATCTATACCAATTATAAAAGTGTGAATCAGGATTAAAGTTTTTTATTGTGTATTTTTAACTTTGTCATTGGTTAGTATACACTTGATAAATTCTATGAGGATACTTTTGTAAAATCAATTATGATGATAAGGTCAAAATTGACAATATGTGCATATTAGATAAGGTTTTTTTTTTTTTTTCAAAAGCCGTCTTTTGTGGCGGGGGATTAGGCGAACCCCTACCCGTTTATTAAAATAAAAAGAAAATACAAGAGAGGTGGACTAAACCAAGACCTATCGAAAGATTACAAGAGCAAAAAAAAAAACTGAAACTCGAAAAATTAAATACAAAAGTTTGAATTAACTCTAATATTATAAGGAAGATTCGATCTATCTCATCTGCAAATGCCCTTCAGATGTCCATGAAAATCTTCAGGTGTCAAGATAGCCGATCCTTTAACCAAACCTATATTCGCCAATTCATCTGCCGCCGCATTTGCTTTCAGTTTCCAAAAAGATTGAAATACCAAAATACTTTAGTTTTTATTTTCTTGTAGATAAAGTGAACATATTTTTTACACAAAATTTTAATTAAAATACTTATCCAGTTTCCTAAAAAATTGAAACACCAAAATACTTTAGTTTTTATTTGTTTGTAGATGAAATGACATATTTTTTCAACAAAAAATCTTATGTATTTTAATTTGCTTAAGGACCTATTGAACTAAATAATTATATAATGAGTTCATAAATATAACAAAATATCAGATTTTTAAACATTATTAATATATATTAAATTACACATCGGTGTTGAAATAAATCAATTCATGTGGAGTCAAGTTTTAATCCAAAATAATAAATAAAGAACAAACCAACACACAAATATCATTTATGTAAAAGTTGAAATTTAAAAAATTAACTATTTTTCCTCCTCAAAAAATATAAAAACTATAACAATTATTTTATGAGATGATGTTATAATTAACGAAGGAATATTTTTACAAGAGTTGGAGTTGAATATCTTCAATTGTTTTTAGCAAAACTATAAGATTGATATTATTTAAATATTATTGAAGTCTGTAAATATATCTATGTTGATCAATCTACTACGGGTTAGTTAATAAATCAAAAAAAAAGTCTAGAAAAATTATGGATGACATGTCTCACATTAAATTAAAGATCCTGTAAAAAATTACATTGATGCAAATTTTCAATCAGATGAATAAATAAAGAAAAATATGCAAAAAAACGGTTGAAATAAAATATGAAATGTTAACATTTTTTATTAAAGACATTCAAAATTCAATCAAAAATTTCAGAAATGAGAGCATTGTAAGCAAAAAGAGATCAGTAGATTTCGAAAAACGAGAAATCAAAAAGAAAAGATGATGTCCAACAAATAAATTGATCGTTCACAATACTGACATACAAGTAGTGACAAACGATAACATACCAGAATGTATATGAAATGATGAAATTATTGTTATTCTTTGCAAGTAAATATTTTTAGCATAAAAAAAAGATCTTTTGATTAAATAATAACGATAGAAAAATGCAAATGATTGATGAAGATAGTATCACAAGAATTGTTTTATAAAGATTATGATAATAATGATTCTTATGGAGAATAAAAAACACATCATATTAAAAATCGTTAAATAAAAAAAAATACCAAATATAAAATAAAAAAATATTTGACGCAATAATTTATATTAAGGTTTAGAATGTATTATCTATACCAATTTTTTTCCATAAATCAATAGTAATTAACATATAACATAGAAAATTACAAAATAATATTTAATATAATTTGATTAACATATCTCACTTATTAAAAAATAAAGAATAAATCATATATACAAAGATGAGATAGAAAATAAGGCGAATTCATGGTACGAAACATGTCATAATTTCTCAAGATTAATAAAAAAAAATAGAAAACTCGATCGAGCTGTAATAAGTACATAAGTTTCAATATCAATATTGTGTTAATGTAAAACTACAATAAACGTAACACTTATATTTATAAGTTTACATGAATTATTGATAATGTCTTATTCTAAACTGTTAATGTGGATGTAAAATAATCATGACTGTAAATAATACAAACATTGAAATTGCAAGTGTTGCATTGTTCGAAAATATTGCAAATATTTTTATTAGTTGCAATGTCGAAGATTATATTGATTACATCACTAAAACATGTAATAGGTTTTTTTTTTCAAAAAGTATATATTATTACCATGAAAATCATTTATTAACTGTGTGTTAATATCTTCTCATCTCAATTAATTTATTTAACAAAGTTTATCGACAACAAAAGATGTTCTCACGTGCATCGCACGTGACTTTTACTAGTATATATATATATATATATATATATATATATATATATATGGAAACTAAAAAAATTTTGAACTTTAATTATTTTATAAATTTTTACTTTAATGAGTGGTGTACATTAATATAAATCAATCAGATTTGGGTGTTTTATTAGCTGTGTGGTTGATTCGAATCAGATGCGGGGGAAGAGGCTACATAGCTCACCCGTGCTTGACTTCTCCACACTTTATTTTTAAGAATATATTTATTTAAAATAATCTATAATTATTATTGATATTATTTAATCTATTACTATTTAATAAAAATCTGGCTACAATACTTAACGGGGCAAAATGTCAATTTTTGTCCTGTATGTATAGGTGTGTGATATTTTTAGTCCAATATGTTTTAGTAAATCAATTCTAGTCTTATAACTATGTATTTTTTTATTCTAAAAAAAACTATGTATTTTTAATAAATTTTAGTCTTTTTCATCAAAATCAAGTAATTGTTGTAAAACATACATGTTTATATTTCGAGAAAATTTTCTAATCATGTATTTAAAAAAATTTAGCAATGATATTTGTCATCTAATTACATGATTTTAGGTTGAAAGGACTAAAATCTATTAAAAAAAACATAATTACGGGACTATTTTTTATTCATTGAAATATACATGACTAAAAAATCACGCACCAATACATAAAGAACTAAAATTGTTATTTTGCCTATTTAACTGTTTGGTATGTTTGGTTTGGCTTTATATTGAATTCCAAAAGCACCCTTACTTTTTTTGTTTCTCATAGAGTCAAAGGAAGGATAAAATGATAAATTTGAACATACTGATTAACTTCTCACAACCCCCCTAAAAACAAAGAGGAAGATTTGGCTAGAGTCTAGGGCTATAAACGAGCCGAGTTTCGAGCCGGCTCGAAAAAATATTCGATTTGGATTCGAATTTTTTGAACTTTAGCCGAATTCGAGCCGAAATCGAGCCTAAAATATTCTGTTCGAATGTTCACGAGCCGGCTTGCGAACCTTTATATAATATATATATATAATGTTTTATATAAGATATATAATATATTTGAATCGAACTCGAACTCTCTATCGAATCGAACTCGAGCCGAAAATAAAAAATTTTCGAGCTTCGAGCTGGACTTCGAATATCTCAATTCGAACTCGAGCTCGAACACTAAAATTTTGCTATAATTCGGCTCGGTTCGGCTCGTTTACAGCCCTAGGCTAGACTGTTCAATTTACTTCCCATATCACCGATTCCATCGTGTAGCATTAATCTTTTTCTTCTCCCCTTTCACAACTCACAATCTTCTATTTTCAAAATCGAGACCAGTAAAGGAGAATACTTTTACACAATTTTTTCTCTTATTCGGGTATTATAATTTTAATTTTAAATTAAGGATTACAAATTGAATGTTGCTCACACTTCTAACCTCATTCAATTTATGGTTTTAGAGAACAAAAATAACTAGCAATGAATATCATTACTGTAAGAATTACTCCGTGGAATGTGGTAAAATTACTTTGGCTTCTAAATTTTTATTTATTTTTGTTAATTCTCACTTCTACTTCTACTTCTACTTCTACTTCTAATCCTTTTAACTTTATTAATCAATTTATATAAGCATTTTGTTTAGTTTTATTTTTGAAAATTTTATTGAATTTTGTCCGTATTTCCAATTTTAATGTCAATTATATATTATTAGTTTTTATTTTCATTTTTTTATGATAAGATTTATTTCAAAGTTTTCTCCATGATCATTTACCAGTCGTTCAACATAGGCTTTTGTAATCTCAACTCATAACTGATGTAGACCAGCCATATTTACAACCTAAATTTATTCAAATGTAAGATAATTATTTTTAAAAAATGTAAGATCATAGAAATTTTAAAAATCACTTCAATAAAATCAGAAAAAATATGATAAATCGTTGGAAAAAAAGATATTTGAATGAATTGAATGAGTTGAAGGAAAGGCTTGTCTCAAGTAAATTTGAATTTGGTGAAATGATTTGGAGGGAAAACTTGGTTGTGGTTTGTCCCACATTGGAACAATTTTAATGTATTGTTCACCTTATATAATCCAACTTTGGATTATGGGATTGGGCCCTTAGGGCACCGGATGTCTTGTAAAGGGGCAAGACGCTAATCAATGTAACAAACACGCACGCGGCCGGCCCGGCGAGGCGAGGTTTGATGATCAATTATTTTTTTTGGATAAAATTTAATTGATAAAAGAAAAAAAAAATTAGTGCGCCCGAGCGGTCAAAAATGACCGACCGAGCGCAGCCCTCGCCTTGCGAGACAGTAGGCTTCAGAAAAGTTGGGCGCTCGGTTCGCCAAATTTTACCGACCGAGCGCACCCTTATTTGAGCGAGACGGTAAGTCTGTCAAAAGTGGGGCGCTCAATCGGTCAAAAATAACCGACCGAGCGCGCCTTCTGCAGACTGAAAAGTCACGACTCTTTCTGGGCTTTTTTTGTCATGGGTTGCATCCTTACGCCTTCAAACGTGTTGTTTCGTGTATAAGACTATATATTCGGTGGTTATAACACAGAAAACATACACAGAAACATCTGATAACGTATACATCAGATTTCTGAAAAATCTCTCCCTCACTTTCTCAAAAAAAAAGTTGAAACGTATTTTCGTTCGCTGAAGTTCGTGATATTTGTAGTGCTGCTATATCACGATCATTAGTTGTTGTATCTTAAGGACGATTGCCGCCAACGTTGAGCACTGTTAACGGACAATTTCGTCTTGCGGATAGAGAGATTCTCTCGCCTCGACTAGTTGCTGCCATTGTTGCTGTTGTTGCTGTTGACATTGAAGTTTTTCAGAATTCGGAGTACACCCTTAGAACATAAATAATATTTAATATTCCGTTACAAGGTATAAATATTGTTAATATCTAATATTTAAATTATGTTGATGAGTTTTATGTTTTGTTTTTGGACTCTTTAATAAATGTACATTCCCCCCTCCTCAGTAGCCTTCTAAAAAAAAAATAACCTCTTTCAAAAACATCAATGTCATAAAGTTTTAAAGAATACTTAATTGTTCAAAATCTTATTCTAATTTAGCTTGGACTTCAATGTAACTACACTAATGCGTTGAACTTGGAGAAATGTTCGAATCCATTTCACGCAATTAAATAACAGAAATTATATCATGATACCCCGGGAAATGTACGTTAGGGTCATATATCCTTGAACTCTAGTTAAGAAAAAGAACCCGAGAAACAGCGCAAAGCAGAACCCGGGTAGTTTTGGTGAACCGGAAGGAGAGTCCTTGGAGTCAGGGAACAAGGGAGCTTGGGCGAAGGAAGACATCAGCCTAGCCTCGTAACGAGGGGCCGGGTAGCTCGAGTACTCGCCAGCATGGACGGAGCTAGAATTTTCAAGTGAAGAGGGCGAATTTAGATTATGTAATTATTGATTATTTATAAATTTAATATATATATATATATATACATAATAATATAAAAAATAATTTTGAACTCATATCATTGAGAAAAGTTTATTAAAATTTTGAAAAAAAAAACTGAATTTCTTATAAAGAAATTAAAAATAAAAATTAAACATATGGTTTATATTAAATTATGTAAAAGTTAAAAACAATTGTTTCAATGTTTTTCAATATTTAAAATATTAAAATTAAAACTTTAATCATTGCAAAGAAAATATTTAACATGTAGATTAAAATTAAAATAATATGTAATTTTTTTATTTACATGTCTATTATATTTAGATAAATTATTATACTCGAATTTTTTTATATAAAATTTCAAACTAAGTAGTGATTAAATTTATTATGAATTTTGAACAAAATATGCATAAGTGTAATATCAACAAATAAATGTTAAAACATAAATCTTTCATATTTAATTACAAATTTAACACCTAAAACTCCACGTTCTATTAAAGTTAAAATTGAAATAGTTAAATTAATATAATTAATATATCTATGACATACTAACATATATATTATTTTTTATTTTTTTATAATGGTGATTATAATTTTAGTAGTTTGATACATTCAAAAATTGACGATCGTACAAGAAATAAAATTAAAAAATATAAATACTTATTTAAAGGTAACTGTTTTTAATTTGTTAAACCGTCGAAAATACATTTGTTTCAAAAAATTTGGAATTAAATGTGATTCATATTATGTGAATTTTTGTATCAGAGTTTGTTCTTGTGAGATTAACGAAAAATAAACATTGATATCACAAATATAAAAGGAGTTTCTAATTTTTTTTATTTAATTAATTATCTATATGATATATATAATACTCCGTCTCTTCTCGCCAGATGGTCCTTCCTAAGACAATGAGACTAAACCAAAGCATCGTGGATTACCTCAATCGATAATCAAAGAACAAGTTTTCTCCCACGTTTACTTGGCTGGACATGATCAGAACGTAGTCCACGATCTCGGTTAGTGGCACTATCCGAGAATCTAGGAAAAGCCACGAGGTCCTATAAATACCCTCAGGTAAAATCAGATAGTTCATTTCATGATCTTAACCACTCTCTACAGTCTTTCTTTAAAAAAAAAATTTCTTTTGTGAATACATTACTGATTTGAGCATCGGAGAAGCCACAGTGGAAAATCTTCTAGTGTCCTACTAACCTTTTCTTGTTCAAGACTTCAAGTGTGTTTAGATTCCAGCGAAACAAGGCTCCTGACCACCCCTTCAGCAAATCAGACAGAGAAGACACATACTACTACTCGGGAAGTTACACATCCAGGCCTAGCTAACCCAACTTTCTCGGGTGTTATCAAATATCTACTGCAGAATTTTACTATTCGACTAGTTATTCCAAAAGATTTTCATATCAAATTAATAACTTTGGATTAAATTTAATCGTTTATATATGTTATCATAGATTTTATGAAAGAAATGGGATAAATTCAGGTCAATTAATTTTTCTCATATGTTTTTCAGTAGAATTTTTTTTATGACAATGAAATCACAATCGCTACTCTTCGTGAAAGAAACGGTGTACGTGGTTGGTTATGTAAAATAGGCAGTGTTGTACTTTGTGGTATAACACTACAGACAACACAGTGCAGCGGAAATTTAAATCGTAAATAAAACACAAGTAAATAATTTTGCACGAGTATAAAACTCGTGCGGGTGCCTTAGGGCTAAATATTACTTGTAAACGTAAGATCAGTCTTACAAAGTAATCCTAGTAATTTTACGAAAAGTCATTAAATCCTAAATTTCTCAACAAGTTGAGAAATCAAACTTGCATCCTAAATAAACAGAGTATAAAAGAAATCGGATGCAACTCCCGTAGCCTAAATTGAAGAGACAGAAAAGATCTTCAACAACACAGTTCCCACAGTGTTGTCTCTGATTTCTTCAACACGAACGACAACACGGGGACAAGCAACAACGATGGTTGCAAACCTTGCTTCAAAATTCTTCAAATTCTTCAATGGAATTCTTCAGAGTTTGCGCAGTGTTTTATCGTCTGAAGCATACTCATCTTGTGCGTGAAAACCCCTTTTATAGATTAGCATCCAAGTCTTGAGGATTTCCTTAGATAGAGTACTAGAATAAGGAAACATGTTTTAGTAGGAATAAAACTCTATCAAATCTTGTAAATCAAATCTTGATAATACCAAATAATATTATATCTAATAACTACCTTATCAAAACATGATTTAAGTTTTGACAAATATATCTTTAACATATTCAAAATATACACTAAATATTTACCAAATATATTATCTTGTCTAGAAAGCAAAATCTAATAATATCAATTAATACAAGGGCCGAAATTTCAAGGAATAAAATTCCTTTCAATATCCCCCTTTTTGCTTTCTGGACAAAACATTGCACAAGTAAACGTAATCATAAACTTTCCCTGAGTTTAAAAATTCTTCTCCCCCTGAATTTTAAGTCTCCCCCTGAAGTGTTGCCCCTCGTGTCGTAACACGGTGGATAACATGGACAATAATATATGAGATTCTATAATTTATATATCATAGCATAAGTGGAATAGAAGATGTTAGTCTAGTTAACATATATTAGAGCAATTAAGGCACGTAACTAGAGAAAAAGAAAATAGTTATATTAAGTTCAAAATTAAACAACTAAGCAAAGATGAAAGAAGAAGCAAAATCTAAATTTGATCACTATCAGATCCATCTTGATCAGAAGCTTCATCCTCATCATCTATAGTCCCAGATGGACCAGCTTCAGCTTGTGCACTATCTCCCCCTATTTGGCCAGAAATGCCAAGTTGTCTCCGACAATCAGCTAAGACCGTGTTGTAGAAGGCAATATCTTCATGTGTTTGAGCAATCTTTTCCTCAGCACGAGTCATCAGCAACTAAAGTGTGGTAGTGGTAAATTCCAGAGGGGTAGGAGTAGGCACTATTTCTTCAGTGTTGTCACCCGTGTTGGCAACACCGGGTGCAACACCAGCAATGTCAGCAGCAGGAGTAGGAGAGGCAGTCCAGGGCAAATCCAGAACCCGATTTCCCTTGAGAAGTCCAGCTGCTAACTTCAAAATCTCAGGTTGATCAGTGAGATCTTCCGTGATATTGCGGATGAAAGCCTGAGATTCCAAAATGCCATATATCAAAGATGGGAATGGCAGCTTAGTAGACTTGAATCCTCCATCAGCAAATTGTAGCACTGTGCGAAATACTTGCTTCCCAAAATTGAAAGGACTCCCAGTCCCAATGGCATACAAAATTATCGCCTGTGGTCTTTGGATTACTGTTGAGTTGGATGAAGGAGTCCAATTCCTCACAGCTATCTTGTGCAGCACAGAATAAAATGATGTGATCTTAGCTGCAGAAAAATGGTAAGAAAAGTTTTTGACCAAGCCACCCGTGAGAACATAAATGACTTCATTGATTTCTGGAGGCTGGCCTTCATCAACATCTGGGGTTGAATAAAGTGAATTGATCACGGCTGGAGTGAACTCGAATAGCCTATCCCAAAGATACACCAAGCCATACTTTGCAGATTCTGGATCTTCAATGCTTGAGGTTAAGTTGGCGTAGAACTCCAGAATCACCCTCTGACAATAAGGTATCACCGCAACAACAGTAGAATAGAGCTGTCTAAGCTTCAAAAAATCAATCAAATTGTACCTATCATAGGAGAGTACATCAATGTTCCTCTCATCCAGTAGTCCTCTATGAGTAAAAAAAGGCCAAACAACAGCGGCTTCTCCAGAGTAAAACATGAGGGAATGAGCAGCATCCATGTCATAGTCCTCATCAACAGTGTTGTCCGTGGTGTTGACAACATCAACAGCAACACTGGCATCGGCAGTAGAAACATCCTCTTGGTACAGAGGTTCTTCATCAGAATCCATGCTGTAAATATCTTCAGAGTCTTCTTCATTACCGATATCTGCACTCTTATCAGAAGAGTCAGCATCAGAGTCGGCAGACGAAGAAGAAGAGGAAGAAGCAGTTTCTTGATGTGCTTTGCCTGCAGCAAACTCTTCCATCATCTCAGCACCAGACTCATCATAGGAGAGATGAGCAAAGGGAGAAAAAGTAGCCTTGCTTTGTTTGCGACTTTCCAAAATTTGAGCCAAAGTGGCATCCTCATCAGAAACCAAGGTCTCTTGAGGTACAGTATCTGCGGGAGTGTCCTTAGGAGGAACAACATCAGAAGAGTTTGAATCATCGCTCTCAGAAGCAGATTCAATGATCGGAGTTGAGGCAGAGGCAGCAGCGGAACCAGAGGGTTTCGTACAAGAAACAAACTCGTAGTTGGAATCATCCGAATCATCGCGGGAGCTGCGATCTTCTTCGGCCATGGAGATGCGTGGACCCTTGTAGAACCGCTTAGACTGAGTAAAATATGGGTTGTATCCTGCCTGCCTTTTTTATCGCCGAACCATCGGTGGAGGAGGATTAACTCTATTCAATACGGAGAAATCAGGTGGATTCTCCAAATCAATCGCATTCCTTGGTTCATCAGGCATTAGAACAGCAAGAGGAACAGGTTCCATGGGTACTGGAACAATCGGTAGGGATGAAGTCGTGGATGGGTTTTCCGGTGTTGCAACACTAGAGGCAACATCGGGATTCTGATGACCCATCTCGCTTCGAATATCCTGTGGATCAAAACCTGCCATTGAAAACGAATTTGAGAGTTAGAGAAAGGTAGGGTTTGCAGAGAAAACAATCGGGTTAATTGAATATTCAAGAGAATGATAATGCCCGATAAAAAGAAAAACAAAATATATAGGAATCATATCTCAAACGGTAACATTTTCCCTCTAACAAACTCATAATTACCCTGATCCCTTATCTCTTCAAGTTACAAACGGTAACTTTTTCTAAACGGCCAAGATTTTAAAACCGAGATTTAAGAGATAAAATCCCATAAATAAGGCAATAATCTGAGATAAATATTTCATCCAAAACTTCCAGAATTACCTCCACATCAGCCTAACTCCACTGAAACAAAAATCAATCACAAAAATTCAATTTTCAGTAAATAGGGTAAATCATCGAAATCTGTCTATTTAGAACCTTACCAAAAAACAGAACCCTATTAAAAAAAATGCATATGCAAGACCTATTTTATGCCTAAATAGAGTGTAACATAAAAAAATGCAATCACAAGCACAAGATATGTTTACAAGTGTAGTGTTGCCTCTCATGTTGCCAACATCATCAACAACACCATAGTTTTTCAAAAAGCATTTGAGACTTACACACTTGATTACCCTTGATTAAAAAAATTTCCAGAAGTGGTAGCCTGCACACTAAAAGAACAGTCTTCATTGGACTCAATTAGGTAGCTTTTTCCATTTTCTTCCGATTATTTATAAAGCTTGTACATATGACATTGACCATCAAACTTTATTAAAAAGCTGAACACTGAATTTGCGAAACCACGGTTCACATGGGACAAGAACATGGAATACACGTACATCCCTCAACTACTTAGTGGTTTAGTCAGAGTTCAATTTGCAAGGGCCATTGTGTTTCAATAAAAAAATTTTGCAGAAAAACTTGGCGTCAATTGAATCAATGAAACAGAGATTTAAACACTACACATAACAGAGTGAGTGCACAATGCTTAAACCCCTAAAAATGCATGACAAGAAAAACAACAGTGTTGTCGGTAGTGTTGTAACACCGAAGACAACACATACAAAGGATTATAATGCACACATGCTGAGAGACCTCCGAAGAGTTGAGAATCTCTCATGATCTAATGCTTTAGTAAAAATATCTGCCAATTGGTTATTGGTTCCAAAAAACTTCATTCGAATCATACATTTCTCTACCAAATCTTGAATAAAGTGATGACGAATGTCAATGTGTTTTGTGCGTGAGTGTTGAACTGGATTCTTTGATATATCAATAGCACTCGAATTATCACAATAAACAATGGGGGATTCACTCTTAAAACCATAGTCTTCAATCAATTGGTTCATCCAAAGAAGTTGTGAACAACAACTTCCGGCTGCCACATATTCAGATTCAGCAGTCGAAAGTGACACACAATTTTGCTTACGACTATACCATGAAACCAAATTATTGTCAAGGTAAAAACACCCACCCGTAGTGCTCTTTCTATCATTCACATCACCAGCCCAATCAGCATCACTAAAACCTACAAGGTTAGTGTTGGTTTCCCTCGTATACCACAATCCTAAATCCAATGTACCCGAAACATATTTCAAAATTCTCATAAAAGCTTTTAAATGGGTTACCTTTGGATCAGATTGGTACCTAGCACATAAACACACACTGAACATGATATCAGGACAACTAGCAGTCAAATACAAAAGACTCTCTATCATGCTGCGATACATGGTGTTGTCAACACCAGCCGCAACACTGTATTTTCCTACTTTTTCACTCGAGCTCATAGGAGTTTTCATGTTCTTAACATTCTTTTTGCAAAACGTTTTCACCAAATTCTTTGCATACTTACTTTGACAAAGAAAAATCCCATCATTTGATTGCTTAACTTACAGTCCAAGGAAAAAAGTTAACTCTCCTACCATGCTCATTTCAAAAGTAGAAGACATGCATTCAACAAAACTATCAACATGCTTTTGAGAAGAAGCACCAAAGATAATGTCATCCACATAAACTTGACAAATAAGAATTTCACCTTTGGCCTTTTGAATAAAAAAGGTTTTGTCAACCTCACCTCGTTTGAAGCCAATTTCGAGCAAATACTCGGTCAACCTACCATACCATGCTCGTGGAGCTTGCTTCAAGCCATATAGTGTCTTCTTCAACTTGTAAATATGATCCAAGTGGTGTGGATCCTCAAAGCCTTTGAGTTGCTTCACATACACTTCCTCATTTAAAATATCATTAAAAAACGCACTCTTCACATCCATTTGGTAAAATTTTATACCCATATGATATGCAATAGCTAGCAATAGTCAGACTGACTCAATGCGGGCAACAGGAGCGAAGGTCTCATCAAAATCAACCCCCTCAACCTGCGTATACCCTTGAGCAACCAACCTTGCTTTGTTCCTAATGATGTTTCCTGATTCATAGGTTTTATTTTTGAAAATACATTTTGTACCAATGACAATACCATGATCAGGAGGTGGAACCAAAAACCACACATCATTTCGGACAAATTGCTCAAGTTTTTCATGCATGGCATTTACCCAAAATTCATCATTCAAAGCATCATTGACATTCTTGGGTTCAATATTGGAGACAAAACACGAATGCATTACCTGTGAGTATACGGAACTCATGCATACTAACTCAACCATCTTACGGTAGTCAACTTTGTCCTTAGCTCGGGTTTGCCTTGTTCCATGAACATCTCCAATAATTTGTGATGATGGATGATTCTTTTGTATCTTGCTTGGAATGTCATTTTCAGTGGATACCTCAGTTTCCTCATTATTTTGAGAATTTTCTTCATGAACAGTTTCTGGGGGAACCAGTGTTGTGTTTGGTGTTACAACATCAGGAACAACACTGTGTTCTTCGTGAGGAATTTCCAGCAAGCCTTCAATATCATCTTCAGTAGTTTTTTCTTTGAGATCTGCACCATCATCAAAACAACATTAATAGATTCCATAATTGTTCTGGTCCTAAGGTTATACATCCTATATGCATGACTATTTTTAGAATAACCTAGGAACAAACACTTATCACTTTTGGAATCAAATTTTGCTAGGTGATTTCTATCATTCAAAACATAGCACACACAGCCAAAAATATGAAAATAATTGAGATTTGGTCTCTTTCCCATGAGGATTTCATATGAAGTCATCGAAGATCCACTTATCAAATAAACACGATTGGAAATATGGCACGCTGTGTTCAATGCTTCTGCCCAAAATCTCTTGGAGATATTTTTTGAGCTCATCATCACCCTAGCCATCTCCTGCAACGTCCTATTCTTCCTTTCGGAAATTCCATTCTGTTGAGGAGTTTTTGGGGCAGAGAACTCCTGTGAGATGCCCTTCTTATCACACAAAGAAGAAAAAAATGAGTTCTCAAATTCCTTTCCATGATCAGTTCTAATTCTTGCTACAGTCAAAGTATGTAGATTAGTAATCTTGGTAAACAACATCTTAAAAACATCAAAAGTGTCTGATTTTTCTCTAAGAAATCTCTCATATAAAACGAGAAAAATCATCAACACATACTAAAGAATACTTTTTACCTCCATAGCTTTCAACTTCTATGGGTCCCATCAAATCCATATGTAAAAGTTCAAGACACCGTGTTGTCCCACAGTGTTGTAACACGGGGTGCGAAACACGGGTTTGCTTACCTTTTTGACATGCACCACAAACATATGGAACACCAGACTTTAGATTTGGAAGACCTCTGACAGCTTCAAACTTACTCAAATTCTTTAAGGTCTTAAAATTCACATGTCCAAGCTTTTGATGTCATAGACTAAACTCATCAACCTTTGAGTGTCTACATGCCAATTCTTCACCAAGTTGGTAGCAATTATCAACTGATCTAGTACCTGTCATAACACAACAATTAGCATTATCAAAAACTTCACAAGTATTTTTATCAAACTTCACATGCAAGTCATCATCACACAGTTGACTAATTGAAATTAAATTTGCATTAAGTCCTTCAACGTGTAAGACGTTATGAAGCTTTGGAAACCCTTCCACATTGAGTGTTCCTTTTCCAACAATTCTTTCTTTTGCACCACCTCCATAGGTCACTCTACCACCATTTTTTTCAATGTAGTCCGTGAGGTGATCTTTCAAACCTGTCATGTGCCGAGAGCTTCCACTGTCAAAGTACCAATTACCTGCAGTGTTAGCTTTCAAGGAAGTATAAATAACAAAACAACTAACATCAGGCTTTTGTATCCAAACTTTCTTCACAGTGGGCCTATTTCTATCAGTGTTGCTCTTGGTGTTGTGCAACACGGGGGGCAACACTTGCTTAGATTCTCACAACACATAGTCATTCTTCAGCTTTCGACAAAAATGCCTGATATGACAAGGTTTGAGACAATAGTGACATACAAAAGGAAGCTTCCATTGTTTTGGCTTAGGGGCAGAAACATTCTTTTCAACAATGGGTTTTTTACCTTTCGAAACAGTTGAAGGATGGTTCAATGAATCATTACCTTCCTTCACAAACACTGGTATTTTGGAAGATTCACCAGTTTCAAACACACTTTATTTAAAACCAAGTTCAAACTTGTCATTCTTACCCATAGACAACAAAGTATCAAGTTTTTTTAAACTTGAATTAAATCCAGCAAGAGTTGTTTTTGCTTTTTCAAGTTCTGAATTCAACAATCCTAATTCCAGATCTTTCTTGCTCATAATGACTTCCAGCCTAGCCACAACAGCTTTCAATTCAGTATTCTCTTTGGTGAGAGTTGTGTTCAACTGATTTCTATTGATCCAATCACAGTATAACTCTTCATAGAGTTTTTGAATACCTTCCAGAGTATAAGCATCAGCTAGCTGTTCTTCATGATCACTGGAATTATCAAGGTTAGAAGCAACAAAACACACAGATTTTTGAAATGTGTTGCGTCCATGTGTTGCAACACCGGAGCCAACACCGAAAGGATTAATCTGAAAATTTTTCTTACTTTTCAGCAAAGCAGTAAAAGATATGAGATCTACCTGTTCAATCTTTTCTTGTTCTTCTTCAGAATCATCATCACTCAGAGAAACATTCATACCTTTCCGAAGGCGATTTGCGCATTCATAAGCATAGTGACCATATCCCTTACATTCCCTGCATTGAACATTATCAAAATTTTTACTTGAGGACTGAACCTTACCTTCATACCTTTGTCGAGATCCCCGAGTAGCAGCAGGTTTTTGAGGCTTCTCTGAAGTAGGCAGTTTAGGGAATTTTGAAGGTTGTGCACCTTTCACATCCTTTTTTTCTTTCATTACCTTGAGATAATCAGTGAACTTCTTTGAGATCAAGGCAATCAAATTCTCTTCAAGATCAGATTCTTTTAATTCCTGTTGAACTTCAGAAAAATCATTGTAAACATCATTAGATACTTGAAAGGCAATAGACTTACCTTTTGAGTCATCTTCGGCTTCCAACTCCATCTCATAAGTGCGAAGAAAACTAATTAGCTCATCCAAACCCATTATAGATGTATCTTTGGATTCATCTATAGCACAAACCTTGGTGTGAAATCTTTTGGGAACAGAACGAAGCACTTTGGACACAAGTCTCTCGTTCGAAATAGGGTCACCAAGAATAGATGCTTCATTTGCAAGGCTCTTCAATCTACCATTATATTCCATGATGGTCTCTGATTCCTCCATTCTCATTTTCTCCAATTTTGAAGTTATGAGACGCATCCTTGTCTTCTTGACACTTGCCGAGCCTTCACAATGGGTTTGAAGTTTCTCCTAAGCATCCCTAACACAAGTACAAGTACCAATTAGATTAAACATGTTCATATCAACTGAAGTGAACATAGCATTAAGAGCTTTAGCATTATAAATAGCCGCAGTATTCTCATCGGCTGTCCATTGTGATCTTGGCTTTGGTCCTGGTATATCATCATCTCTCATAGGTGGTGTCCAACCGTCAAGAACACATTGCCAAGCCCTGAACTCAATGAATTGAATGTACATGCTCATTTTCAATTTTCAAGGGTCGTAATTTGTTCCATCCAAAATAGGTGGACGAATTTCACTTGTGTACGGAGTGTCCATAACTAACCTGTAACACAAATCAGGAACTCACTTAGTAAAGTCAAGTGGTGGCTCTGATGCTACGTGAAAGAAACGGTGTACGTGGTTGGTTATGTAAAATAGGCAGTGTTGTACTTTGTGTTGTAATACTACAGACAACACAGTGCAGCAAAAATTTAAAGCGTAAATAAAACACAAGTAAATAATTTTGCACGAGTATAAAACTCGTGCGGGTGCCTTAGGGCTAAATATTACTCGTAAACGTAAGATCGGTCTTACAAAATAATCCTAGTAATTTTACGAAAAGTCATTAAATCCTAAATTTCTCAACAAGTCAAGAAATCAAACTTGCATCCTAAATAAACAGAGTATAAAAGAAATCGGATGCAACTCCCGTAGTCTAAATTGAAGAGACATAAAAGATCTTCAACAACACAGTTTCCACAGTGTTGTCTCTGATGTCTTTAACACGAACGACAACACGGGGACAAGCAACAACGATGGTTGCAAACCTTGCTTCAGAATTCTTCAAATTCTTCAAGGAATTCTTCAGAGTTTGCGTAGTGTTTTATCGTCTAAAGCATACTCATCTTGTGCGTGAAAAGCCCTTTTATAGATTAGCATCCGAGTCTTGAGGATTTTCTTAGATAGAGTTCTACATGAATAAGGAAACATGTTTTAGTAGGAATAAAACTCTATCAAATTTTGTAAATCAAATCTTGATAATATCAAATAATATTATATCTAATAACTACCTTATCAAGACATGATTTATGTTTTGACAAATATATCTTTAACATATTCGAAATATACACTAAATATATACCAAATATATTATCTTGTCTAGAAAGCAAAATCTAATAATATCAATTAATACAAGGGCCGAAATTTCAAAGAATAAAATTTTTTTCACTTCGATATGCACTTGATAAACCCCAAGCTAATATAGCATACAAGCAACACTATTTTTCAACATAACATTTTGTTTTGCAGGGTTTTGATTTTTACAATAAAAAATTGATGAACACATTTCAAAAGGAATTTAGTTTATTATATCTTAAGTTTTATCGTTAAAATGTGGACAACAAAAGGTTCAAATCCAAAATTTTTGGTCTTTTACTAGGCCTACATCGTTCATGGGCTTTCTTTGTAGTAAAGGACTTCAAATCACAAACTCGCAGGACAATTTTTTTGGTACCTTCTATTAAATTATTTGAATATTCGATTCTTACATGTCTTGTACTCTTGTTTGAAATTTAAGTTTCCTTTGTGTCCAAAATACTTAAATATCCTTTCAAACAATACTTCGTTGTCTCATATCGAGTTAATTTCCCCTTTTTCAGAGAAAAATATCACCATTTGAAACTTTTGAGCTCTTTTATATATGTATTTATTTATTTTTACTTTTTATGACAGAATATCAGTTATACCATTATTTTTCCCAATAAGATATATTCTTTTCTAAGGAATTATTTGTTCTAAAAACTCAAAATGGAAAGAATTTATATTAATAATTTAAGCGGAAAGCTACACTTCCCTCAAGTTTAAAATAAATTTGTAAAAAGATATCACTCATGTAAAAATAATTATATTTAAATCACTATTAATTTAGTAATATGTAGTATTATAGATGTATGATAATAATTTGAATTTAATGACGATAAATACGTGACTTTGTTGAATATTTTCGTTAACTCGTTTCTATATTATATTTATACATAAATATTTGTATGAACAGTTGACAACTCTATAATATTTAAATTTGATACTTATGTCGAAGATGCAAAAATTATCGGTATCGGGTAGAAAAATCGAAATATGACGTTTGAGTTGATCAATGTTTTAAAATATTTGAGTTACATTTTTATCATCAGCTATAACTTTCAGTCAGGGACGAAACTAGAATTTTGAGTTGAGGGGGCTAAATTTTAGATTAAAAATTTACTATTAAAAAAAACATCAAGGGACTATCTTATATATTATATTACTAGGCTCTTAATTTTATATTTTTTTAAAAAAATTTGAATGCCACAAAAACTATTAATAACAACAAAAAACTAAATTTATTTATGAAAATGTCACAAGACTATTCTCTTCTAAATTCTCTATTAGTTCATAATTAATTTGTGAATAATGTTACATGTACAATTAAATTTATACAACACATATACCATAAAAAATTAAGACAAAAAGTTTATTTATCAAATCTCATGATATATTGAATACAAAATCTCACGATATAATGTCAAAATCTCACTATATAATAACAAAAAATCACGATATAATTTTTATAAATATCGTTGTACGAGATATAATTAGTAGTACATTTAGCATTATTCTTAATTTTTGTGGGCTAGCCAAATATTATTTCATAATTCATAATAATATATATAACATATAACTCATATATATAATTCCAATAAAGAAGTGTGCTAGCCTGAGCTAAAGCCAGCTCACTACTATGGTCTGTCCCTGCTTTTAGTAAAACAACCAGTGTTTGGTCCTACAATTTAAATTTCTAACTAGTCATCAATTTTTTTCTCAAGTAATTCCCAATAAAATATTTTATGGCAGATTTATGAAAACTTCCAATGAAAGATCGACAAATATGTAAGCACTATATTGGTTTGATAAGACTCAACCCAAAGGAGTTCGTTCTCATTAGACTCTCACATGGTTTGTATAGGATCCACACGCTTTGTCTTTGGAAATAATATGATGGCCTATCATCTATTACTAATAAGTGCCACATGTGAATTGAACTAACAACTTTTCTCTCTTGGTGTACTTTGTTGATTCTTTCTAAATTAATCTTTAAAAATATTTGATTTTTATATTTTGAGCGTTTTTTCTTCCTTCCGGCAACCTGATATTTCCAAACTTCACCAATAAATCCGTATTACAAAATGCTATTAATTAGGATTTGTAATATGGGCAAATATTTTATGTTATCTTATAATTTGGTAGAACTTCGTCTATTTTAATTAGATTGATATAAAACATCCACATATATATTTATATATATAGCTAGTTGAAATTTTTTAAAAAAAGATAGGATATTGATCGTCTTCAATTGCTTTGCCCTCGATCCCTACCATTAGTTTGTTGTCAACTTTACTAAATGATTGACGAGACTGAGGATGATTAAAGTTCTAATTATGATTAAACTAACACTTATCATGATATTCATGTGATTATGTTCCCTAAGCAGTGTTAGGGTCCAGCTAAATAGGTGTATTGATCAGGTCATCCCTCAAATGGGGACCCTTAACCAAAAATCTTTCAATATCAGTGCCTTCCTTAGCTTAAAATATGAAACTAAATCTGATTTTATATGGAATTTATGAGAAATATGTGAGAACAAATAAAATTATCAGTTTTTTTTATTATTTATTGAGTGAAGGTTAGTTTGTAAGTTAAGTTAAAATATCAAAGATAGTTATTTTAATACCCTTTTGATTTAATAATGAATCATAATTATTATTTTTTTAAAGAAAAACAACGAGACTTTACTTTGCTTTAATTTTACACATTTGTACTTTTTGCCAACATCAAAAAGACCGTGAGATTCCTCTCTAGACTCTAATTAAAACGACTAAGTCATCCTAAAAAGGATTAGACGACATTAGGTGTCAAACATTATTTGAAGCATTATTGCTCTTTCTTATCAATTAGTTGTCCACGCTTATCTCACTAGCTAGTTGTAATTAAGACCAAATTAAATGAATTTTGATCAACATTTGTTCCAAGGATTATCTTCCATTAATTTTCAAATTACTCATCAATTGTTGTTTTGTTATTCTTTTTATGGTCTCCGGTCCCATAATTATGACACTGTCTCCTAGCTTAAGCCTTCCCGCTCAAATGCGATTGTAAAATGAATTTTGTAATTACTTTGTATCCGTCTTATTTTATGAAAATTAGTAATCCATGCACGCGAAAAGTCATGTGCATAAATAGTTTATATTATATGTAAAATTATAAACATTTTTTATATTTTTAAATTAAAAAATAAAATTGAAAGATGATAGTTATAAGTACTAAGGGACATTTTTGTTCATCCATTAATTTGGCAAGTTGGTTATTCTAAGAGATTCATGTATTATTATCTTGTATAGATAATAAAATTAAATTGTTATAAAAGTTTATCTTATCTTGTTATAAACTTATTTCAACTTTCGATTGTTATTCAATATGAATTTGCATAAACTGAAATAATTTAACTATATTTTAAGTATAAATATAAATATTTTTAAATATTCAGATTGTCTTTATTAGTTAATTTTTTTTATCCCTCTAGAAAATAGTTTTTTTGTCTAATGTGTGAAATATTTTTACGAAAAAATAAAATGTTGTAAGTTGAACTAGTTGATCTTCTGGTCACTTACTATGAACACCGGTTAATGTGACATTCATATTATTCTATTTTTGTCATTCTCTTAAATTAATATACAATTAAATAAGATAATAATTAATTAAATGAAACCCTACAGCACATATGTCAATGTAAACCAAATTTAGGAGTGACACATACGGCTTGATATTTGAATATAGGACACCAAAGTTTGTACAAAGAGGTAACCTATAAAGAGAAATATTTTAAAACACAAAAAATTCTTAGGACATGCATCCATTAGATATACAAAAAAAAATATTATTTTTTGATAGGATTGAGTTTGGAGAAAAATACACAAGTTTAAAAATATTTTGAGCTATAATAGCTCGGTTCTTGAAATATTAAACACCGATGAATTAAATCGAGTGTGGTTTCCAAACCAAGCGAAAGACACTCAAAATAATCCTTTGTAGAAACCGATTAAATATTTTGTAATCCATTTGAATACAATGCAAATTGAAATGATGAAAACAATTTGGTTGAAGCATTTTATCAAACACTTTGAATTCAATATTTTGGTATATGAAGAACACATAAAATGCTTCAACAATGCATCTTAAAACATAGTAGCAATAAGAAGTAAATGCAATAAAGAAATATATACGAATTTGTTTCTGGATGTTCGGAGCTCAATCTCCTACCCCTACGTCACCCTTTCTTCCTCTTCGGAAGGATATCACTTGAAAACTTTGATTTATACAACTCATTTGTATAAACCCACTCCAAGACTAGAACTTACCCGCTGTCAATCTTAGAACTCCTAGCCAATCGATTGTAGGCCGCAACTTCACAATCCGCATAATGTTTAACGTCTCTTATGTCAAAACTACAAACATAATCTTTAATGTCTTTGTGTTAAGACTCTCACTCAATTAATCTTTCAAAGTGCATCTGACGTATGTGTGTGAGTGAACTCTCTTCAACTAATATACAAAGATTTTGGACAAGGAAAAGTGTTCTAAAACTTTGGTTTGGAGTGAAGAAATTGGCAGTGAACGCTCATTTTCCTTCTTGTTCTTCACACCTTGGGATTTGCTCTCATTCTAGCTAATTTCTTCAAGTAGGTTGTTCATGCTTTGAATCCCCTTCAAAAACTTGTATTTGATCTTCAAGATGTTGTATTTATAGGATCCAAGAGTGATATAATCGTTAGACACAAAAATAGAGCTGTTGGAAGATTTTTATACTATTTCTGGAGCTCAACTGAAATTGGAATACTGTAGCAGTTTTGGTAACAGTTGAGCAATCTTCAGTTTGGGTAGGTTAACTGATCTTGGCTTCAGTTTTGGAGCGAGACTGAACTTGGATTTCAACTGAACTTTGGTGCGAAACAGATCTTGAAGCTCAACGGAACGAAACTATACTTGGAGCTCAACCGAACGAAACTGATCTTGGAGCTCAACTGAAGTACTGTAGCAGTTGAGCAAATTTAGTTTTGTAGCAGACTGATCTTGGTATGATCCGTTGATATCTGGCAAAGTGATGAGCATGAAGTCATAGCTCTTGTCTTGGCTTTCCACAGCATCAAGAATCACTCAATTTGGATTTCATATGAGAGAGTTAAGCCTGAAATACCAGATCTGCTATAAAACAGTTGAACACAAAAACAGTCGAGTGAATATGGTTCAGTTGAGTGTTATATCTCTTGATTAGTTGTTTTTTGGGCAATGTGATAAACATGAAATTTGAAGCCCTTTATCTTAACTTTCATGGCAAAATCACTCCATTTCGAGTTCATATGAGAGAGATATGCTCGAAATACCAGAATGTGCCATAAATTCTGCTCTGCAGAATTTCAGTTCTAAACTAGAAAATTTAATGCCGTTTAGCAGCTCCTTATGCTCAGATTCAGACTTTGAATAGTAAATATGATTTGTATATCATTGTCTTAACTTTCTAACGCGAGCTAAATTGTTCTATTTGGATAATCGAGCTAAAAGATATAGCCAAAATATGAACTGCTTGAGATCAATTGCTTCTATTTTTTTGCTCCACTGATCCAATTCAATTTGGTCTTGAGACGTCTGTTTGATCTAAATAACATCCGTTTTTGCTCAACTGAAGTGAAATACGATATGTTCGAAATTGAGTTTTCTATGTACTCGTCTTGGCGGCTAATCATTTTCATCACGGATCTGCGAGATATCAGTTTAGCTAAATTTTAGTTTTGACTTATATCTTGAGTTTAACAACTTCACATTAGAGTAAATATGTTAGAAACACAATAAAAATTTTGTTATCATTAAAAGAAAGATTGCTTGTGTTTCACAATTCGATATATTTTTTAATTACAAATATAGATCAAGTTGATATGTTTTCCTGTCTTACAAGAGACCTACGTAAATTTATTGTCTTCTTCCAACCATTAATACATCAATCGAAACTTCCCTCAAGCTATAAATAGATGAAATTATTTTCAAAGATGACCATGTGTATTATTATTATTATTATTATTATTATTTTTTTTTTTTGAAGAATATTATTATTATTATTATTATTGGATGGGTAGTTACGTAACTGATGATATAAGATTGAACAATTGTATTTTTATCAAAATTCATACTTGATGGTATATAATTATCAATGTTCTAAAAAACGATAGGCGGGCAGTCATCCACCACCTAGGCGGTTTTTTTTCTTTTGAACCTAATTATCTAATTTGCTTTGATGGTTTTTAGCCTAAATATCTAATTCGTCGTTCACAGTTTTTTTAGCAAAAATATCTCATTTTTTGTTCATCTTAATATTTCTCCAATAATTCTTCTTTATCGAATTCAAACTCAATATTCATCGCGTGTCCTGCATCTTCATCTTATATAAACTAATCGAAAAATATGTCAAACAATCTTTTTTAAAATTAAAATATTAAAACATATATATATTATATATTAATCTAGGTGGTCACCTAGGTGAATTTTGAGTCGCCTAGGCGGTAATTAGGCGATCGATGGCCGATTAATGAAATAGAACCCATATGTATCAACTGTCTACAAATCGAGGTGGTGAGAAACATCCTAGCGCCTGGGCGTGCCTTTTAAAGCAGTGAAAATTGTACATTTATGATTTTTTAAACCATGCATGTGACAGTCTGCAATGTCATGTTTCACTTTCTCCCGCGATAGTAACAATTACTGTATCTCAATAATTTTTCTCTCAATAATGCATTATTTTGCAATATTTGGAATTAAGCATGCAACTTTGAGTTTGATACCAATTGTATGACCAAATGTTAATTTGTCGTTTGACCAAATTTATACCTGGTGGTCGCGATGCAATTCTAATCTTGTAAATCATACAACAGTCCAAACATTAAGTGTCGATTTCTCTCATGTTATATATAATTATTATACTTAAACATTCTATAAAGAGTTTTTTTTTGGCATTAGAATGTGAATGTTCGCTACCATTAGAATGACTATCCATTACACCCATTTTGGATGAGAATGATCATTCTCACTTATAATTTTTATTTTTGTACAAAATTCATTTCTATTAATTTGTTTCAAATAATCTACATTTATATAATAATAATATTTTATTATAATAGTATATATATAATTATAAATGATTATTATTTATTATATAATAAATAGTATTTATTTAAAATTATTTATCGATATTATTACAATGATTTATTTATTTATATATAATTATTATTTATTAAAATTGTAATTAAAATTAAAATTTTATTATTGATATATTAATTATTATCAAAATAAAATTATAATTATTATATAAAAAATAATGATAATAATAACAATATTATTATTATAAGTTTCGATTAGTTAAACTAAATTAAATAATATTTATAACTAATAGAGAATTAATATTTATTATTTAATAATAACAACAACAACAACAACAACAACAAAAACAACAATACCAATAACAATAACTGTTGTAAAAAAGTAAAAATTTATGGTAAAAAGTAAAAACTTTAAAACTCAAAATATATCAAACTCTACACTTTATAATATTTTTCTCTCAACTCAATTGTATTTTTCATCACAAATGAAGACCTATTTATAGATCCACATTTGAGATTAGTCCAAAAATTAATACATTATCATCTACATCATCACACACTAATTTTCCACATTTTACAACTCAATATTCAACATTCAATATTCAATATTTAATATTCAACATAATAATAATAATATATTTTTCAACACTCCCCCTTGTGATGATGATCGTGATATGATGACTGTCTTCATTACGTATTTTATACTGCCTCGTTAAAAACCTTACTAGGAAAAACTCAGTGAAATAAAAACCATAGTAAGGAAAAAAGAGTGCAGCCACGTAAACTCCCCCTCATATTAACATGAGTAATTCTTCACATATTCCGTAGATTGCGCATCCCAATGTTGTATATATGCTTTCTGAATATCGTCATGGGAAGTGCCTTTGTGAAGAATTCTGATGAGTTCTCACTTGATTGAATGTAACAAATATCAATATCTTTATTCTTCTCAAGCTCTTGAGTGTAGGCAAAGAATTTTGGGGGGATATGTTTGGTTCTGTCACTTTTGATGTATCCTTCTTTCATTTAAGCAATACATGCAGCATTATCTTCATATAGTGTCACAGGCTTCTTGTCTACTGTCAATCCACACGATATTTGAATATATTTGGTCATTGAATTTAACCATACACATTCACGACTTGCTTCATGTAATGCAATAATCTCGGCGTGATTTGATGAAGTTGTTACGAGTGTTTGTTTCTGTGAACGCCAAAAAATTGCGGTGCCTCCACGAGTAAATACATATCCGGTTTAGGAACGTGTCTGATGTGGATCATATAAATATCCAGCATCAGCATAACCAATGATACTTTGATTGGTATCTTTTGAGTACAAAAGTCCCAAATATGTCGTTCCTCGTAGATAACGAAATATATGTTTAATTCCGTTCCAGTGCCTCTTTGTTGGATATGAACTGAATCTTTCCAATAAATTTACAGCAAAAGATATATCAGGTCTAGTGCAATTTGCAAGATACATAAGGGCACCAATGTCACTTAGATATGATACTTCTGAACCAAGAATAACTTCATCATCTTCACATGGACGGAATGAATCATTTTCTATGTTTAATGATCTTACAACCATTGGAGTACTTAATGGATTTGATTTATCCATATTAAAATGTTTAAGGATGTTTTCTGTATAATTTGTCTGGTGAACAAAAATTTCACATTCTTTTTGTTCTATTTGCAAACCCAGACATTACTTGGTTTTTCCAAGATCCTTCATTTCGAATTCTTCCTTCAAGTACATCATAACTTTTTGAATTTCTTTATTCGTTTCAATGATGTTTAAATCATCAACATATACAGCAATAATTACACATTCGGATGTTGTTTTCTTGATGAAAACACAAGGGCATATTGGATCATTTACATATCCTTTTTTTCATCAAGTGCTCACTTAGCCGATTATACCACATTCGGTCGGATTGCTTCAACCCATTTAATGATCTTTGCAATTTTACAGAATAAAATTCTCTGGGTTTTGAACTTTGTGCTTCAGGCATCTTAAATCCTTCAGGGATTTTCATGTATATATCACTATCAAGTGATCCGTATAAGTAAGCCGTAACACATTTCCAAATTTTCAGACACTGTCAAACTAATCAAATATCGAAACGTAATTGCATCCATAACAGGAGAATAAGTTTCTTCATAATCAATTCCAGGTCTTTGAGAAAAACTTTGTGCAACAAGTCTAGCTTTATATCTTACTCTTTTATTTTTCTCATTTCGCTTTCGAATAAAAACCTATTTGTATCCAACAGGTTTTACACCTTCAGGTGTGAGGACTATAGGTCCAAAAACATTGCGTTTATTTAGCGAATCCAATTCAACCTGGATGGCATCTTTCCATTTTGCCCAATCATGATGAGTTTTACATTCACCAAAATATTTTGATTCATGATCCTCATTTTCATTTATGATGTCACATGCCACATTATAAGAAAATATCTCATAAATATCTTCTATATCTTTTCGCTTCCATATTTTTCCAGTATTAATATAATTGATAGAGATTTCACGATTCTCGTCAGTTTGTGGTTCTGACAGAACATTTTCATCATCAGATGTTTCTTCTGAAACACCATTTTCTATTTTATGATCATCGTGCTTCTCTATGCCTTTTATTTTTCGAGGATTTTTATCCTTGGAACCGACTGGCCTTTCACGCTTCAAGCGTTTTATGACATCATGAGTGTCTTCAATTTGTTTCTTTGGAATTTCAATTCGAGCAGGGGCATTTACAGCATGTATATATGATTTTGTTACCCCTTTTGTGTCTGCAAATGCATCTGGCATTTGATTTGCAATTCTTTGCAAGTGCACAATTTGTTGTACATCTTTCTCACATTGTTTGGTCCTTGGATCCAAATGTAACAATGATGTTACATACCATGTGATTTCTTTTTCGATGTGTTTCTTTTCTCCCCCTAACATTGAGAATATTTCTTCATTAAAATGACAATCAGCAAAGCGTGCTGTAAACACATCGCCTGTCTGAGGCTCAAGATATCGAATGATTGATGGGCTATCATAACCGATATAAATACCGATTTTTCTTTGATGACCCATTTTTTTATCGTTGAGGTGGTGCAATAGGCACATACATCATACATCCAAAAATTCTCAGATGAGAAATATTTGGTTCTTTACCAAATGCAAGCTGCAATGGGGAGAATTTATGATATGCACTTGGTCTGATGCGAATTAATGCCGCAGCATGTAAAATTGCATGTCCTCATATAGAAATAGGGAGTTTTGTTCTCATAATCATTGGTCTAGCAATCAGTTGTAGACGTTTAATCAATGATTCAGCTAATCCATTTTGTGTATGAACATGAGCAACATGATGTTCAACAGTAATTCCCATTGACATACAATAGTCATTGAAAGTTTGAGAAGTAAATTCTCCAGCATTATCAAGTCTTATTTTCTTGATTGTATAATCGGGGAATTGATTCCGCAATTTTATTATTTGAGCCATTAATCTTGCAAATGTCACATTCCGAGTTGACAATAAGCATACATGTGACCATCTGCTAGAGGCATCGATCAATACCATAAAATATCGAAATGGTCCACATGGTGGATGAATTGGCCCACAAATATCACCCTGAATGCGTTCAAGAAATATGGGTGATTCTATTTGGATTTTAGCTGGCGATGGTCTTATAATAAGTTTTCCAAGAGAACATGCTTTACATTGAAACTTATTATTCTGAAAGATCTTCTGGTCTTTCAATGGATGACCATGCGTATTTTCAATAATTCTTCGCATCATTATTGAACCAGGATGTCCCAATCGATCATGCCAATTAGTTAATATTGAAGAACTATTAACCGCCATATTTGATTCGATTGACCTTATATGTGTATAATGCAATCCAGCAGGGAGCATTGATAATTTTTCAACCACATATTTCTTTCCTGATTTATATGTGGTAAGACACATATATTTTTGATGTCCATCAGTTATCGTCTCAGTATCATATCCATGAGAATATATGTCATTAAAACTCAACAAATTTCTTTTCGATTGTGGTAATATAAAGCATCATTTATCAAAAATTTTGTACCATTTGGTAACAAAAATTGTGCTTTACCACAACCTTCAATCAAGTCTACAGGACCTGATATTGTATTCACCATTATTTTTGTTGGTTTTATTTCCAAGAAATATCTTTCATATCGCAGAATAGTGTGCGTTGTACCACTATCCGGTATAAAAATTTCCATGATATTATTTCCATGTTTGCTCATAGAATTTTTCATATCAAACTTCACAAAAATGCAATAAAGAAAAATTAAGTACAGTACAAATGCAAGATATAACATGCTTTATAATACAAGAATGCATGAAAAATACAAATTTGTTACAATCTAGTCCCACCAATCTTTTAATCAATGTCTTCGAAATCATTCAAAAAGTCTGCAGCATTGAAATTAGTTGAACCAATTAAATGGTCACTATTTTCAACAAAATTGGTCTCTTTTTCTTTTCCTTTTGTCGATTCTTTATAGAGATTACATAGATGCTCAGGGGTTCGACAAATATGTGACCAATGTCCTAGAGTGCTACATCTATAACAAACACTCTCAGATCTTTTTGAGTGATTTTCATTTTCACTCGGGTTTTCATGCTGCCTTTTTGGTGGGTGGTTCGTGACGTTCTTTTGAGATGAGTTATTGAAGTAACTATCTCGATTATTTTCATATCCACGGCTGCGACCGCGACCGCGATCATTTTTACGTCCACGTCCACGCCCACGTCCTCGACCTCGTCCACGACCAAAATCTGGTCTATGCCTTTGATTTTGATTTTTATTTTTCATTAAGACATTTGCTTCAGGAAATGCCGTTGATCCAGTGGGTCGAGATTGATGATTTCTTATTAACAATTCGTTGTTCTTTTCCGCCACAAGAAGACAAGCAATGAGTTCAGAATATCTCGTAAAACCACGCACTCTATACTGTTGTTATAGAGTTATATTTGATGCGTGAAAAGTGAAAAATGTTTTCTCAAGCATTTCCATCTCTGTGACTTCAAGTCCACAGACTTTTAATTGCGAGACTATTCGATACATCGCAGAATTATAATCACTGACTTTTTTAAAGTCTTGGAATCTCAACGTATTTCATTCATCACGGGCGGTCGGAAGTATCACTTCCCTTATATGCTCAAATATTTCTTTCAACCCTTTCCATAAAATCATTGGGTCTTTTTCTGTGAGATACTCACATTTCAACCCTTCATCAAGATGTCGGCGTAAGAAAATCATTGCCTTTGATTTATCTTGTGAGGTTGATATATTAATTTCTTTGATGATATCACTTAGATCCAATGACTCAAGATGCATCTCTACATCGAGAGTCCATGGCATATAATTCTTTCCAGTGATATCGAGCGCAACGAATTCAATCTTTGCCAAATTTGACATGGTGGTACTAGAAAAATAACAATGCATTTTATTAGTTAATTTCCATTAATATGACAATAAAAAATAATGGAAGAACGAAGATTACAAGTGCGTGTACAAATAGAGAAAAAGTATGTGGTGGAAAATCGCTGGTGAGTACAAAACTCGTGAGCATGATGATTATAATCGTTATGAAAAATAGCCTTAGAAATGCCATCATCTTCATCTTCGAAAAATCGAGGAGAAATTATTTTGAGAGAAAGAGTAAATTTGGTGTGATTGAAAATGAGTTTGAGTGAACATATTTATAGGGCAAAAACTAGCCGTTTGTTACTGTTGGGGTAAGAAAAAATCGAGTATGTGTTGAATAAAAATTCGTGATAATCATGTGATGCATATAATGATAATCATAATTAAATATACGCAATAAAATATATATCATATCACGTTATTATAAGGTCAGTGTCCTAGACAACCTCTTATATAATAACATGAAATTATATATTAATATAGTTAGTATATATATATAATAAATATATATCATATCACGTTATTGTTTAAAAACCTTAGAGGCTATTATACTTGTCGTATCCCTTACTGGGAGTGTGGGATGTCGTCTTAACATCCTCCCAGGATTTATAACAAGTTTTTAAAAAAACTAATTTTTTTTTTCATTTCTGATAATAACATGAAATTATATATTAATATATACACAATAAAAATATATAAACAGTAAAATAAAAATTCTTACTTGTTGAATATTTTTGACTTCTTCTTGTATTTTGGAGCGTCGAAAATTATAGAGAACCTTCGAGCGATCGTGCTGATAACGTGTTGTGAAAAAGTAAAAATTTATGGTAAAAAGTAAAAACTCCAAAACTCAAAATATATCAAACTCTACACTTTATAATATTTTTCTCTCAATTCAATTGTATTTTTCATCACAAATAAAGACCTATTTATAGATCCACATTTGATATTAGTCCAAAAATTAATACATCATCATCTACATCATCACACACTAAATTTCCACATTTTACAACTCAATATTCAACATTCAACATTCAATATTCAATATTCAACATAATAATAATAATATATTTTTCAACAATAACAACATATTTGAGTAGCTTTAATTTTTATTTTTAATTATAAAGTATTTGATTATTAAAAATATTTTCATTTCATTCCTTTTTCATTTCTTCTAATATCAATCATTGAAATGAAGTATAATTACTATTCCATTCTTATTTTTATTTTATTTCAAAGTTGATTTCATTTTTATATCATTTTATTCAAATGTATCAGTGATATAGTGACGAAATTCGACCCTGCAAAAGGGTATTACCCTCTCTGCATTTTCCTTGGCCACAACTGGGCCACGTCAAATTTTCATGTGGGGCTCACATGAAAATTGTCCAATCATAGCCAAAAACATACAGAGGGGGTAATCTCTGTAGGATAAACATTCCCCATATAATGCCTAAGAATGTATTTGTCTAAGTAAAAACCGTTTTTTAACCCTATAATGAATATTTTTGCTATAAATTGGAGTTTTTTTATTTGGAATATAATATCAGAAGCTAAAGAATATATGATTTTCAATTTCTATTTCGATTTATATTTTAAAATTTTTTTTAACTATTCTATCTAATTACAAAATTTCTATGTTCAATTTTTTAAACAAAATTTCTATGTTCAATTGCAAGTAAATAATATTGTGAGCACTCATGATGTGCACTTACGTATGCACCGCTGACGTGGTATTCTCTGCATTCAATAGATGAACGACACATTAGCATGTGCACACATAAGTGCACATGATAGGTGCTCACAATATCAAAATTCTATATATATATATATATATATATATATATATATATATATATGCACACATGCATGGACACAAACACACTCAAATTGATTCTCCGCCACAACCATTTGTGGATGATGACGCTATGAATTGAATGAAGCAAGACCAATATATATTGCAGCGGGCCATGATCACCTTTATTCATTTGTGGATAATAATTTGTACGTACGGAACTAATAACACATCAATATTAAAGAGTCGGTGCTCAGAAATTATTTACTTGCAACTTCGTCCATGCATCTAAAATATATATTGTAGGTTGATTCCCGGTTTTTTAGTTTTTAAGTGTAGTTATCTTCGTTCCGTTGTACGAGTCTCACATAATTTCATGTCAAACTCACATATTTTGAAGTTATCCGACGATTATTATCCATAAGATATCTTACGTCACTCGACCCGATAACATATAACATAACATAGAATTGCATGCCATATATATCTTTCAATGAGACATCCAATTTATTTTCATCCAATGCCATCTTCGTAGCTAGCCAGCCAGCCTCCTATAAACTTGCAATTTAAATAACATAAAATTTAATCTTTAATATACATTATAAATTTCAATAAAACGTATACAAAATGTTTAATCGCCATCCGATCATTCACAGCCACACAATGTCATATATATATATATATATATATATATATATAATATTGTTTTTTCAAACACACTGTCTAATATTGACATAACGTACTAATATATATATAGTCGGCCATACATATATTATATGCAAAGAAAATGAGCCTTCAATTTGGATCATTCCGACTTTATATTATATAAATTATATTATATAATATATAAATCTGAAGGTATTTTGTCCAAAATATATAGGACGAGAATTTTATTTACTAGTTTGTGAAAGAATACGACGAGTCTTTGTTTCATTCAACAAATTTTATTGCCGCTCATTCAAGTAGTTACATATGCATATATAATAAATGGAACAAATTAAAATCTTGTCAGAAACATAATTTTAATTCATATATGATATTTGAAATGCAAGGGTGTGGTTTGATTTGGAGCTAGCTAGTTCTAATAATTGTACTATCACTCTCATCATCGTGGACATTGACACAGTGATATCATTGTTTCTCTATCCAAACCCCACAAATCTGGTTTTTACGTGTAAATATATATGTCAATAAATAAGGGGCCACAGCATTTAATTTCATGTAGTAAGGAAAAAATGAATTATTCATCTCCCTTAATTATTAATCCAGCTCATGTGGACATGACCATGCCCACGATTGAGATCATGTATCGACGGCGAGTTTGTGTAGTATATTTAATTTCGAGCTCGATTTTTTTCGATCCCATGATGTCAGCATTCATGAGATTCATCATTAAGCCAAAGATCGTACGAGCCGGAAGTTTTTGAATTGCATGAATATTAGTTAAAGTCAAGATGGAAATATGAAGCTCATTTGAACTAGCTAGCTAGAATGACGAATTGTCTAATGTCAACTTTTGTCTGTTTGTGTTGGACTGTTGATTGACCCTCTATTTATGACCCGCGATTCGGATAACATTATCCATATTTAACCTATTGAAGATAAAATTATAGTTAGAAAAATGAGAAGGTCTTGTATGAGATCGGTCTCATAGATCAAGATCCGTTAGAAAGGTCAATCACACTCATATTAAAGACAAAGTAATATTTTTTTGCATAAAAAATATTTTTTTTTTGGGCGACCTAAATAAAATATCGATCTCACAAAAACTCCTATGAAACGGTATTACAGATTAAGGGCAATAAAGAGTCAAGTTTGCTCGAAAATTTTATGATTCTTATTTGAAAATTATCCAATTCGAGTCGAACTTACGCACAAATCATTTTGTAAACAGTTCGAGAGGTATTTTATATAGATAGCAGCGTCTCTTGCACGCGATGTGCAATATGTATATATACATAAAAAAAATTTAATACATAATTTTTTATGTTAATTACATTTCATTTTATTTTAAAAATTGACATGATGAATTCAATATTTGAAAGTTTATATTCATATAAAAAAAAATATTTAGTGATTTAAAATTATAAAAAAGTATATAAAATATGATTTAAAAAAAATAATGGATAATTGGTACAATATTGTTGAAGAAAATGAGGAATTGAAGGTATTTATGTAAAATTAATTAAGATTTAATCAAATTGTTTGAAAATTATTTAGTAAATGGTATTTATTTTTAATTAAAATAGTAAGATTAAATAAGTATGTTTCGAGCCTTTCAGATATTTAATTTTGAGTAGCTTGCAAATATGTGTGAATATGTCCCGAGCTCGATCGTACATGCACTAGAAAAAATATCAAGTTTATGGTTTCGAATTAAGTTCGAGCTCGAATACACTTATTCGACCCCATATTTGAAAATTAAAATTTTGACTATATCCGAATTCCTTAGTCCATGCAGTATCAAGTTACCACAATGGTTTCAGTTGCATTGATTGTGCATGTGAAATTGTGGGCACAGGCAGAAACAGATACACGTTCCAATTGTGATTCATGGTTAAATAAAGAAAGAAAAAATCATACTTACTTGTGGCTGACTAAAATAATCCCGATGGATTACAGATCAAGATAAGTCATAAAAGATAGTTATTATTGAATTTTGGCTTTAAAAAATCAGTTTGGTGTATTTCTTATAATCCAGATCTTGCTTTAGTTAATTGAAATTCAAAAGCCGATGAGATACTATTTATTTTTCTACAAAAAATTTGTATTAAACTCATTTCTAGCTAGTGATTCTCAGTTTTTCATTTTGTTTTTTTAAAAAAATACCACTTTTGATTTATATTCACTTCTTCATAATGTATAGATTTAATCATTTCTAAAAATATATATAATTTTTTTGCAAAAACTCTCTTGATGATGACGACAATTAATTACCACCATCTCTTTGATTATTAGAAACGGTCATTTTATGTGTCAATTACTTTACTACAGTTTTTTCAAATTTTTTTTAAATTTTATATTAAGATTATGGATTTGGGTTTAACTCCGCGCCAAAATGTAACTCAAGTGGGAATGATCGTCCAAATCCATATTTGTAATTCTCATAAACTCTATCTAGTCGATGTGGGATATCTGACACACATATTCAGGTTCAATAATGAAAATTTGGAGCATGAAGTTCATAAGACAATTGATGACCCAACTATGAGTATTCCAATAAATAACCGCGAGTTTGACTTCTGAGCTTTAATATTATGTTAAGATTATGAACTTGAGCCTAATTTCATCCCAAAAGCTAGATCAAATGGAGAGAATTGTTCAAGTTCATATATGTAACCCTCGAGAGTTCTATTCATAACGCTTATATATATAATACTATATAAGCCTTTTGACAATATTTTTATAGTGTCTTCTTTGCTTAGAAGGTTGCTTATAACTCCACGAGAAGAGATAGGCCAGTGCAATACATTTAATTGGATTCGAATTAGCTGTAATGTTTTAATATCAATATTAAATATGTCTACAGATTTTTATTTCTACCAGCTAGTTGCAATAAATTAAGAGAGTTATATATAATTGCTGAAATGATTGAAGAGATGCAGAATAACTTTAATTGGTTTATTATATATACCTATTTTCTTGGGTCAAATTGTGTTTGGGCCCCATATATAGTAATAATAATTTTAAAAACGTTAATGAAAATAATTAATAGTAATAAATAAATAAATAAAATCCCTCTCCGACAAGCGCAACCGCGTGTATTATTACTTACTTAAAAAAGTATTAAAATATAATTAAATAGATATAATAATTTTTTTCTTTATATAATAATCTTTTTTCTCGAACACGACTTCACATTAATACAAAAATTAATAACAATTTAAAATTCGTTGCCAACCGTGCGAACTTGGAAACCATTCAATAATGTTCTAAATTGATCTTTGTTTTTAATTAAAAGAGAACTATTTTGGTGTTTTGAAATAGTTATTTATTTGAATATACTAATTTGATTTCAATCAACAATAATACTAGTGGTATGTACGTATTTATCTAAACGGGTATAAAATTTTTTTGCTCAATAAATAGATTTATATTATGTAAATATATTGTCAAGTTTTAAACTCCTCTGGCCCTGCTAAAAATGCTAAGGGAAATTTGTATTTTTGATCTCATAACTTGTATATGTTTTTCATTTTTGGATAAGTTGTAAGTCAATTCACTGTTTTTGTTTATTTTCAAAATTTTTTTTTTTTCTATTTTAGTATTTTCATCGGAGTACTAACATGACATCAAAAAAATCAGCAATTTCCATGCATGATAAGAAATTTTCGGTGCACATCATCATTTCTAGAAGCACATCAGTAATCTAGTGAAAAATGCCAAGAAATGAAAAAAAAAAAAGAAGAAGGAATTAATAGACTAAGACGGTAAATTGATCCATAAATATATATGGATTATTTTTAAAACAATAATTTAAAGATAAATGGTAATTTTTATATCTACATGATTTATTTCATATATGGTGAGTTGAAAATAAAATTCTTTTTTTTTAAAAAAAAATTAATTTGTAAAGTATTTTCTGTCAAATAGCAACAAATGTGAATAAATAATGATCATGTTTGAGAAACCAAGTTAAAACTTAAAAACATGTTGTTTCGGTTTTATTTATTTATTTATTTTATTGATTTATTATTGTTCATCTAATCTAAAAGGAAGAAATAGGCAAGATTTTCTGTTTCTAAGTTTTTGTTCTAGATAAAAAAATAAATGTAAATAACTCCAAAATATATAGAATCCAACTTTAAAATATTTTATAAATTATAATGGACTATAATAACGATTTTAGTTAACAATTTTCATAAAAAGTGTATAAATACAAATAGGGGTATAGCCATAAAATTTTTCAATTCTCATCTGTCTGAGTGATAAAAAAAAATTATATTTTCTGATTGATAAAAATAAAATATATTAAATCTTTAAAAAAATTAAAAGATAACAAAAGACTAATATACTTGACGGGATGTTGGTCATATATAACGGTTTGAGATCTCAATATTAGTTGGTGAATGTTTATCACTAGTTGATGCACTAGCTTTTGGTTTTAAAAATGAAAAATATGGTCTTCTTTTTGCCTTTTTGAGCTTCCATTAGAAAATCAACTATACTTTACATAACTACATCTGTTAGGATAAGTGAAGTATTTAGAAAGAGAATTGAATAAGAAATTCTCACGTATGAACCTTTCTGCTACAAAAAGGTATGCTTCTGATCTTTTAAGAAACTAGACGTCATTCTCATTTGGTAATAAGTGCAGTGTATTACCTAAAAAGTGTGAAAACAGTTCACAACACTTATATGAAATGAAAAAAGGTAGAAGGTAATAACATCAGGATTGTTTCTAGAAGTTCGAATGACAAATATTTTCTACATTTCCCCTTTTTCTATTTCTGAAAGGTATATCACTAAAAAACTTTGATTAGTACAAACTGTGTACGTACAAATCCACTTCATGTCTTATCCTTACTTATTGAAACTCCTAGCAACCAAAATTTTAACAAATCAATAGGGTTTCTTGGAAAGACTCTTTCCATGGATTACAACTTCTTCACACTTACAAATTAAATGATAAATAATGATTAAAGGTGACAAGCAGTAGCACGAGTAATCTCTAAATTTGAATAAGCTTTCTATGCGTGCTGAATTCTTGAGACTTTTTGATAATCTCTTAGATAGCTTTGAGTTTTTTGATGACAATAAATCTATTTCAGAGAGCTAGTGTTTGGGAGAGTATTTTTGTATCATTTTGATGTCATATTTATAAAGAGTTTTTAACGTTAAAAAATATATCGCACTTTTAAAAAATGTAACTGTAAGAAAGACAACCCTTGTTATTATTTTTTATTCCACAAGTCGCAACAAAAATAAATGAATTTGCATGATCCAATGAAAGAATTGTACTAAAAAAAATCAGAATGATCTCATAAATAGAGACATTTTGTAGTAGCCTGGTTTTATTTTACAAAATTAAAAGACTTAAAAGTAATTAAGGAATTGATTAAGGGATTAAATTGCAAATTGAGCTCGGGCAGGATCGGACCGTCCGATCCAGGAACGGAGTGTCCGAACCCAACCAATGAGGTATCAAGCTGGGGACTGACACATGGCGGAGATCGGAGCGTCCGATCGTGACACATGGCAGGACATGCAGATCGGACCGTCCGATCTGGATGATCGGAGCGTCCGATCTCGCCCTATAAATAGTGTTCCGAATTTCATTTCATTCACACCAATTCCAAGCTTCTCTCTCGGTCTTTAGTGCATTTTAGGCTTTTTGGGGTGATTTCAGCCTTTCTAGGCTTGGTCCGGAGGTTGGCAAAGCACTCCGGGGTTGCTGCGGAGAGGTGCCCAAGTTTTGGGGCTGACGACGGACGCAGGTATAACTCTGGCTCCTTATAGTAAATAGGGAGTATGCTATAGTTTAGTTAAGGCTTTTATAATAAGATTATAATGCATGAGTATTGTTGATTTTACAGAATACGATAGAACATGATAGATACACTTTAAGGCCCCATTTGGTTTCAAAAACCAGACCAAAAAATATAACGCTCCGATTTTATTTTAATTGAGCTTATTTGAGATAATCAGAGTTTTCAGAAGTCGAGGGCCGTTTTGATATTTATCAGGGTCTATTTTTTGCAAATTTTGAAAATTTCAGGAACTAAAATTCAAATAATGGATTTTATATAATATCTAGCATGGTTTGACTTGGTTTTAGTTTGCATCCTCCTCCTCCAACTCGTTACCCTCCATTAGAGCCGCCTCCTTTGATTTTCAAGCTTTGGGATTTCAGTCCGAGCTCGATCCGTCCGTTGGAAATTATTTATGAAGGCAGTTTAGCGATCACCGTAGCGAGAGCTCCGTTATATCGTAAGTATTTCTCCGATCAGATACCTTTTATTTTTTGGATGTTGTTAGAATCGTTTGAGTTTCGAGTATGTTGTTCTTGACAGAGTTCTGATCGTTTATTCTCAGTCAGTTTTGGATTAGAGCGTCGTTCGGAACTGTTATGATTTTTGGAAGTTATTCGAAAATTTGGAGTTTGAGATTTGTTGGGTTTGCAGTATTTTTGTTGTATTAGCATTGTTATGAGTTGGTATCGTTGTTATACTGTTGTCTGTGTTTCCGGTTCGATCAGTTATAGCCGTTATACCGTCGGTTTGAGTTTTGGAATTTCGAACCATTTCGAGTTGTTGAACTTTGGCTTTTGAGTTTGATCGTCGTTGTTGATCATATTTTGTCACTAATTGCGACGTTTTAAGAAACTCATCGTCGCTAATAGCGACAAATTTAGGGGTAACGTCGCTATTAGCGACGTGTTTTTGTCCGTCGCTAGTAACGACGATTTATTAAATGCGTCGCTAACAGTAACGAACCTTTAAATTTCGTCCTTAATATTAACGACACATGAATAATGTTGTCGCTAATAGCGACGATGTTAATACTAAAGTCGCTATTAGCGACGGTTGAACCGTCTGTCGCTGGTAACGATGATTTGTTAATTGCGTCGCTAACAGCGACGAACTTCATCGATTGTGATCGTCGCCTTTACTATTAGCGACGTTTATTGTAATTTTAGTCGCTACTTCCAGTGACTAATTTGAAAAAATTTCATTAAATATACACTTGTTGTAATTAACGACGTTCTACTTAAGGTTAGTCGCTAATAGCGACGTTTTTTTAATATGCGTCGCTAAAATTAGGAACAAATTTTATTAACTCGTCGCTAAACACCGTGTTTTTTTGTAGTGTAAATGCAGCAGCTGTTGCTTTGAGCCAAAAGATCTATGCTTATTTTATCTACTTTCGTATATTGTTGTGATCTTTGATCGCTGCACTTATGATCAGAGTTGAAACAGATAGGAGGTCTATCAGAACCTTGCTTTTGAGCCAGATTAGAATTGTATGAGAATATCAAGATCGATCAGAGATTTGATTCGATTTTTTAGTATTCGTTGAAGAAAGGTTAGAACTGAACCAGTCTGAGATTCAGGTTCGTGTTGATGCTTTATTTGTATTTAAGCATTTTGTTGTGCCTGACGTTTCTGATGGAGAAATCGTATCTTGAGATTGGCTCATTGCAGTCCTTTCAGTATTCTTTTCGTTGATCGAAAGGTATACGATAACTGCAGAGTCAGTTTTGGTATTAGCATATGAAGAACATGGTTAAAGGTATGTTTCTCCGATGTTCTGAACTGTATGCAGTTGATAGCAGAGAGAACGACCCGACGGTCTGTTATACAGTTTATTCTGGTTCAGAATGGGATTTAGATCATGTTTCTGATGGATTCGTCAGGAAACTTCTTGGGCAGTCTAAGTTTGAGGTACTATTTGTTTAAGACTGACCGATTGATGAAAGCTGCTTCTGTATTCCATACAGAATGATTCTCAGACTTAATCAGATGACAGATATTCCGTCAGAATTTTGTCAGATTGTTTGATCGTCAGATTTGGGAATTTCAGTCAGAGATCTTGATATACCCTATCTTGGTATATTCTTCGAAGAGGATTTTGTTATTCGATCGCAGCTGAGTACTTTTGTTATCCTCAAAACGATGGACAGTAAGAACAAACGTTTTGTATTAGAGGCTTTGCCGAGTTGTAGTGCTAGGCCGAACCAATATCTATATAGCCTGATTTGGGCTAGGTTGAGGGTGAGCGGTCCATGCCATCTCTTAAGCTCAATTATTACCAGACTCGGTAATTCATGGTACCTAGACTGAAGGTCCATGGTCCGTATTAGAGGAAGATATGAAACTCCCTGACTCCGAGAAGAGAAGATCTGGAGTTTGGTGCTTGATCCTGCACTAGCTGACGAGTGTCGCTAACTCCTATGGAGTTTTGTACATCGACAAATATCAGACGATTATCTGGAGGGCATATTTTGAAGAGTTTCTCGAGCAGAATTGAAAACCTCTTTGTTTGGGATGATCCTTTTCTGAGTCACCTGTTTTGGGACCAGATTTGTTTCTAGGTTTATTGAGCAGATGATGATTATCTGGCGCGAATGAAGATGGCTTGGACTAGACAGTTGAAGTATACGAATGTTAGATGCATACATTCGTATTTGGATCTGAAGATCGAATATTTTTGAAGATTTCAACTTTCAGTAGGATTTATCAGAGATGAGAAGAGAGAGAAACAGTCTCTGAGATTGTTTGAATCTCGCCAGAGTCTGAAGATGATAGGAGATCTTGCCTACAGGCTTGTTTGGTTACGTCTCCTTCTGGTTTTGACGAAGTATTTTTCCGTCTTTTGATGCGGATTATCACCAAAATTCTCGTTGTTAAATTTCCAGACCAGAATTTTCCTTGCTTTTTAGCTGATGGTACCGGTTTTGTTGAGATGAAGAATTGCTCAAGACGACTGATTCAGAGTTTCGATCTGAATTTGAGGCAGTTCTGAAACAAACCGATTCAGCTTGTGTTAGGGCAGTGAAGCAGTTACGGATCTTAAGAAGAGTTTTGGGGGAACAGAGTCCGTTTTTAGACAGCGTCCCTAGAATTAATTATGAGAGATGAATCCTCTTGCAGTTTTGAGTTTTATCCCTTAGCTTTTGAGATTGAACAGTGTTTGATTTCGAGGACGAAATCTCTTCTTAGAGGGGGAGAATTGTAACGCCCCGATTTTATCTTAATTGAGCTTATTTGAGATAATCAGAGTTTTCAGAAGTCCAGGGCAATTTTGATATTTATCAGGGTCTATTTTGCAAATTTTGGAAATTTCAGGGACTAAAATGCAAATAATGGATTTTATATAATATCTAGCATGGTTTGACTTGGTTTTAGTCTTCATCATCCTCCTCCAACTCGTTACCCTCCATTAGAGCCGCCTCCTTTGATTTTCAAGCTTTGGGATTTCAGTCTGAGCTCGATCCGTCCGTTGGAAATTATTTCTGAAGGCAGTTTAGCGATCACCGCAGCGAGAGTTCCGTTATATCGTAAGTATTTCTTTGATCAGATACCTTCTATTTTTTGGATGTTGTTAGAATCGTTTGAGTTTCGAGTATGTTGTTCTTGACAGAGTTTTGATCGTTTATTCTTAGTCAGTTTTGGATTAGAGCGTCGTTCGGAATTGTTATGATTTTTGGAAGTTATTCGAAAATTTGGAGTTTGAGATTTTTTGGGTTTGTAGTATTTTTGTTGTATTAGAATTGTTATGAGTTGGTATCGTTGTTATACTACTGTCTGTGTTTTCGGTTCGATCAGTTATAGTCGTTATGCCGCCGGTTTGAGTTTTGGGATTTCGAACCATTTCGAGTTGTTGAACTTTGGCTTTTGAATTTGATCATCGTTGTTGATCATCTTTTGTCTCCGTACAGATTCGTTTGGAGTTGTCGAGCCCAGCGTTAGCAGCAGTTGTTAGTTGAAGAGTTGGACGAAGAACGGTAAAGAGATTACCTTGAGCCGTTGTTGTCGTTAGGTTGTATAGTTTCTGATATAACCTTTTTGTTGTAGCGTATCCAGAGTTGGAGCTATTGCATTGAAAGGTAAAAAAAGTCATCGTTAGCGGGATAGCATACTCGGGACAATTGGTTCTCGAGTTTCCCTTAAAATCACATACTTGCATCAATACTTGTTCTAGCATGTGGAACTTGTATTTTGTTGTTGATTGAGTTTTGTTATATGGCTTAATGCTTTATTTTTCTTATGCATTCATATTGAGCCAAACTTTGTTTCAGCGGGAAGAACGACCCTTTTTAATTAGATGTTTTGGGGGCTATGTTGTGAGTGGCCTGGGTTGTAGAAGTTTACCTAGTGTCAGCAGACTCCTCATAGTCGCACCAAAGTGTAGAGGAAGAATGAGATACGTGGCACCACCTCGATCGGGAGAGTCTGTGAGTTGTTACGTGATCTCATCCTCGGGATCCCAAAAGCAGCGCAACAACCCCTTGTTTATTATAATTGATATCCCAATTTTAAAGACATGCATATCATTCATTTTGTGTCGATTATGTTATCTTGAAAGCATGTTGTTGATATATTACATGTATTACTTGTTATGTTGTTTTTACTGGGAATATCTTTCTCACCGGAGTTATCCGGTTGTTTCTTTGTTTTGTATGTGTACTCGGAAACAGGAGGGGCAGAAACAATTCAGCGAAGACCTGGTTAGCATCAAGAGGGAGTGTTAGTCGTGGGACTCGGTTTAGAAGTCGAATCAGCATGTTTATCTAGTTTAAGATTGAAGCATGTTATAATTCGAATTTTTTCTGTATTCTGATCGTAGTCTAGAATCGAAGCATGTTTTGTATTTTGTTGATCTAGACTTCTTGTTGATCTTAGGCTTTATGAAAGCATGTTTTGATATTGCATGTATTCTCTACACCCTTGTTTGTGCATGTATTTGAATGCATGTTAAAAGCGAGCGCGGGAATGTTTTTGATAGCCTGTGCATTTCTGCCCATGCCTTCCGACCACCTCGTGCGCGCGCAAGGTAATTCCAGGGGCTCGGGTTTGTTAGCCCGCGCGCGCGAGAGAGTTGTATCTCGCGCGGGCGCGAGCCTTCAGCCGGGGCTCTGGATGTGCTGCCTGTGCACGCACGAGATGTTTATCTCGCGCGAGCGCGAGGCGTTTCTAAAAAAAAAATATTAAAGCATGATTTTCTTATGGTTTATTTATTGTTTAATCCGGGATTAGATGTTTAGAACCGGGGTCTCACAAAAAAGTACTTTTTTAAGTGCTTTTCAGTTAACAAGGTGTTTGGTTGACCAAAAAAGTACTTAAATTAAGTCAAAATTAGAGATTTTTTAAAAGCAAAAAGTTGTAGCTTTTAAAAACACTTATTTTAAAAAATCTCTACAAAATCCAAACGGGCTTTAAATAGATAAAAAAAATCAGAATAATATCCCACAAAATCTGTGAGATATTTTATTCCTATAAAATAAAATAAAATCATATCTTTCCTAAATAAACTTCTCAACACTCCCCCTCAAGTTGGTGCGAAGATATCTATCATACCCAACTTACTGACTTGTTCTTCAAAGACTTGTCTTGACAACCCCTTGGTTAGGACATCAGCTAACTGCAAGGTACTGGGAACAAACGGAGTACAAATTATGCCTTCTTCGATCTTCTCCTTTATGAAGTTCTTGTCAACCTCAACATGTTTGGTCCTTTCATGTAATACAGGATTATGGACAATACTAATAGCTGCTTTGTTATCACAATATAACTTTATAGGAAAGTTTATAGTGATGTTTAGTTCCTCCATGACCCTTTTTAACCATAGCACCTCACATTCTCCTTGAGCTATGGACCGAAACTCAGCCTCTGCACTGCTTCTAGCAACTACATTCTGTTTTTTACTTCTTCAAGTTACCAAATTACCCCATACAAATGTGCAGTACCCTGTAGTCGATCGTCGATCAGTAATCAATCCTGCCCAATCTGCGTCAGTATATACTTCCATCTCTCTCTTCTCATTTTTTTTTTTTGAAGAATATACCCTTCTCAGGGGTTATTTTTAGATATCTTAGAATTCGGTACACGGCTTCAAGATGTTCAGCATGAGGTGAGTGCATAAATTGGCTAACCAAACTCACCGCAAAGGCAATGTCAGGCCATGTGTGAGCTAGATAAATCAGCTTTCCAACTAATCTTTGGTATCGCCCAGTATCAACTGGAATGCCATCTTTGATGTCTCCTAGCTTAGCATTTGCTTCCAAAGGTGTATCTGATGGTTTGCAACCACTCATCCCAGTTTCCTTCAGAAGATCCAGCACATATTTCCTCTGCGAGATCATAATTCCTTTCTTTGACCTTGCCACCTCCATTCCAAGAAAATATTTCAGCTGCCCCAAATCTTTCATTTCAAACTCATTTGCTAAGCTCCTCTTCAGTTTTCTCATCTCTTCTATGTCATCTCCTGTTAATATTATATCATCAACATAAACAATCAATATAGATATCTTGCCTGTTTTGGACTTTCTGGTAAACAGTGTATGATCTGATTGTCCTTGACAATATTCTTGGCTTTTGACAAATTTTGTGAATCTCTCAAAACATACCCTGGGAGACCGTTTCAGCCCATAGAGTGATTTTTTTAACCTGCATACTTTTGATCCAAACATATCAATGAACCCAGGTAGAGGTTCCATATATACTTCATCATCTCTAATCTCCATTTAGAAAAGTATTTTTCACATCAAGCTGATTTAGTGACCAATCTAGATTAGCTGCAACAGATAAAATAACACGAATTGTGTTAAGTTTAGCCACAGGAGAAAAAGTTTCAGTGTAGTCCACTCCATAAGTTTGGAAGAATCCTTTGGCAACAAGACGAGCTTTGTATCGTTCTAGGGACCCATCAGAGTTGAATTTGGTAGTGAAGACCCACTTACAACCTACAACATACTTACCACTGGTAGATCAGCCTTTTCCCAAATAGCGTTTTTCTCCAGAGCTTTCATCTCCTACTGAATTACTTCTTTCCACTCAGGTATCTTTAAAGCCTCATGCACATTATTAGGAACACAAATGGCTTCCATCTGAGAGATAAATGCATGATATGAAGATGACAAATGGTTACGATACAAAATTTGAGATGAGATGTTTTGTGCAAGAACGAACACCTTTTCTTTGAGTAATAGGAATTTCAATATCAAGATTTGTTGAGGAGTCATCGTGAGTTTCATGATTGGGTCTCAGAGTTGATTCATGGTTTGGTACTGAGACAGAGTCTCTTTTGCATCTCTTCTCCTTGTGTAGACAAAATCATATGCCTTACCTGTTTCTACAGTGTTAGTTGGATCAAGAGTGATTTCAATTAACGGCTGATCGGAAGGTTCAGTATTTCCAAATTCAATTTGGAAATCTGAATTGAAATCTGAATGAGTTAAGCATTAATCTTCTTGTAGGCGCTCCCCTTGAAGATGATTGTAGTACGACTGGCCTTCAAAAAAGGAGATATCCATAGACACACAAAATTTTATTAAAATAGGATCAAAACATTTATATCCTTGTTGGTTAGCAGGATAACCAACAAAGATGCACCGAATGGCCTTCTCATCAAGTTTTGAAATTTTCGGATCATGATTATGAACAAAGGTGAAAAAATTTTGAGAGGAATATTTGTTAACAAAAGCGTATCAGGGAAACATTTTTGAAAAATTGTCATAGGAGTTTGAAAGTTCAAAATTTTGGTAGGTAACCTATTGATCAAGTAAGTAGATGTTAGGATTGCTTCTCCCCAGAGGTACTTAGGAACTTTAGTATGAAAACTAATGGCCCGAGCAACTTCAAGGAGATGTTTATTTTTTCTTTCAGCCACCCCATTTTGTTGAGGAGTATGAGGAAAAGAACTTTGATGTATAATCCCATTATTAATGAAAAAATTCCCTAGAATCTGATTGAAATATTCCTTGCCATTATCACTCCGAAAAATTATGATCCTGGTTTGAAATTGTGTCTGAACCATTTTGTAAAAATTTTGGAAAGTAGTTCCTGCTTCAGACTTATATTTTAAAAAAAATACCCAAGTCATTCGAAAATGATCATCAATAAAGGTTATAAACCATCTTTTCAGACAAAGTTCTGATTTTGCACGGACCCCAAACATCACTATGAATCATGGTAAAAGGAGAAAAAAATTTATATGATTGGGGGTGTGGGGAATGGGATCTATGATGTTTAGCTAATTCACACGATTCACAATGCAAAGTAGAGACATTTTTATTAATAAATAACTTGGGAAACAATTGTTTTAAATAAGAAAAGTTTGGATGACCTAGTCGATTATGTCATAACATTATTTCACTAACACTAGAAGTAGAGTTGGATGTGAGACATCTATCCTGATTTTGCCTTCTAAGGAGAGAGTGAGCATCGAGCAGGTAGAGACCATTGTCTTGCCTAGCATTGCCAATCATATTTCCCGATACTAAATCTTGAAATTCACAATGAGATGACAAAAAAATGATACGACAATCAAGATTAAGGGTTAGTTTTCTTATAGACATAAGGTTGTAGGAAAGGAGAGGAACATGTAAAACATTGTGAAGTGCTAGAAAAAGAGAAACAAAAATTGTTCCTTTTCCAGCAACAGAGGCAAAGGAACCATCGGCAATTTTAACTTTGTTGTTTCCTGCACAAGGTACATAGGAGGAAAAATATTGCAAGGATCCCGTCATATGATCTGTTGCACCTGAATCCAAAATCCAGGAGCTATTAGAAATAGAACGGACAACATTGGCGAACGAGGAAGTACCTGTCTGGGCTACAGAATAGGAAGAATTAGTCTTGCCCAATCGATTGTCAAATAATTTGTACAGGTGCTCAAGCTGATCCTTTGTGAAAGGAAGAGTTCCCAAGGGTGATGATTGCTGTCCAGAGTCATCCACACTTGTTTGAAGAGCACGACTACCAGTATTATGCCTGTAATGGTTGACTAATTTTTTCTTGAAATGTGCTGGTTTTCCATAAATTTCCCAGCATGTTTCAATGTTATGCCAGGGTTTTTTACACTTTTCACCCATGGCTTTGATTTTTCATCACGTCTATCTGCCCAATTCTCCTTGCTTACTCGTCTGTCTGCCCAATTCTCCTTGCTAACAAGGGTTGATCCTTCAGTTTCCAGTGGTATTTCAGCAGGCTTTAGCATCACATGGCGACGGGCTTCTTCACGCCGAATCTCTGAGAAAACTTCTCGAATACTGGGCAGAGCTTTGCGCCCAAGTATGCGACCTCGAACCTCGTCAAGGTCTTTTTTTTAAGCCAGCAAGGAACACAAACATCCTATTGTGCTCAATTTTTTTCTTGTAACGCACGCTGTCTTTGTTGCATTCCCATTCCTCCCCGTCGAGGAGGTTCAGTTCTTGCCAGATAACCATCAACTCATTGTAGTAGGTTGTGACATCCCTACTGCCTTGTTTAATTTTCCAAATGCGAGTGTTCAGCTCATATAATTGAGAATAATTCTCCAAGTCAGAGTACGTCTCTCGTACGGTCTCCCAAATATCACGGGCAGTGGGCAAAAACATAAAAGGTTTTCCAATTATGGGATCCATGGAATTAATGAGTCATGCCATGACCAGTGAGTTTTCAGATCTCCACTGAGTGAACTTTGCATCAGTTTTTTGTGGAGATTTCATTTCACCGGTCAAATATCCTAGCTTTCCTTTGCCATCGATGACAAGACGCACAGATTTTTCCCACTCAAGGTAGTTTTTGCCATTTAATTTATGGATCGTGATCTGTAGGGATGTATCAGAGAGAGACAGGCCTGCAGTTTGAGATCCGCTGCTGGAGCTGCCGGATTCAGGACCACCAGTAGCGCCGATCATTGTTGCCTTAAAGTTCATGACCACCTATGGCTTTGATACCATGTTGATTTTACAGAATACGATAGAACATGATAGATACACTTTAAATAGATAAAAACAAATCAGAATAATATCCCACAAAATCTGTGAGATATTTTATTCCTATAAAATAAAATCAAATCATATCTTTCCTAAATAAACTTCTCAACAAGTACTTTACATTGTAGTGCGGAAAATAGGCTTAGACATAGTGCTGGTCTAGCTTGCCTAGTATATGAGATACGAAAGTATTATTCGAGATATCCAGATTGTGTATGCATGTATTATGTGTTTGCATGGGTTATGTGATTGCATGTTTTAATTGTCTTTATATACATGTCACGACTGTATGTTGCATACATGAGCATATTGAGTCTATACCTTAGAGGTATCCTGTAGTAGGGCGCTAACCCCACGAGTTTGTGGATGTTTGGATACATAAGTCTTGTGTCAGGTCACCGTGATGGTTGGACACTTGTACTAGTATCAGGTCACCATTATCCACTGGGTATATGAGCCACCTCCTGAGGCAACGACGCAGCGTGCTATATACCCTGGGCCCGATCTATGAGCTTGTTTTTTGACCTGAGTGTGTTGGTACCCAGTTCACTTGCATACATACACATATAATACCGTATACTTATACTCTCGTACTGAGCTTATCATGCTCATGTCCCGTACTTTGTTGTATCTGGACACCCTATTCCATGGGGCAGGTTTGCGGTTGGATGAGGCGAGTGGTTCCAGAAGAGCTTAGGTAGTGGATGACCAGCAGGATTATTGTCTAGGATTATGTTTCTGTTGTATTTGAGTTGATACAGATTTCGATATGGTTGTATCATAATTGTTTTTATTTGGGATTTATTTATGTTTTTCCGCTGCTATTTCTGATTATTCTTTTAATTAAGTTAAATGCATGCTTAAGTTTCAGATTATTAGGTGATCACGGCGCGGGTCACTACACATTCCCTGACATACAGTACATATGAAATATGTGTCTCTGTCTGTTATTTTGAAGCACGTAAAATCTTTCTATTGAAAACTGGAATATTTTTCAAGGAGTACTGCTTCTGTTTTTAGTGAGCTAGCACGTCTTGATAAAGAGTATTAGATTCTTTCGTTCAAGAGTCTACAGATATTATTTCTATCTCCAGCATGATTCTATTGAAGTAGTCAATCACCAAAACTAAATGTTGTCTAATAACATCTTTAAAGTTAATCATACATCAAGAATTCACGAAGCAATATATATAATTTTACAAATATCTTATATGATAAATGAATTTCATCTTAACATACTTTATATATAAAACTTTCAAATCCAAGCTTTTATTCTTGTAGTCCTCGACTCAGTTATCAAAATCCCTATCTTTAACATAGCCTTTATAGAGGCCTATTTCGCAGACAAGTCTATGAAGGTATGGACCGGAAATTTGATCCATGTGTAACTAATTCTTTTCCCAACTCAAAAAATCACTCGTAATAATAGTTTACACTGATATAATTGTCAGGAACGAATTGCTACTTCTACTGCTACTGGGTAGACAAGTAGTGAGTTACTACTGTTCTGATATTGATTTAGTAGAGGCAGTAGTTCCTTGCTGCTAGCGAGTTCAGTAGTTTGAGCCACTGAACTCTCCTTTCTCTTGGATCTCGAAATTCGACCAACAAATATACTTGTGCTGAAAGAGGTCAACTAGGATATTGGACTGTATCGGTTGGTTCTACTGGTTTGTGAATGTAAAAAAGCAACAAATAACATAGTAGATTGTTTCTGGATGTTCGGAGACTTAACTGCTCCTACGTCACCCCTTCTTCTGGTTCTGTCAGAAGGTACTATAGAAGACTTTGAGTATTACAACACTTGCAACACCCCCACCTCAGCTAGGACTTACTCTACTGCCTACAACTGAGACACATAGACTCAACAAATCAGTTTTCGACTGATCTTACAACAGTGTTTTATTTAGTTCACTCAATTGATTAGTTTATAAAGATTGTACAATTCAACACGTAACACAGAGTAATCCTAAGAGATCTGATATATCTTGATGTGTGTGCTAGTGTTCTTCAGCTTCTGTATATGATCTTCTTTATAAGCATAGAACTCTTCTTGTATGTATATAAAAACTGAAAGTGTTCAGTTGTTCTTTGTTAAATTGTAGTGGTGTGAGTTCGTATAAGCCGGTCCATTATTCTGTATGCTGTGGTCTCTATTTATATGTACAAGATAACAGTCATCTTTGATTCAAATACATCTGTTGATAAATAGTCGTTTTCTTGTCATTTAGTTCACTGTAGAAAGCTACACTGTTGTGACAACTCGATTTTTTTTAAAATAAATGATGTAAGCAATGATGCACAAAGTTTTAAGTTCTAAGATAATCAAATCTTTAGTCTATTCTAATTTGATATTATCGTTATCTTGAATAAATTTGGCTCAAGAAGCTAATAACTTTGCAACATCCGAAGCTTGAAACCATGGCGACTCAAGAACTCGAAAACTGCAGCTTATGAACTAACGACTTTAGCTCAATAAAACCTATTAATTCTTGTCCTAAGGCTCGAGGATTTCAGCTAAAAATGAGCTAAGGGAGGAGGATAATTATGGTGTAGGAAGTGACCATTTGACTCACATGGTGTCTCTTGAGTTTTGGATAGAATTTTGACCAAAGTAAAGGCTGATTTGGGCTCCAAGAAACCAAGACTCAGCTGACTTTTTAGATGATTTTCTCAGCCTATAAATAGCCTATGGAGAAAATTCGATCGTATACATGATGGTTCGTTTCTTTGATATGTATATATTAAGTTCATATGATTCGTTTCTTATGATGAAAATATGAAAGCAAGCACTGTCAAGATTTGATTGCTATGGAAAGAAGTTTTTGAATTTGATAAGTTGTGATATGACCCTCAAACGGTGGGTATAAAACCGTTATATGACCCCTACACGGTGGATATAAAACCGTTATATGACCCCTACATGATGAGTATAAAATCGTTATAAGGCCCTCACACGGTGGGTCGAATAAAACCGTTATATGACCTCTACACGGTGGGTATAAAACCGGTATATGGCTGTCGCCCCATAGAGGAGTAACATATTGGGGACAGATCAATGAACCTTTAAGGAAAAGATGAAATTCAGTGCTTTATATACGATATGATATGCTTTTGAGCTATATTTTGAAATATGTCCATTTTATGTGGAAAATTCGACCCTGCCTCATGGGTATTATCCCATGGGGTAGGTGACACTCACTAATTGGTTTAAATCATATGGGCCCCACATGATTTGAGTAGGGTCCACATGATTTGAACCAATTAGTGAGTGTCACCTACCCCATGGGGTAATACCCATGGGATAGGGTTGAACCTTCCATTTTATGTCTTGACCCCTATCGTGACATGTTCCGCAACAAGCCACTTATGAAATTTCGTTTCTACTAGTATTTTAATGTCACTTATGAAATTATGTATACATGTATATTTGGAAATCACTTCTGAACATATGTTTATACATATACTTTGTTATTGGAGTAACGATCGACCTCAACTTGCTGAGTGTTTCTCAAAACACTCACCCCTTACTTCTTCTCCAGATAAGACTGAGGAACAAGTGAACGATGACGAGCAGAAGACGTTTTGGGATGGTAATGAAGTACAAAATCTGAGGATCCAAGCATCTGCTTAGTTTTATTATATCTATTTTCCTTTGCAATCCGCTTCCGCAATTATGTCGTGTTCTCTGGTGAATTTCTATTGTCAATGTAAAGACAATTATTCATTTATGGAAAAGACTTGTTTTGGCTATTTGATATGCTACGAGGCTTATTGTTTTGTTAAATAATGTCAATGTCAACTAGAATTTTTGGGGACGTGACAACTGTGGCTGCGCAAGTCAAAGTCTACTCAGTGTATTAGAGACATTTGGATAATAGCTTAGACTAATTAATAGGATGTTCTGATATATATGATCTTCATCTACTGTCTGCTATTTAAGTTTTTCTGCTTCTGCTTCTGCGCACAGCTATTTGTTAAACACCAAAATTTAGATACTCAATTTCCTAACAATAATATTTTACTCAAGTAATTCTGCTGTTATTTTGTTGATGCTTTTATATCAATCAGTAGAATTGAGTTAGTTTTGGGAATATAATATACACATAAAATTTCATTTAAGCAAATATAAAAGGTGACATCAAAATTTCTCCCTTTCATTTTAAAATATATCTAGTAGTATATTTTTGTCAATTTTAGTTGTTTACATGGATCCTAATATGTGTAACATAAGTTTTATTTGAAATCCCGAAATTAAAACTCCTAATGCCATATCAACCCTAGACCTCGAACGAATACCCTGGTTTTTGTGCTATCACAACTCAACAAAACAATAAAAACATTTGTCATTACAACACAACGCATTCACGTAGTACACAAATACAATAATATTTTTTATATTTTTAATCACCCCTCCTCCATCGAACGATTAAAATAGGTGGTATACGTCCATTATTGCATATATATATATTTTTCCCCGTTACATATAATAAACTAATAAAATGGTGGATAAAGATTCTAATTTAGCCGATTTAAAATATAGTCGATCAATTATTTAAGTGTGCGATTAATAATTAATATATATGACCTTTGGTTTGTGGAATACTTTGTGTTAACAAATTTGTCCCTATTCGTATTGCAAGAAAGATGCATTATTGTGATTGTCGGCTACGACTTTAGGGCCACATTAACTTATTCAATTAATCGATCTTTAAAAAAATTTAATCGTTTTTGTTTTGGACTTGCCGCTATTAGCAAACAATAAAAAATTGAGAAGAATGATTTTAATTACAACAAAGAACTATTTATTTCATTCATTTTAAAACAAGTAACTGGAGGTGTTTGACATTAATTTATGAATAAATCTCGTGTGAGACAGTCCCATGACATATATATATATATATATGAGACATATATTTGTTCTTTTAAGCTTGAGAGAATTATGGAGATTTTTCTATCCTATGGTTTTAAGCCTTAGATTATTAACAATATATGTTAAAATGCGAATGACTCGCATGATTTACCGATATTAAGAAATGCTGTGAATTATATCCGGTGGACGATAAACTAAGTCAAATTATTGGAAGAAAGAGTTAATTAAAAAAAAATTTGTGTGAGAAAATCATTAATAGTGGATAACGAAAAGTTTCCTCAGTTATTTTATTCCGATGATTCCTTTCGAAGAATCAAATGATTTGTGTAGCAGTTAGCGTAATCAGAGAATTTGGATGCAAATTGTATTATTATATCCAATTTAATTAATCTAGTCTCCGGAATATTCTGGAATTTTTTAATTAACTTCACTTAGGTAACAAACTGAGAACAATTATTACCTTTTGGCATACAAGTGTTTTATCTCTTTATTTATTGTTATGATTTTTTAATACTATCATACTTTCACTATTTCCCTACTCGGATAAACTACTAATTGGGAATGAGTAACTTAACTAATATAATATAATAAAAGCTAATAATTGAAGGGAAGTTCAATATTCTTTTAGGGGAAAAAAAGTAAAAATGGTCGGTACATTGGTAACCAAAGTTTTAAAAAGTGTAAAACCACGTAACTTGAACTTTACAAAGTTAATCGGATTTATTATTAGATTGATCATGAAAAAATGTTTTTAGTTTTTGTTATAAATTTAATTTAAACCAATCAATAGATTAAATAACACATAAATATATAAAATTTAAGAATAAATATATAAATCTTATAGAATTTGTTTTTCTGTTGAGAGTAACCATGCATTAATGAATATTTCGGTGTTTTTAGGATTTGTTTTAGAAAGTTAAAATTATCAGGTATTTATTATATATAATAAAGTTTAAATATAAATTTTATTCAAAAAATAATAAAAGTTCACATAAAAATTTTTACAAAAATAATTTTAAATTTATCTAAAAAACATCATGCTTAATCGCACTTTTTTTTTACGCCTGTACTTTTGCCCAAATCGGAACATTTTCTCACACTTAATCACGTTTGATGCATCCTTTATAGAAGACTGTTTAAGGGTACAATTGTAATTATATCAAATTTTACCGTTGGCAGTAAATGTGTAATTATTATTATTATTTTTTGTGATAGTATATGTTTAATTTTTTTAATCATGTGTAGTTAAATATTTTTAGTTAAATTCGTGTCAATACTGGATCAGGGACATGGAAAAATTTCCAACGTTATATATTATGAGAAAAAAAAAAGGATGAAAATAAGGAAAATTGTAATATATTGTGGTGTTTTATCATATGTATATCAGCATATGATTTTTAGTTTTTACATTGTCAAATTTCAATATTATTCTATTATTTTTTATTTTTTTAAGATTTTAATTCACATGACGCTGACGTAATATCTATGAGTCATATCACATAATCATTCCCACATAAAGAAAAGATTAAAACCACATGACAAAGACGAAAATTGCCAAAAACAAAAAAAAATATATGATTAAAACTCAATCTTAACTAATGGTGGAATCGGGTCGGGACTCATCCCGTAACCCCCTTATCCGATTCCCGTCTCGATAGAAATTGAGATATTTTTTTTCTTCCGATCCCGCACCCGAGAAGTGTCGGGACCCGAATGTTCGGGATCCCATCGAGTCGGGAGAGGGTAATTCCGAATAATATTTTTTTAAAAAAAAATTCTTCGAAAATATTTTTTTAAAAAAAATTATGAAAAAAATCAAACAATTTTTTAATACATTACAAATAAATTAAAATTTCTTTATATATAACCATTAATAAAAAACTAAAACTTTTTTTTAGTACATTATAAATAAACTAAAACAACTACTTAATTAATAAAAAAAACATATAATTATTCATAATAATAAAAAAACAAAATAAAAATTTATAACTCAATGTTAATATTAAAAAAAATAAATATAAAAAAATTATATGGTATATAATTATAAAAATATTAATATTAAAACATAAAATTTTTTAAAAAAAATTATTTTTTTAATTAAAAATATTATTTTTATATTCGTGTCGGGTCGGGAATTCCGTCGGAAAGAGTAGCCTATCCCGATCCCCAAATTAATCGGATCGGGAAAAATCTCAACCACTCGAGTCGGAAAAATTTCGATACGGGATCGGGTTGGTAATCGGGACGGGTCGGGATTTATATAAAATTTGTCACCCCTAATCTTAACGATACAACGGATGAAAATTGCATAGAGTAAACATAAAATAGAAAAGTACAAAGTCTTTGATGTGTTGTGAATCAATTTAATTCAATATATTTGTATGTCATCATCCTAAGCATTTTCGTGTTGTAGGCCATATATGTAATGCAAAACAGCTATTTGGGAAAAAAATTATATGGGAAGTGAATTGGGAGCAAAGCAAGAAGATTAGCCCCGAAGAAATTTAATTATGTAGGCCTTAAAATGAGTATAATATTCACAAAACCAAGAAAGAACAAAGCCAGTAATTCCAAAGCCAGATGCCACAAATTCACTAAAGAAATGCAATCCGAGTACTATTTATTTATGTATTTATTAATTGGGAAGAAATAGGCAAGACAAGAGAATGTCTAACTACGACACGATTTTGTAACCTTAAATTAATTAATTGCACACTACTATCATTGGTAGCCATTGCTAATCATGGGAATTTCTTCTCTAAAATAACATCATCCCATTTGCAAATCTTTTTGTCTTTCTTGTGTTTGGAATCTTTGAATAATTTGCTCCATTGGAGGGCTTTTCTTGAACCTCTCAACAATCTATCTCATTATAAAAACTTTTAATCTTACATCATTTAAAAAATTATACATTCATATTTCGTTTCATGTTATGCATGATTTGAAACCCTTTGACAAGGTTTCATAAAACCATGTTTGATTCAATCTAATTCAATAATTTGGACTTTGATCCAGCTTGACTTCGAGTTCAAATTAACTAATTTCGAAAACAAAAATTTGTAAGATCGAACGTTTATCGTTTTATCAAAAATTATAATAATTGTGCTAATTAAATATATTAAATTATACAACAACTAAAATGTTGCGATTTTACAGCATATAGAGTTATTGCTCTCCAACACAAAGATACAAATTTTTAAAACATGTAAGAATTACTTATGGGCTGACTTCATCACATTTTTATCCCAAACAATCATGTACGTACGTATTACAATTTTAAAAAAATCCCATTTTTTCCACCAAATTAATATCTGTCTTCCATGCCCCACAACTGCTGTCAAGCTCATTATACAATTTTCCTAAAACCCTTTCGAGAAGACATTTTCAAGTCATTTTTTTTACAACATCTTGGCATTTATAATTTTAAAATGAAATCCCATTTCATGATTAATCATAAAATAAAATTAATTATAATCTTTTGGACAGCGACTCTCTTTTTAAACCTCCTCCCTCTTGCAAAATCTCATTTTCAGAACTGATAATTAAGCCTTCTCTCTCTCTTTCACATTTCTCCATCTTTTTTCCTCCAAAATATATTGGCAATTTTTGGTGTGCGCTTTCTTGTACCACTTATATACATGGGCAGGCATTCTTGTTGTTACAAGCAGAAGCTAAGAAAAGGGCTATGGTCACCAGAGGAAGATGAAAAACTTGTGAAACACATAACTAAACATGGCCATGGCTGCTGGAGCTCAGTTCCAAAACTAGCAGGTGAAATTCATGAAATTTCGAGTTTTTCGACTTTTTTTCGAATGCTATGAACCAAACGAGTCCCCTTAGCTTGCTGGCTTTTTTTGTTGTTTTTTTTTTTCTTGAAGGGCTTCAAAGGTGTGGGAAGAGTTGCAGATTAAGGTGGATTAATTATCTAAGGCCTGATTTGAAAAGAGGGACATTTTCACTTGAAGAAGAGAGTTTGATCATTGAACTGCATTCGGTTCTTGGGAACAGGTGCATTGATTTATATCATATCAAATAAAAAAAAAGTTTATAACATGATATACTGATCATGTTACTGCTCTTATACATATTTACTGACAATTTTTTTTACATGTTTACTATTACATTAGATGGTCCCAAATCGCTGTGCAGTTGCCTGGAAGAACAGACAATGAAATCAAGAACCTGTGGAATTCATCCATAAAGAAAAAACTAAGGCAAAAGGGCATTGATCCCAATACACACAAGCCTCTCGCGGCGGAAGCAGAGGATAAAGAGAAGGCATCACCAAACGGCAAAAACAATGAGAGAACGTCGGAAGGATCGAGTGAAGTCAGTTTTTTCGACTCCGAAAACCCGAAAAATCGAGTTTTCGCGGCAGAGAAACCGACGCAAGAATTCTTCCTGAACAGGTTCGTTTCCAGCCACGAAATTAGTAGCCCTGTCAAGCCATCTGATCTGTCGGGATTCCTCTCCTTCAATCACCAGATCAATCACGCTCCAAGAATCGGGCTTTCGACCAATCCCAACACTAATCTTTTCTCCAATTTAAGCACTACTAAATCTCCCGAAGCTATTTCTGATCAATTCAACTCTAACATATCTACCGTCCCACCTTCTATTCTAAGCTCAATTATCCGAACAAAACCGTACCCGAATTTCGGCCCCGAAAATCCCATTTGCACCCCATCATATGACAGCGTGAAGTTTCAGAATTTGAGCAGCGCAAACTCTGATCTTCAAACAGAGTTCGGCTGCTTGGAAAACAATCCCTTTTCTTGGGGACTTGCGGATTGTGCAAAATCAGAGAAAGAAGACGAAATCCCGGAAGATATCAAGTGGGCAGAGTATCTGCAAACTCCATTTTTGTTGGGAAACAACTTCATCCACAATCAAATAGCTGCTCAAGATTTAAGCATGGAATCGAAATCGCAAGCACTTTTTGCAGCAGACGGTTCCTACAGCAATGGAAATTGGCATTCGAACCAGCAACTACAGCAGCCATTATTACAAGGTTCGCAATTATATAGAAACCAGTTCCAGAGACTTCCTGCCACCTTTGGATTTTCTTGAAGATTTCCCACTTCTCCATAAAAAGCTTTTAATTTGAAATAGGTGCTGTGTGCTACAGTGTTTATTTATTATTTCTTCTTAATCTGTAAATATGGGTCGGATTATAAACAGAATCTCGCAGTTCTTCGTACCCACATTTTTTTCCATTTAAAATTTCTTCCTGTTTCATCATTTGTTTTCATCTTGTCAAGAATTTTTCCACTTTTGTTTCATTGTTTTTCCTACCTTTTTGTTTTTTTTTTGTTTTTGCCCTTCTGTTTCAATTTCTTCATGATACGAGAATCTGCAGCAGTGGCTGCGTTTTTATGAGCACCGAATAACTCACGATTATTTGCAAACTACGTTAGTCGGATAACTTGAATCGAACAAAATTTATTCAACAGGTTCACAGATGTTTTTATTATTATTTAGTCTATGAAGCCGACTGGAGTTACAATATTTTTTCTCTTTTTTTTTCCAGAGCAATGGGAAAATTTTCAAAAATGTCCTTCACCTAAAAAATGAAATTAATGAATAATAATGAAATGAAGTAATGAAAATGAATTATGTTTTGTCTAGAACTGGGATACCGAACCAAAATATCGATTTTTTGGGATATCGTACCGAAATTTTTTCGATATATAAATATTTTTTTAGTATATCGAATTTTTTTTCGATATTTGTACAGTATCAATATGAATTTTTTCCATACCAAAATTTTGAAATTTCGATATCGATACCGATATGAATTTTTTTTGTACCAATATTTTGGATACGGTATAACGAAAACTCACCCCTAATTTTGTCGACCGATTAACTAGCTTCTTTTTATATTGATCCATCGATGTGAATAATGTGATAATTATGTTTTGGTAATTCTATAACTATTTACCACAGAGATGTTTTTCCCCTTTAAGAAATAATACATAGGTGTATCTTAGCTTTATAACCTTTAACAAAAAGATAATAAAATAATAAAAAATAAAAAACGAGTATCTATTAAGGAAAAATAACCAAAAACATATTTCCATTGTCGAAAAAGAAGGAATCTAATCTTTTATATGTGTTATTTCTCATAGTTATGTGAGTCAATTTTGTAATGCAAATCTCCTATCTTACCCAATACACACAAAATTATTTCTTTTAATGTTGAAATAATACTTTTGTTATACATATTAGTCGGACAAATTTGTCTCATTGATATAAATCTGTGAGACGATCTCTCATAGTCATACGAGACTTACGCATTTACACAAAAACTCCTATGAAAATGTCTCACGGATTAATTTTGTAAGACGGATCTCCTATTCGATTTGACCCATACAAAATTGTTATTTTTTATGTAAAATTATTACTTTTCACTCCCGAATTGGATTGGGTCAAGTCATCGCATTGATATAGATTCGTAAGATTGTCTCACAAAAAAAACCTACTCAAACTTAATGTTTTAATAACTTGTACAAATAGTTATCTTTAATCATATATTAAAAATATATATTAACTACGGTTATATGAAAATCAAAAAAAATTATTAGACTTTTTCATTGGTCAATTTTGTGATACGGATCTCTTACTTGACAATCATGAAAAATATTACTTTTATGTCAAAAATTACTTTTCATTTCAAATATAAATTTGATCAACTCGTCTCACGGATATAGATCCGTGAAACCATCTCATAAAAGACACACTCCAAAATATTTTAATCAAAATATATCACGAAAGTAACAAAAAGAATAATTATTATCTATTATACATATATATATATATATATATACATATATATATATATAGTCATGATCCACTGCACACTAGTGTGCAGGGATTTTGTGTGCACCGCGGGATGTTCGCGCGAACATCTAAAAAAAATCAGATGTTCGCGAGAACATCTAAGATGTTCACGCGAACATCACAGGGTGCACACAAAATCTCTGCACATTGGTGTGCAGGGGAACAATATATATATATATATATATATATATATGCGTGTGTGTGTGTATATATATACACACACTTGTGTCTCTTGGCATGTGATACATGTATATATATTCAAAAAATTTGTGTTTGATATTTTTTCTGCAAAAAATATATAATATTATTAGAATGTGATACTTATAAATTAAATATGATGTTATTGAGATAATTGTATCTTTGAGATATAGCAAGTTAGATATATAACAAATATTATGAAAGCTAAAACTGTAAACAAATTTTGGTGTCATATTATATGTCAAAATTGGTTAGTATAATGCGTTCAAGTTTAATAATACAGAATAGAATTAAATAATTATTTAATATCATGTTGTATTTTTTGATAATCCAAAAATACCTCAGTAAAGAATACAGTAATATTTCATATTTATTTAACACAAAAATTATTGTGAGACGGTCTCGCGAGAAAATTTTATTATATGTATCTCTTATTTAGACATTCATAAAAAAATATTATTTTTAATATCAAATTTATTACCTTTATTGTAAATATTGGCAGATTTAACCCGTGATTTCAAATGCAATTGTAAAGCGCAATATGTAAAATGTACATGTAGCATTTTCCAAGATTGTTTGGTAGTTTTCTCGTGAGACGGTTGCACTGATCTATATTTGCGAGAGGAATTGATCCAGCCTATATGTACAATGAAAAATAATTGTTTTAGCATAAAAAAGAATATTATTTTATAGGTCTTATATATAGAATATAATACTTTTCTCATAAAATTGACTCATGAGACCGCATATTTTGTAAATATGCATTACCCCTTGTTTTTAATTATTTTTAAGATATTATAGTTTGGATTTAATTTTGATTAATATATTAACTTTTAGATGTTTTTATTGTGCATTTATTATAATTAAAATATGTTTCAATGTGCATGTAGAGGATTTGAGGATCTGATCCGGAACCAAACCTGCTAAGTTTTGGGGCAGATCTGGATCTAGGTCGGTAGATTTCAACCTACCATATGGGTAATACCCCAATGATAGATCTAATGTCTCATGATTTACCACGTCAACAATATATAATTAATTACGCCTATATATATAAATACAAACCGTTGGATGCATGATTTAGATATTACCCATATGCTAGGATCTCATCTACCATCCAGGTCTAAATCCAAATTTTCCTTAGGATAAGTCCTAAGATTGGCTAAACGCATCTCATACTTGTCTCATTGTCATCCTTACACAGAAGGGAGAACTTATGTTTCATTTTACATTGTCTTCTATTTATTAAAGAGAAAATAATTTTTCGTCTAGTAAATTCTTTTTTTTTTTGTTTTGGTAGAATAACTTCTGAATTTTAGTTATTTTAATTTATATGCCATCGAAATGCTCAATTTTTGTTGAAAAACGCTGCTTAGATGGTGTGGTTAAACCTAGTGCAGCAAAAAATTCGACAATTTCTTGATTTTGGAGAGAAATTAATTTATTTGAGAATAATTTAACCTAAAAAGTTAAACGAATCAAACAAACTTTACTAGTTTTATTAACATTCCACTAGAAAATGTCAATGATTGTGGTACCAAATGTGTTTTAACCACCACCTAAGTCCTAATGAGAATTTTATGGTAAAATTTGAATATTATGTGGTAAATTGACCAAAATAGTTACAATTCAAAAGTTATTGTATTAAGATCGAAAATTAAAAGTTAATTTATTAAAACTCAAAAAGAGACGAGTTAGTTGATAAACAAATTTATTTTTCCTTTATTAAATCCACAAACTACATGAGTTCCCAAACAAAATACTTTGTATGTTTCTTACTTTTAAAATTAAAAAAAATCAAAAACGAAACGGTCTAAATTAGATCTCCCGGACATAATAAATTTGTTTTAAAAGTGTTCAATTGATTTCGTGAAATATGGCATCACAATTGTTGTTTTCACAAAAAAAATCATACGAAAGATGCATTATTTAAAGTTGTAATATGATATCCATAGGACGAGCTTGGCCCATCCTAGAGATGAGTTCGGCTCATCCCTCCGCACAATTTCTCGATGGACCCACAAACCAAAACTCCCACATCAGTACTCAAGTCGGTCATACCCTAGATCGGCCAAGTACTCAGGTCTGACCAGTGACAGAGCCATGTTCAAGGGCACCCGGGCTTTAGCCTGGGTGGCCCGAATTTTTTTTTGAATTTTGTATATAAAAATTTTGAATAATTTTGCTTTAATTTGGTGTTAGCCCGGGTAGCTCAATTCAAAATATTAAAGGATACGAGAGCTTAAAATTTTAGCCCGAGTAGACTAAAATTTCTGACTCCGCCATTGGGTCCGACATACTTCCAGGTCAGCCAAGTATCCAGGTCGGCCAAACTCCCAAGTCATCTAGACACTTAGTGTTGTAAAATTTCCTCGCAAGTGTACGAGTGTCAAGTTTTAATATAGTGATTAAATCATATATCGATCCCACAGGGAGTAAAATGAAAATATTTAGTACTTGTAATTAAAATAGTCTAAACTTTATCTAGAAAATCAATAATCAAGAATTTTGCAATAAAAATAAATAATCAGTGAAGTTTTTATAGCACGCACACAACTCGCAGATATAATCAATCAGAGAAAAATGGTCTAGAGGTATAGATTTCACCTGGTTTCAACAACAGTCAATCCTAAATAATTAATCTTCATGAATTCCAATCAATTAATAGCCAAGAACACTTACGTATATTATTTCCCTCTCCCGAGCAACAAATAATGTTTATCAACTACAATTAAATTCCAATATCCCTATTAAGAATTTATCGCAGTGATCTATCACAAAATAATGTTCTTTTTAAAAGTTCTGTTAAAATCATACACTCTCCCGAGCTGTATAAATAATTAACAGTGTATTTTCTAATGTCCTATTCAAAATCCCCTCTCCCGAGCAATGATTTCAAATAAATATAACAAATCAATTATTGATCAGATAATTGAAAAAACAATCAATTCTAGAAAAAACAATTAATCTAGAAGAAACTCAATTCAATAAAATCAAAAATTCATGAAAGCGTCTACAGCAGGTTCCATCCGACCTCTAGACTATAAAAATTAGTTCATAATAAAATTCTGAAAACAATAAATAATAAATCCAAACATGTTCAGAATTAAATAAAAGATAAGAAACAAATCCGTCGTCGACGCCGTGTCCGGACTATCAAACTCCGTCTTCGTTCTTCAGTTAAGCTCCAGAAAATCTCCAGGAAAATCTCTCGATCAAAACCTTCTCTGATATTCTAATGTGTGTGTGGCGGCTCTCCTCCTGCTGATTGACCTTTAATTCCTTTTTATATCGCTTCACAACAGCCCAACAAAAAGCCCAAGAATTAATTTCCCGGTATAATAAAATTTCCAAATCACAGCAACGGGGCGGGCGCTCTAGGAACGGCGCGGGCGCGCCTTGATCTCGCAATTTCAATTCTCAGATTTCAGAAACATTGCGCGATTGCTCTAGTTTAAGCGCTAACAAGAAGCGCTAAAGAATTCTTTCTTGGCCCAATAACAAAAAGCCCATTAACCTTATCTTGTCTGATCGTTTCTTTCTTCCTCTTCTTTTCTTTCTCTTTTCTTTTATTCTTTTCTCCAAATAAATTTATTTCTTATTTTCTTCAACAATAATTCTTCTTTTCCATTAATTTCTTCTTTTCTCCACCAAATCTCCATAATTCCCTACGAACACAAAAACAACAAAACTCACACATAAATCTCCTCGAAACAAATATTTAACAAATAAAATCATATATAAATTAAGTGTATAAAATACACTTATCAAATACCCCTAAACTTAGACTTTTGCTAGTCCCGAGCAAAACTATTAAATTCCAAAAACTCATTCTCTCAAAAACCAACAAGAATAGTCAAGAAATATTATGGAACAATGGCCTCAGCAATGATTTCAAAAATATCAAATCCAATCATATCCAACCTACTAACACGAAAGTTTTAGCCAATCACAAAATAATAACCGCATAAACTCACAATCTCCGCAACTCAAGTTCAAAACACCATTCTCCAAATTCAATTCAAACATTCATAGATCATGAGGACTTTTCAAGGATAGCATAGGATCAAATATAAGATATTGAATCAAAAACACTCACAATTAGGTAAATGCAAAGAATAAATGTGTAAGTGTTTAGATCAAAATTCATAATCATTAAAAGCATCAATCAACAGTCCATAGGCTAAATTCTTGCAACTCTTCTCCACTAGTATATTGGGCAACTGAGACTCGGTCAATAGGACTTATTCAGCTTATAATGTAAGGCCTGGCTCATGGCTACAAATGAAGGATAAGAATTCAAATTAAGGAGTAATTCACATTCATGCTCTAATTCTAATTTCAACTCCTTTTCTTTCACACTTTCACACTTAATTCTTTCACACTTATTGATTTTTCAATTTTTTCACAACATATTTCACAAATTTTTTCATTTCTTTCACAACTTTTTCAACAACATTTTTCAACTCTTTCTACTACCTTTTTCATCTTTTCAATTCATCCACCACACCATTCCATTTTTCACAAATATTAACTAGGAGCATATAACAATTTAACATTCAAATTACTCCCTTAAAGGTAGGAAATAGTGTTTAGGCTATTCAGGTAGTTAATGTAGGACCTTGAAATAATGACGAATGGGGGTTTAATCACACGTTTACACGCATGCCATTCGATTTTCAAATAAAGCTCAAATAGGGTACTAGGGATAACATTGTAATAGGTAGCTTGAAAGGCTCAAACAAATTCAGAAAAATCGTCTAAATCATTCCTAATCTCAGTTTTGCCCGTATTTCACCTCGAAGAGTGTCCGAACTAGTTCTAGACAAGTCTCAATCCACAATTAAATCATACAAATCTCAATCAGTGCAGAAAAAATAATCATCAGCAGTTAACGATGATTTTCACAAAAAAATTCAGATTTTCTCGTACCTCAATGTACTAATATTCAAGTGTAGCTCAAATGGGCAACTAAGGATAAATTCAATGAAAAGTAGGCCCAAAAATTTCAAACAATGCCTCAATCATATCTATGTCTGTATGTCTCAAAAATCAGATTCAAGTATTAATCACAGAGTATATAGAAAATGGTTCATCTAATTGGTTCCATATTTTCAAAAATATTTGTCAGATAGGTAGACAATCATGAATTTCAGTTATAGCACAAAACATAAATTTTTCATCATCAGCCATGCATCCACATATTTCTCTCTTGACTCCTTTTCAACTCAACTCAACTCAACAACAAAAATTTTATCTATGAAGCACACAATAAAGCTCAACTAATCAACCAAAACATTAAATCAAACATTGATTTCTCCCCCCAAACTTAATATAATCATTGTCCCTAATGATTAAAAATAATAAAAATGAATACGGGACACGGGACGCGTACCTTCGACATCGAGCATCAGTACTCGGTGTAATCATCATGATCTCCATTAAAATCCATATTAACCTGAAAATTTGACAAGCACACGATTAAGTCACAAAAATAAAGCCGAAAGCAAGCAAGCATAAAATACTTCATGGCTAATGGAAGAAAAATTTGAGTGCTTATAGTGGAGCCATTAGATGTGAATGCGCAAGGAAGAAAGGCCTGTGTGAGGCGTGTGATCGCAAGATGATTCCTCCTTAAGCTTTCGAATGCGCATGAAAACTGATTGTTCGCACAAGTGAAGGAGAAGATCTACTTCGAGTTCTTATGGAAGGAGTAGCTGGGAAGAACATGTGCGCTTGGAATTGCTGTTGAAGGGTTGTTCATGCAAGGAAGAGGTGATGGTGGCATGCGCTGTTGGGGAGAAAGAGGGGCGCGATTGCGCTTAAACAAGCGCAGAAGAGGAAGCTCGTTCGCGCAGATGGTTGGGGAAGCTGGTATGCGTGATAGCACTGCAGTAGGCGCGGATGGAGAGGCCAGGAGCGCGATTGCGCGGTGGTGTGGCACTGACAGGAATCGTTGGCGCAGGGTGGTGGGCGCGATAGCGCTAGGAAGGCTGCGCTGTTGGGGAGCGCCTTTGCTCTTTGTGCTGCGCTGATGGAGAGTTGGGAGGCGCGTTAGCGCTATGTGTAGCGCTGATGGAGAAGTTGTTAGCGCAAGGTGTAGGAGGGTGAATAGAGCGTTAGCGCAAGGATTAGTGCTAATGGAGAGCGCGATAGCGCTAATGGAAGCGTTGTTCTTGCATGAGTGAAACGAAGAGGAGGCGCGGGCGCTCGATAAGAGTGGCGCGGGCGCGCCTTTAGTTCGCAAATCAACCCAAAATTTCTTCCAGACAAAGGGCGGGCGCGCCGTCTGCTCGAATTTGAGAATTCTGGAGCCTGCAAATTTTTTGAAAATTAAGAAAAATTAAGCTCAAAAAATTTGAAAAATAAAATAAAAAAAACTTAAAACAATTAAATAAAAAAAATTAAATAAACTGAAAATAAAAGCAATTAAAATAAAAGAAAAATGCTTGGGTTGCCTTCCAAGTAGCGCTTGGTTTAAAGTCGTCAGCCCGACTTTCACCGCTGTTAGATCTTCCCCTTCTCTTTCACTCGCCAAATAAATTCAACGAACCGCCTTTTAAATTTTGCTTTTTTCGTGGCCTTCTTTGGTGGTTTTGGCGCTCTCTCGTTCGATAAATCAACCGCAATGTCGGCTTTTGAACGACCTTCCAACTTTATAACCGGCTCTATCAAGCATAATTTTTCAATAGGGTTGTTAGATGACTTCATGAATATATTAAAAATTACACTCTCACCGTCCACACCCATCGACAATGCACCTCTCTTCACCTCTATCTTGGCATCGGCAGTGGCCAAGAAAGGTCTCCCCAATATCAGGGGCATGTTTGCATCCTCCTCCATATCTAACACAACAAAATCCGCTGGAAAAATAAATTTATCTACTTTTACCAAAACATCTTCAATGATTCCAAGCGGATATGTGATAGATCGATCAGCCAACTGCAACGCGATCATGGTGGGCTTCACCTCACCAAGTCCTAAGCTCCTGAAAACAGACAAAGGCATGAGATTAATGCTAGCTCCTAAATCGCAAAGTGCATTATTAAAATAAGAAGAGCCAATAGTGCAAGGAATAGTAAAACTCCCTGGATCCTTAAGCTTTTGTGGCATCTTCTTTTGGAGTACCGCACTGCACTCTTCCGTTAAATTCACTACCTCGTTCTCTTGAAGTCTCCTTTTCTTGGACATCGCCTCTTTGATGAATTTTGCGTAGTTCGGCATTTGCTCCAAAGCTTCAGCAAAGGGGATGTTGATGTGAATTTTCTTGAAAATCTCCAAGAACTTGGAGAACTGCTCGTCCAATGCTTTCTTCTTGAACCTTTGCGGGTATGGAAGTGAAGGCTTGTACATCGGTTTTGGCTCAGATTCAAGCTCCTTCTCTTTCTCCTCAACTTTTTCTTCAAGTTTCTTATCCGCAACAGTAGGAATTTGGACTCCAACGTCTTTGGCACTCCGCACTTCGATGGCATTGCACTGCTCCTTGGGATTCACCTCAGTATTGCTAGGGAACTGGTCGTGATTGTTGTCCTTCAGTGCGTTCGCCAACCGCCCAATACTAGTCTCCATGGATTGCAACACTGCGCCCATGTTGGCCATGTGCGTCTCCAAACTGTCAAGTCGAGACTCAGTTCTCGCCATCCTCTTACCCGATTCCTGCACAAAGGTACTAACCACATCCTCCAAAGACAACTTACCATCACCCTTATTAGTATTGTTAGCATATGAAAAATTTTCATTATTCCGCAAATTAGGGTGAAAAGTATTGGGAATAGAATTACCTCTGTACGCTCCATAACCTCGGTAGCCATTAGGATGGATATAATTAACTTCCTCTGGGTTAAGTGATCCTTCAACTCCAATGGAATCTGCAACATTAATTTTATTCAAAGAAGCTACCTGTGTAGTCAGTGCAGATAATTGAGCAGTGATGGACGTGAGAGGATCCACTGCATACACTCCAGCTGGCTTCTTGACTCCCACACGCTCAGATGGCCATTGAAAGCTGTTGATCGTCATCTGATCATAAGCCTGAACATGATCCTTCGCAAATATAGTACCTCCAGCAGCAGAATCGACATTCATCCTTGTAGGCGCATTCAGTCCATTGTAAAACCACTCGATCTGTTCCCAATCTGCAAAATTGTGGTTAGGACAACGTCTTAATAATTCTTTATACCTTTCCCACGCCTCATATAACTGTTCAGTGTCCATCTGCCGGAAGGTGCTGATCTCGATCTTCAGTTAGGTGGTTTTAGGAGGAGGAAAATATTTTGCAAGAAATTTTTCTGCCATCCCCTCCCAAGTAGTGATGCTTCCAAGCGGCAGTGATTGCAACCAACTTCTGGCTTGATCCCTAAGAGAAAACGGAAACAAGCGTAAGCGTATAATATCTTCAGGAACACCGTTAAATTTATCATATCAGTAATTTCTAAGAAGGTCCTGAGATGCAGATGAGGATCAGCTGTGGCACTCCCATTAAATTGGTTCGATTGAATCATGTTGATCAATGCAGGCTTCAGCTCAAAATTGTTTGCATTGATAGTTCCTCGAGCGATTCCAGAATAGTGAGCCTGGATCGTCGGTCTGAAGTGATCTCTAATTGGCACTAGGGGAGCTTGATTTGCTTCTTGTTCAGCCATTCTTTCAATTTCTTCTCTTCTAACTCGTCTTAAAGCACGTGCAGTGCGCTCGATCTCCGGATCAAACAGTAGAGAATTAGCACTTTGAGATCGTCGCATAAACTGCAATTAAAAGATAAGAAGAAATTAATTAGTAACTAAAAAAAATAAAATAAAAAAAACTCTAAATTAAAATCTAAACTAATTGGTAACAAGACTAAAAAATAATCAAAATTTACTCCCCGGCAACGGCGCCAAAAACTTGTTGTAAAATTTCCTCGCAAGCGTACGAGTGTCAAGTTTTAATATAGTGATTAAATCAGATATCGATCCCACAGGGAGTAAAATGAAAATATTTAGTACTTGTAATTAAAATAGTCTAAACTTTATCTAGAAAATCAATAATCAAGAATTTTGCAATAAAAATAAATAATCAGTGAAGTTTTTATAGCACGCACACAACTCGCAGATATAATCAATGAGAGAAAAATGGTCTAGAGGTATAGATTTCACCTGGTTTCAACAACAGTCAATCCTAAATAATTAATCTTCATGAATTCCAATCAATTAATAGCCAAGAACACTTACGTATATTATTTCCCTCTCCCGAGCAACAAATAATGTTTATCAACTACAATTAAATTCCAATATCCCTATTAAGAATTTATCGCAGTTATCTATCACAAAACAATATTCTTTTTAAAAGCTCTGTTAAAATCATACACTCTCCCGAGCTGTATAAATAATTAAAAGTGTATTTTCTAATGTCCTATTCAAAATCCCCTCTCCCGAGCAATGATTTCAAATAAATATAACAAATCAATTATTGATCAGATAATTGAAAAAACAATCAATTCTAGAAAAAACAATTAATCTAGAAGAAACTCAATTCAATAAAATCAAAAATTCATGAAAGCGTCTACAGCAGGTTCCATCCGACCTCTAGACTATAAAAATTAGTTCATAATAAAATTCTGAAAACAATAAATAATAAATCCAAACATGTTCAGAATTAAATAAAAGATAAGAAACAAATCCGTCGTCGACGCCGTGTCCGGACTATCAAACTCCGTCTTCGTTCTTCAGTTAAGCTCCAGAAAATCTCCAGGAAAATCTCTCGATCAAAACCTTCTCTGATATTCTAATGTGTGTGTGGCGGCTCTCCTCCTGCTGATTGACCTTTAATTCCTTTTTATATCGCTTCACAACAGCCCAACAAAAAGCCCAAGAATTAATTTCCCGGTATAATAAAATTTCCAAATCACAGCAACGGGGCGGGCGCTCTAGGAACGGCGCGGGCGCGCCTTGATCTCGCAATTTCAATTCTCAGATTTCAGAAACATTGCGCGATTGCTCTAGTTTAAGCACTAACAAGAAGCGCTAAAGAATTCTTTCTTGGCCCAATAACAAAAAGCCCATTAACCTTATCTTGTCTGATCGTTTCTTTCTTCCTCTTCTTTTCTTTCTCTTTTCTTTTATTCTTTTCTCCAAATAAATCTTATTTCTTATTTTCTTCAACAATAATTCTTCTTTTCCATTAATTTCTTCTTTTCTCCACCAAATTTCCATAATTCCCTACGAACACAAAAACAACAAAACCCATACATAAATCTGCTCGAAACAAATATTTAACAAATAAAATCATATATAAATTAAGTGTATAAAATACACTTATCACTTAGGTCGTCCAAGTCCAAGGGCCCAGGTCGGCTAATCACCCAGGTCAATCACTCTTTCAGGTCGACAAATCACTCAAGTCGATCGGCAAGGCTTCCAAACCAACAAGGTCCCAGTTCAGCTAACCTCCCAAGTTAGCCAGTTTTTAGGTCGGCTATTGTCCCATGTGGGCATAGCTCCTACACAAACATGACCTCAGGTTGACCATCTTTCAGGTCGATCGTTGTGGCAGGTCAGTCAGAGTCCCGTACCAACAAGTCCCTAGGTCGGATGACCCCTTAGGTTGACCAAGATTCCGTAAATAAGACCACAGGTCGGCTAAAGTTCGAGGTCGACCAATTAACATCAATACAAAAAGCAAGCATCTTATCATTCGAGAGATGCAACCTTCCATCTTTAGAAGAGAATTTAGACATATTTTCGTCTAGATTCACGGGATCATGATCTCTACAATCAAGGATTCTTATCAAGGAAAAGAGGCAACGAATCAGGTAGTATCTCCTATAAATACCATGTCTGATCTCATTATTAAGGATTTCACTTTCTCTCATACACACCACTTGTTACATTCTCCCTATTCTCATAGACCCCTACCTTACTTGAGCGTCGAAGGAGATACGCTAGAACACATTTCGACTTTCCTTTCAAAACTGTTGCTCGTGATTTCAGGCCATCCCTAGGTCAGGAAGCCACAATCAACTCAGCTCAGCACAACCTCCATCAATCTCATGTCAAAACAAACATTCAGCTCAGCTAGGAGATCACCCTTTTCAACAATATCATTGTAATGCCCGGTTTTATCTTAATCAACTTTATTTGAGATAATCGGAGATTCCAGAGTTCAAGAGCCGACTTGATTTTGATCAGGGTTTTTTTTGCAAATTTCAGATTTTTTAGGGACTAAAATGCAATTTTGGACTTAAATAGATATTTAAGCTTGGTTGACTCTTTCTCCTTCATTCATCCTTCTCCTCCAACGCTTCTCCCTCCATTGAAGGCACCCAACGTGTTCTTCAAGCTTCCAGATTTCATCCCGAGCTCAATCCGTCCGTTGGAATTTATTTCTGAAGGCAGATTAGCGATCACGGCTGCGAGAGCTTCGTTCAATCGTAAGTTTTTCTATGATCAGGTTCATTCTATTTTTCGGATGTTGTTAGAATCGTTCGATATTCGAGTATGTTGTTCTTGGCAGAGTTCTGATCGTTTATTATCTGTCGGTTTCGAAATAGAACGTCGTTCAGATTTGTTATGATTTTTGAAGGGATTTTCAAAAGTTGAGTTTTTATGATTTGTTGGAATTGGATTGTTATGGTGGGATTTTGGTTGATTTGAGTCTATTGGATTGATATTATGTTGTCTGCATTTTCGGTTTGATCAGATTATAGCCGTTATGTCGCCGGTTTGAGTTTTGGATTGTCAATCGGTTTGAATTGTTTGAGCCAAGCCTTCGATTTAGTTCTATGTTAATCTCGAGCCTTTATTACTTCTTGTACAGATTGAATTGAGGCCAGTGGAGTTGCGATATTGCAGCTTTGTGCCACTTGGAGATTGTAGCCGGTATAGTATCGATTTCTTATATTCGATTGCGGAAGTTGGATTGAATCTTGAATGAGTATTGTTGTTGTTTCCAGGTTTGGAGCATCGACATCTTGAGAAGAGGTATAAGATGACTTAGACTGGAATGGAACGAGTGACTCGAATCCGACTTGATTAGAACGTTCTGAGGAATCACATACTTGCATGTTATTTGATTTTACTCGAATTTAGTTGATTGAGTTATGTTTGCATTGCATTCATCTTGAGCTAAGAATCCTTGATTTTATCGGGCAAGACGGCCCTTTTATGTTAGACGTTTTGGGGGCTATATTGTGAGTGGCCTGGGTGTAGCCATTTCACCTAGTGCTAGCATACTTCTTATAGTCGCACCAAAGTCTAGAGGATGGAGATACGTAGTACCACCTCGATCGGGAGAGTCGGTGAGTTGTTTACGTGATCTCATCCTCGGGATCCCAAAAGGCAAAAGCAGCAATTTTTGGATTATCCGGACTTGATAATCCCAGAGTTTTAAAGACATGCATTTAATTTGGATTTTTCTTGGAATTGCATGGTTGATATATGAATATTTGGAAGTTGATGTATTTCGTTTTGAGATACTTATTTGATATTGCATGTTTGTCTCTTTTACTGGGAATATTATTCTCACCGGATTATCCGGCTGTTGTCTTTGTTTGTATGTGTACTTGGAAATAGGTGGGACAAGACCGAGTCAGAGATCGCATGGCTAGGTGGACGAGTTGATAGAGTGAGGCCTTGTTGTTGTAGAAGTCGAATATGTAATTGAACTTAGATCGTATTCGAACTGGTATTGTATGCATCGAATAAGCTAGATTGAAGCAGGTTCTACTAGTTTGAGATTGTATAACTTTAGAACTACCTGGTATTGGATTATGCATGATGCTTGGATGATTTATTTATGTTGAATGGATATTAGTTTTGAAGATTTTAAGTTAAATGGAGTCGAGCAATCTGTTTTGTTTTCTGCAGATTTGTGCCGCTCGATCGGTTGAATCTTACCGATCGAGCGAGCACCCCTGAACTGAGACAGAAAGTCGGGCATTTTGTGTCCGCTCGATCGGTAAGATTTTACCGATCGAGCGGGGGACTTTGATAAGTCTCGGCAGAGACTTGGAATTTATGGGCCGCTCGATCGGTAATGTTTTACCGATCGAGCGAGCACTATTTTAAAAAAAAAATTCCTTTGCTTTTAATCTTGGATCTTGTATGCTTAATTATCGTTTATCCCGAGATCAGATGATTAGAATCGAGGCCTCACATTAAGTGGTATCAGAGAGATAAGATTCTTGGACTGAATTTAGAAGTGAGCGGGGTAGATCGAGTCCGCATGAATTGAATTCTCGCATGTGATGAGTTTTTTAAATTGATTTGTTTAAATACCATGCGAGCATGCTTTATTAATTGAGAATTATTTAAATTACATGACTATGTGATTTAATTTATAAAGCATGAATTATTTGAGATATGAACTGTAATTCAACTGTATCCGGAATTTTGAGAGATTGCAAGGACATCGAATTGCAGCGATTGAGATATCTTGTGTCCTAACCTTTGATTATTAGATGGGTCCTCCACGAGTTATTAACAGGAACCCACCGCCAGTTACTCCACCAAATGAGCAAGATAGTACCAAAACTGTTCAGATAGATGTTATAGCGACGCCGATGGAAACCTTGCTGAAGAGGTTCCAGTCGTTTAATCCGCCGTTGTTGATGGGTACTGAAAATCCAGTTGACTGTGAGGGTTGGTTGGATGACGTTGATCAGTTTTTCGATTCCCTTGACTATTCTGACGACCGCAGAACCAGGTTGGTCATTCATCAGCTTCGTGGTGTTGCTAAGAACTGGTGGATCACGACGAAGAGATCCATGGAGAACCGAGGTACAACTATTAACTGGAATCTATTTAAGTCTGAGTTTTATAAACGGTTTTTCCCAGTTTCGTACCGAAAGGACAAGGGAGCCGAATTTGCGAATCTGAGGCAAGAGAATTTGAATATTGAGGAATACGTAGCCAAGTTTGATAGTTTGCTGAGATTTGCACCGCACATTGCTGACAATGAAGAAGCTAAAGCCGACCAGTACATTAATGGTCTGAACCCTGACATCTTCACACTGGTAAACACTGCTAGGCCTGATAATTTTGCGGATGCCATGAATCATGCAAAGGGAGCTGAAGCAGGTTTGTGGAGACAGAGAGGAGGTCAGTTTGTACCGCAGCAGCAGCAAGGACAGTTTCAGGCACAACCTTCTCAATACCAGAACCAACCATCGTATTACCAGAACCAGTCCTTTCAATTTCAGAACCAACCACCGAGTTCTGAAGGTGGTAGCAGTGGAGGTAATAAGAAGGATTACTATCATCAGAAAGGAAAGTAGTTTAAGAAGCATGGAACCTGTTCTTCGAGCTCTAGTGGCTCAAGAAAGTTTGGATCGGGACAGAGTTCGGGTCAGTCAGGCATGTCTTGTGCCAATTGCGGATGTCGTCATTACAGTGATCAGTGTAGAGGTATTTTTGGAAGCTGTCATATCTGTAACCAGGTTGGGCACTTTGCAAGAATGTGTCCTCAGCGTGTCCCTAAGCAAGCACAGAGTAGAAGTTCTTCGAGACAGTCAGCTCAGCCTCAGCAGCAAGCACCTACTGTCCACTCTTTCCAACCTCAGCAGCAGAATAGACAGGAATTTAACCAGTACGCGAACCAATCTCCCAGACAGCAGGCACGAGTTTTTGCTCTGTCTGAGGATCCGCAGACTCAGGCTGCACCCGAGATTGACATATCAAGTAAATGTTCGATTTGGTTTTTCCTACTCTTATTGAATGTTAGATTTTGGTGAGTCTCTTGCCTTCTTATTTAAGAATCTGTTTAATGATTAATCGTGCTCCTTAACTTTGGTTGAATCGTTTGAATTGTCGAATGCTCCAGTAGTATTGGTAAATTCTATTAACCGGATCTTTCAGAAGAATTAGTTGAGACTAGAAATTCTTGTCGTTGATTTCTTACCTTTTTGGAATGAGAATTGTAATGATCTTTCAGAGCTTTTGAGAATCGTATAGCAGATGTTGGTACCTAGCAGTTGTATGTTATTCTTCGATGTCTGAATTCTTTTTGGATCGAATGGTCTTCTTCGATTGTATGATTTGATGATGGAATTTCTGTCGATCAGCGCCTTCTTCTTATCGGGATTTTGGGATATATTATTATTCAGAGGAATTGTGCTCTAGTCTAGACATCGAGACAGCGGAAGACGCTCGAGACTCAATGTCTGAATCTGGATTTTGAGCTCGCAGCGATCTTATTGATTAGAAGATCTGTTATCTAGTGTCTTATGAGGAAATTTTCGTGATCTTTCCTAATCTTAAGAGTTGGAGAAATTGTTTTCGCAGATGGAACTGATTTGGAGGCAGAGAAGAGAATTAGATTGTATGAGACTTTTGACTGCGAATCTTTATCCGAAGAATTGTATGCAGCAACCGATGTTTTGAGTTGTTCTTATTTTATCTACTATCTGACTTCAATTGACCGATTGTTGGAATTTGCTACCGTTTTCTGTACAGAATGACTTTTAGTCAAGACTAGAGGATTGATATCTTGTCAGAGGTCGTCAGATGTCATGTTTTGCCGAAGTCTGTCAGTTTAGACAGAGATCCTTATTACACTCGTTCTTCGGCATAGATTTTGATGATATTTTGTTGTCTGATTTCAACTTTTTTAGTTCGATATCCTCTTAACGACGGATAGCCAGATTAGACGAGTCGAACTTTAGATGTTATGCCTTGAGTTGAAACCAGAGACGATTTGATTGTGACTGAGTAGATGAGGATTATGCTGACGAGAATGAGTCGACTTTTGATTGACGGACTTGAAGAAGTATTTGAGAGACAGAGTTCGTGTTGGAACCGTGTTTGATTTCGAGGACGAAATCTTTTCTTAGAGGGGGAGAATTTTAACACCCCGATTTTATCTTAATCGACTTTATTTGAGATAATCTAAGATTCCAGAGTTCAAAAGCCGACTTGATTTTGATTAGGGTCTTTTTTGCAAATTTTGAATTTTTCAGGGACTAAAATGCAATTTTGGACTTAAATAGATATTTAAGCTTGGTTGACTCTTTCTCCTTCATTCATCCTTCTCCTCCAACGTTTCTCCCTCCATTGAAGGCGCCCAACGTGTTCTTCAAGCTTCCAGATTTTATCCCGAGCTCGATCCGTCCGTTGGAATTTATTTCTGAAGGCAGATTAGCGATCACGGCTGCGAGAGCTTCGTTCAATCATAAGTTTTTCTACGATCAAGTTCATTCTATTTTTTGGATGTTTTTAGAATCGTTTGAGATTCAAGTATGTTGTTCTTGGCAGAGTTCTGATCGTTTATTATCTGTCGGTTTCGAAATAGAGCGTCGTTCGGATTTGTTATGATTTTTGAAGGGATTTTCGAAAGTTGAGTTTTTATGATTTGTTGGAATTGGATTGTTATGGTGGGATTTTGGTTGATTTGAGTCTATTGGATTGATATTATGTTGTCTGCATTTCCGGTTTGATCAGATTATAGCCGTTATGCCGCCGGTTTGAGTTTTGGATTGTCAATTGGTTTGAATTGTTTGACCCAAGCCTTCGATTGAGTTGCATGTTAATCTTGAGCCTTTATTTCTTCTTGTACAGATTGAATTGAGGCCAGTGAAGTTGCGAGATTTCAACTTTGTGCCACTTGGAGATTGTAGCCGGTATAGTATCGATTTATTATATTCGATTGAGGAAGTTGGATTGAATCTTGAATGAGTATTGTTGTTGTTTCCAGGTTTGGAGCATCGACATCTTGAGAAGAGGTATAAGATGACTTAGACTGGAATGGAACGAGTGACTCGAATCCGACTTGATTCGAGCATTCCGAGGAATCACATACTTGCATGTTATTTGCTTTTACTCGAATTTAGTTGATTGAGTTATGTTGCATTGCATTCATCTTGAGCTAAGAATCCTTGATTTTATCGGGCAGGACGGCCCTTTTAGGTTAGACGTTTTGGGGGCTATATTGTGAGTGGCCTGGGTGTAGCCATTTCATCTAGTGCTAGCATACTCCTTATAGTCGCACCAAAGTCTAGAGGATGGAGATATGTAGCACCACCTCGATCGGGAGAGTCGGTGAGTTGTTTACGTGATCTCATCCTCGGGATCCCAAAAAGCAAAAGCAGCAATTTTTGGATTATCCAAACTTGATAATCCCAGAGTTTTAAAGACATGCATTTCATTTGGATTTGTCTTGGAATTGCATGGTTGATATATGAATATTTGGAAGTTGATGTATTTCGTTTTGAGATACTTATTTGATATTGCATGTTTGTCTCTTTTACTGGAAATATTATTCTCACCGGATTATCCGGCTGTTGTCTTTGTTTGTATGTGTACTTGGCAACAGGTGGAGCAAGACCAAGTCAGAGATCGCATGGCTAGGTGGACGAGTTGATAGAGTGAGGCCTTGTTGTTGTAGAAGTCGAATATGTAATCGAACTTAGATCGTATTCGAACTTGTATTGTATGTATTGAATAAGCTAGATTGAAGCAGGTTTTACTAGTTTGAGATTGTATAACTTTAGAACTACCTGATATTGAATTATGCATGATGCTTGGATGATTTATCATGTTGAATGGATATTAGTTTTGAAGATTTTAAGTTAAATGGAGTCGAGCAATCTGTTTTGTTTTCTGCAGATTTGTGCCGCTCGATCGGTTGAATCTTACCGATCGAGCGAGCACCCCTGAACTGAGACAGAAAGACATGCATTTTGTTTCCGCTCGATCGGTAAGATTTTACCGATCGAGCGGGGGACTTTGATAAGTCTCGGCAGAGACTTGGAATTTATGGGCCGCTCGATCGGTAATGTTTTATCGAGCGAGCGAGCACTATTTAAAAAAAAAAATTCCTTTGCTTTGTAATCTTGGATCTTGTATGCTTAATTATCGTTTATCCCGAGATTAGATGATTAGAATCGAGACCTCACAATCATAATATATTCAGTACTCTTATCGAGTGTGACCCAATGACTAACATTACAGATGTGTAATTAAAGTATCAAACTACATATATTAATCTTTTAATAATTTTTTAAAAAAAAATTTAATATCACCGTCCTACCCTATATTTTTCCATGCGCTCACGAACGATTCTTGGATGAATATTTTGTTTTTAAGTTGAGGCTCGAGAGTATATCGTTTTAATGAGATTTTGAATTTAAGATCTCGTTTTAAATTTGATCTTGATATCAAATAAATTATTTTTTTTTATTAGTTAAATCAGACACAAAAAACCACTTATTTTTTATTAATAAATAAAAACATTTATATATTTTCTCATGTTGTTAGAAGACTAACGTAGTGTTTGGAAGACTTTTAAGAAGCACTTCTCAGCTATTATTTCATAAAATTTTTAAATTTTGTTAAGGAAATTAAAACTGATAAATGCTTCCTAAAAACTTTTACAGAACCCTAATTAATTTATCTCAAAATTATTATACCAAATAAAATGTGTAAAACTCATGTCCTACATAGAAAAAAATGAATATTTAAAATAGTGTATAAAGACTATCAGGACTTCTGTAACAATTTTAGTTAATTATTTTTAGAGTAAAATTCATTTTAGTACACGAACTATTGATAAAATGTCAAATTGATACATGAACTATTGAAAATGGTTTGATTGGTACATGATCAAGTTTTAAAGACAATTTTACCCTTTACCTAAATTATTTTATAATCCAATGTTTTTGTAAAGTTAAAATAGATACATGTTTTTTTTTCAAAATTATTTTATTACAATTATAAACATAAATTTATATTTAGTTAAATTTTATATTATAAAAAAAAATCGAACTCATTGTACGAAAATATTATAAATATCAATTAATACAAACATACACATATACATACACATATATAATAATTGATAAATTATAAATTCAAAATAATATATTAAAAAATATATAATAAATATTTTTTTTCTTTTTATCTATTTTATAATATTACTATTTATATTAATAAAATTAAAAAATGATATATATATATATGTGTGTGTGTGTGTGTTTTTTTTTGTAATTTATAATATACAAATTTTACGTTGAATATTTTTTCGGATATATGATATATAATTTAATTTTATAGTATAGTAATTAGTAAATATGAATTTATTTTTACATTTGTAATTAATAAAATAATTTAAAATGTAAAATATGTATGTATTTGAATTTAATAACATTTTTGGACTTAAAATTTTTTAGTAAATGACAAAATTTACTTTTGAGTTTAATCATATACCAATTAAACTATTTTTAATAGTTCATTTATCAATTTAACATTTTATCAATAGTTCATGTACCAAAATAATTTTTACTCTTTTATAGAGCGAATCCATTTCAAAATAGTTGTTATAAAAACTAGTTGTAGAATCGCACTCTGTGAGTTTGGCCCACGACCCGACATAACGAGTGAGATAGTTTGACCTAATTTACGAGACATCAAAGTGACTGTCCGAAACTTTCACTTATCTAACGTCGGCAAAGTATCAATCTCTTTCAATACTATTCATAAAAATATCCAAAAGAAATGTTAACATTTAAATGAAATTGAGGGGGCATAGAAATGCTTAGATTCTAAGGAATTGTTTGCCTTAAATTGTTGTCTTTCGTTGTCTCCTGATGATGGGGATTTTTTCACTTTTTACTCTCTGTCTCAAGTACTTAGCTAGCTCCTCTTCCCCAACAACTCGAATCGTACATCAAATTCATTTTTTTTTTAAAACATTACTTTTATATGTAGAATATTATAGGATAAATGAAGGGTAAATTTACTTTAAATCTCCAAACATAAACCCAAACATAAATTGTATAATTTTCATTTTAAAAAAATAATCTTTATTCTCTAATTCATTCTTAGTGACAGATATTTGAGGTATATATATATATATATATATATATATATATATATATATATATATATATATCCTCCATGGGTCCTAATTAATTTGATCATATACGTAGCAAGCCAGAGTGTTGCTTTCGCAGGACTTGTGTGTGATATATATTCAAGACACGTTGGATGCCTCATTTGTGAAATAAAACAAAAACTCATTAATCCTCATGGTACTAGGTATTGGATCCATGGAGAATTCAGAAAGCGACCATTACAACAACTTAGTATATCGAAGTGGTTAAGCAGCTATATATATAGATTGGGATTTAAAAAAATTTGAGTAACATGCTATAAATAGTTATAGTTTTTGATAAAACGATTATGTTCATTATTTAATTGGTGTGAGATGCAATGTCATAAGTTTGATTCCATGAATTGCAAGTTGTGCAATTATTAATGTGAGATGGATCGATCAGATATAATGATTGTCTCTGTTATAAGAGCCATTAAAATGTAGTATATGAGTAACTATATATATATGATATAAAAAAATTATACAATTATCACATGTTATAATTTTTTTCGTAAAACGAAAAAAGACTAATCATATATAGACCGATTAAATAACGCATCTTGTTCCATCCGCCGGCCCTTGATGTTGAGCATTATTACCTAGTGAGATCACCAACGAATCAAGAATTCTCAATTTGTCTGAAACTCTGAGGCGATTAGGCTTTTATATCTTTTATTTCTCGCGACTCGAAATATCACAACTTGGATGGATTCCATTTGCTTGTGGACACTTGATAATTAAGTGACACAACCCCCACTTTTACTACCCGTAGCTGTAGGGGGAGACCGGGAACACAAAAGAGCTCGGGTATTTTATGATATCGATCAATAATCATGAGTTTGATTTTATGTATTAATATTTTTTTGAACGAGTTTGTTGTATATATAGAATATGTTTAATGTGATTTATCTCACATAACTAGTATGATTTTCAAACTATTGTGTTAGTATGAAGATTAATTCATGTACATCGAAGGAATAGGACAAGGACAGACACTGCACGTTCTGTCGGTGTAAATTCTTTTTTTTTGAAAAAAATAAAAGGTATACTTAATATGCATGGGTTTTGACATGGACTTTTTTTCCAAAAAGACAAATACTTTTGTGTATATCGACGAAAAGTTTTAATAATGCAAATGAAATTTTAAAGGCATATGAAATGGACTATACATACAATCGTATCGTATGTATTGTGGGCGATGGGGTATTGAGGCAGAGGTATCTTTTGGGAGCCCACGTGCAAACTCCTAATGCAGACTTCCCAAATTAATTGAATCAAAAAATCTTTTTTTAATCTATCGGTATTGTTTGGAGCATCATTTATTTTACTCGCTCGTTTCCGATATCAATGCATGTGAAGCAAATTATTGGGTTCCTTCCTATTGGCCCTACGGTTTTATATCCACAAGAAAATAATAATAATATTGAACACAAAATAATAATAATAATAATAATAATAATAATAATAATAATAATAATAATAATGATGATGATGATGATGATGATGATGATGGGCTCGAACACGGAAGATGAGTTTGTTGATATCATGAATAGTATGTAGAGATGTCAAAATAGGCTAGGCCCGTTGGGTTGGCCCGCCCCGCTATATAAAATAGATGGGTTGAGTTGATGATTTCTCAACCCACTTAAAATTGGGCTGGCCCACCCCGTCCCGCCTCATGGTGGGTTGTGGGTTGTGGGTTGGCTCGCCAAAACCCGCCAAATTACACGTAGGCATGTTGGGTTGGCCCGCCCCGCCACTAAAAATAGGTGGATTAGTTGGTGTTTTTCCAACCCGCCTAAAAGGTGGCCCGGCCAGCCCCGCCCCGTCTAATGGTGGGTTGCGACGGGTTGTGGGCCGGCCCGCTCCGCCGACCCGTTTTGACATCTCTAATAGTATGGCTTGTTTTATGCTCATTTTAAGATCGCAAGGTGGAAAATTCGATGTTATAATTCAAATAAAGACTGCATACATTATACATGTGAAATCACAAATTTTTTGAAATCTCGTGTAATTGTTAACTTCCATTGTACGTTTTCAAATTTGAACATAAACATCCCTGAATACACGTACGAACAATAAGGTAAATGTTCGAAATTTGAAAACATGGAAACTATGTGTTTAAGATTTGAAAACACAAAGAATTAATAGATAATTATTTTCTCATATAGGGTTTTAGCAATCTCGAGATTTAATAATGGTGGTGTATATAATTAACTCTTAATAATATCGTCAATTTATTTTAAAAAAAAGGTTGACCCCGAAGGGGATCCCATCCCACATGAGTCAGAGGCTCATTGGGGGTTAAATCGAGGGATGTGCACGAGCGCTAGCTAAAATAGACGTATGTTGTGTTACTTTAAATGTTTATTACATATTTCATGATATTGTATTCATTTTTCGGAACTCCCGGAGCCAATTGCTTCTATCGATTTTTAGTCATTGTTGATTAAAGACTTGAATCCATTGATATTCATGTAATAGGAACAGCCCTTTAGAATTCAACGTTATCGAAAGAATACTTATCATTATTTGGATACTGAAATTAATTTAAGTGATGATTTAATGAATTATTTTGACCGGCGAGAGACCACTTTTAATGAACCAAAAAGTGAACAAAACAAAATTGGTACGATGTTATAATTCAAGCACAATATTTGCATTAATTAATTTATCATATATGATTGTTTTCATATTTGCATTTTCTACTGTAATCATATATTTGCAGAAATTACATCAATAATTTCCTCTTTTAAAAAAAAAATCTATATATATAGTCTGTTTTAATGTGTGATAGTCGTGTTTTTTTTCTAGCAGCGCTACTTTATTTATTTATAATTTTCGTAAAAAAAACAAAAAAAATAAAGAATTCCACTTAAAAATATATATCATGTAAAAAAATATTGATACGCTTGTCACTTCATCAAAAATTATAACTGGTAGTAATGAATGTTTTAATTGTTCTAGCAGGAACATTTACTGTACCCAACAATTTGTCTCTCAATAAATGTACTCCTTATAATCAACGGATATAGAACTCGTGATCGGTCGCTTACCACTTTAAGTTATAGCTAATGGTAGTGGTATAACTCAAATTTTTTAAACACATAACAACTCAAGCGATACGTTTCAATAGATATACTCAACATAGACAATTATTGCATCCAACAAAAAAGTAAATATTTTTGAGTTCATCCCATTCAACTCTTGCAATAAATCACAAAATATCATTGCCATTATTAACTAATGAAAACTCAATTCAACTGTTGAAGATAATTTTACATAAAAATATTTTTGTTTTCTCAATAAATAAATGTCCTAATCGCAAAGATGCTCATTTTCTTGACGTTGATTTCATTTGGACCTTTTCTTTCACGAGGCAGCGCATGGAGACATTGATTCCACAAAGGACACTTCCTATGAAAATTGACTTTAAAGACACACAATTCATTAAAACAAATTTATTTGATTCTTTATATGTCTGCCAATATAATAGTAAATACAAACCTCAGCCGCCTAGTTAGACCTCTCCTCCCACATTTTTTTTAAAAAAATTATGTTTTTACAATTTTATTATTGCAAAGATTCCCAAAACTCAAAAGTCAAAACTAACCCCCTCGTTTTTTTTCTTAATTGCATAATTTTGTTCCTTAAATTGTCTTAATTGCATCAGGATGATGTAATCAATGACACATAAAAGAAATACGTTTCTCCAATAGGTTTTCACAAAACCTCATATAAGATGCTTTCACAGATCAATTTTGTAAGACAAGTTTTTAATTTGATCCAACTATGAAAAATAATATTTTTCATACCAAAAATATTATTTTTTGTTGTAATATAAGTCGAATCAGCATGTTTCACAAAAATCTAATCTTTCTTTTTCGTTTGTCTCAGATATATATTTACCAATAATTTTTATATTCTTACTAATATATCCTTATTGACTAAGTTTTGTGAAACGTGCAACCATTTTTTATGAGTTAAATATAAAATAAGAAGTTTATATGAAAATTTGTTTTTCAAATTCTTAATCTGTGTGTAAAAAAAACCTAAATAATTTAAACGGAGAGAGTATAAAGGGAAGTGGTTCTCCAACTTTAGGTCTTGAACTCGAAAACTTGTGTCTTTTATTGGGAATGTGGTGTTTGGCCCGTGGCAAAACAAAGGTGGTATATTGAGATATATATATATAGAGTTTCTTTTAAGTGCACTAAAACAAAACGATGATAAATATAATAAAAACGTCTTTTTGCGTTTCACAGCTATTTTCTTTAATAGAATCCAAGATCCAAAGGTCCAAACATGACCCTAGTTGGCCAATGCAGTACATAAATTTCACAGCAGAATAGGCTATTTATTGCCTTAGATTTTTCTTTCTCTTTATTTTTTTTCCTTCCTTGCAACAAATGGCTGCTTAAATTACTAGAGTCATATTTGATGATCAATTGATCAAACCAACAATAAATGGTGTATAAGTATCAAGTAATACTACTGGTTCAATTAAATACCAGGTTGTGACATGTTGTGTCACATGGATACGCGCAGTCAATCGCCTTGCTACTTCGTCGATCAAAATACCAATCTCCAACCGAAATGGCTATCGCCTGTGAAACAATATAGTCACCCAGTTAAACAATCTCGATCAAATTTAGCATTAACCATCAAACATCTGGAAATATTTGTAAACAGGAGTGTGTATCGCTGTTCCAAAAATTATAACAGACTATGACAATGCAACTCAAACTTTTTTAAATGGTAAAACAACCCCATCACCACATGATCTATCGTCGTGCCAGTATAGACAAATATAGCTTCCACCATAATAGTTCTATTTTCACTATACAAACACGAGCCATAATAATTCGCTAGAATCTTCCTTTCACATTGTGTGTCAGAAAGAGTCTTACAAGCAAAAACCTTCAGAAGGCATGAAGAATTAAGTAACTAATTTGAACTAAGAAATGGAATCATAGTGTAGTTTCTTGAGAAAAAATACCTTATTCCCAAGTACCGGAGAATCATCTGCGAACCAAGTATCCTGCCTTTCCGATTGGCAGTGAGCGAAACAAGAATTTATGAACAACCCATTTTGACCCACCCCTTCAACGCCTTTGATTGCATTCAGCATTGAATTCCTAAAACCTGTTCCACAGCAGAATCGTTAAGAACTAGAAATGCTCCAAACATGAGAAAACTCATAGCTTGAAAATTTCAAGTAACCTTGCAGAAATTGAAGCTGTGTTGCTGAACATTTTTCATTGTCCATTTTACATTCACGCCACGTCCCACTTGGATCAGCTGATGGAGGAGCCAAGCTTTGTTGGACCTGAATACGAGATGAGAAGAAATTTTTATTTGGACATATTACAGGTTATATAACGTAGAGAAGTTCAGCCTGTTGAAAAGTTATCTCCGGAATGATTTTTTTCCAAAAGTTCAAGTTCTTAGAAAGTAGTCTAACACAATAGTTTTATAATTTAACCGTCCACCATCTATAAGCTCTAGGCCAGAAAATATATATATATATATATCTGCCGGGTGCTAGCCAACAAACATCTAGAAATAAGCACCAAATCGAAGTAAATGAATAACATGGATTATGGTGGATAAGTGGTTTAGGATTTGTGATCCCTGACTCTGATATTGTATTAGAAACCACTTTTCTAGAAGTCGAAGCTCATGAAAGGTGGCCTGAAAATAATTTGTGCTTTCAAAAAGGAAAATAAAATAGCAAACCAGTTTCCTACCTGCCATGAATCATAAGCAGCATTGAGAATGAACAAAGGGGTTTTGATGTTTGCAATTAAATTCTGAGGGAAGAAGCACTGCAATATATAACGGCAAAATTGGAGAGAAGATTAGATGAGGTACATAAAATATAATAGGATAGTGACAGAAAAAACCGAGCGCTGAAAACTTACTGATGTTGGATCAAGGTGGCTGGTACAAGTGCTTGGTAGGTTGGTTCCAACGCCCTGTAAAAATGTATCTAGTAATGATTTCTCGAAATGAAGACCACAGAAATATTTTATCCCATTCGTCATAAAGGTAGTTATATCACAAAGAACAATAGCTAGGAAACATTACTCAGCGGTAAAGTGAGTCAATTGATATATAATCCAGGACTAAACTATTCTTACAGCACCATTTAAATCAAAAACTCTGAATAAATTTACAAGATACATGAACATGTTAAATCATTACTTTGATTGAACCAAGTACCTGTAAGCCAACAACACCGCCAAAGAAACTTCGCATTGTGTGTCCTCCAGATACATCGGTGCTGCGAGGGAAAAAAATGTGGATACAGCATACAATGAAATTAGTGAAAAGGAAATATTGTATCAAGATTTGGAAATTACGCATCCATAAACAGTCCAGCATCGCTCAAACATTTCACTTTTGTACTTGATGGAAAAAATTCTCTAAACTCATCACAATGCAGTATAGAAGCTAAACCACCCGCAGAGCAACCAGAAAGAAGCGCCTGAAAAAATGGAAATTATTTTGAAGGTTTTAATTGTCAAACTTTAATTTCATTATCAGAATTTTTAACAAAGTAAATTTAGACATGCAGAGTGACTTTTAACTGAAAGAAGTAGCATATCAATTTGATTACATGGTCAGCATTGCGCATTCCTTTCGACATCAGCTCTTCAATTGCTGCTTGCCATATACGTTGTCCTCTGAACTGCAATGCTGCAGCCTGCACTAACGTGTTTTTCTTAATAGATGAAACATATTATGGAAGCTTGAACACTAAACAACCAGATCAGTAGGTAAAGTATTTCCATTAAAACATAGAATACTTAAAACTTAGCACGGAATGTGTAGTACCCATTACCCGTATCTTACGTCACGTTGCAGGGTTTTAAAAGTTTATATGCGATGTATTTCTGGGCAACTTCGACTGTTAATCATTCTCAGAAAATAAGGAAGATACAATCGGTTGGCTGTTGGGGGTAATTGTGCAAAGTCTTGTTTTTATGGGCTTTTGGATCTGGAAATTGGCCAGATGCTCATAAAAAACCATAGAACGGACAGCTAGTAATTGTGCAGGAAAAACTGATTTACAATTAAATAATAGATAGAATGTCATGGCTAAAACTGAGAGTCTGAGACCGACCTTGTCTTCACCATCACCGGCAAAGGAGGCCCCGTCGCAATATCGTATCTTTACTCTATTCCAGTTAAAAAAATCTGCACGTCAAATATTAAGATCATACAAATGATAAACCAATCAAAATGAGAATGAGATAATGTGTGACATAATTTAACAATTTCTTTCCATTGAACCTGGATTTTCCTCAGCCTTGTTACTTAGTATCCCTGTAAATGGAAGTTCTTTCTCAAAATATTTGGATGACCCACGACGTGTGGTTTTACGGAAAACACAGGATCTTATAGTGTTGCACCACCCTCCACCCTGACACAAGTCTCAAATATAAGGCCTTATAATTATTAACAAAAACAGTACATAGCATCTCGAATGTCCATACTCAAAATTAACCATTAGTTATGATAGGAAAATAACCCAGGTGCAACAAGCCCGGCAAATTAGTGATTATGGCCACCCATTTAAGCCCAAATAAGCAAAAGAATTTAAATTCAATAGGGATAAAAATGTATTTTGGTTATGTTGAAAAGTTCATAAATTTACACCAAACTGAAAAATCATGAAAAAACCTGATAGATATTGAACTCAATCAAGAAACGATGACTTTCAAGGCTTTATGTACAAACCTCCAACTGGATCAGCCAACTGTTTGCTCCAGTTCCAAATCCACCATTCAAGTGATAACCAGGTAGAGTACCATCCAAACATACTGAAATGAGTTGCAAATAAAGAAGACAGTTACACTCAAAAGTTACAAAAGTTTGCTTTACTTCGTCGGAAAACTGTCCATTCCACGTTACCGTGGGAGAGGCCAGGTGTTCGAACCTGGAGATAATATTTTTTTTATAAAAAAAAAAAACCCCTCTGCCCAATTGTAATTAAAGAATAGAAAGGAAAAAAAAAAAAAAAAAAACTTTCATTGTCAAGTATTAAAGTTTAAGCCCATCAACAATATAGTATTTTGTCTTAGCATGTGAGTTCTAATTATAGCAACTGTAATAGCTACCAGAAAAGATAGTTCAGCATAATCAACTGCCTAACAAACACTTATTGATGCACTCATTAGCCATAACAGTTGTAAAGTAGCAACACAACAAAGCCTCTCAATAAATTCTCTCCATGAATTATGCATAAAACAAGTGGAAAATGAATTGTTACAGTAGAAGCCAAAGGCAACTATAATATAAAAAAAAAAATTCCAGAAGAAAAGTCCAAATTTGAAAAATCGTCAAAAAATTAACGAACTACAAAAATAAAACACAAGATTGAAGATCCATTGCAGTACTGAAAGAAGAATACTAGGAGGAAAAAAAAAAATTAAACCAAAAGTTAAACTAAACAAACAAAAACACACAAAATGCCACAACCAGGATTCAGATAAATATCATACAAAAAGAGAAGAAAAGAGCAGAAATCCCTGGAAATCAAATGATAAACCATAATTCTTTAAAGAAATTCAGTGCTAATTAAGACACTGGAAACTATTATTAAACCTCAAACAAAGGAAGAAACTCAATTCCCTTAACAATTTTGTTACAAAAAATGAATCTTGAAAAAAGAAGAAAAACAAAATCCCAGATTTAGAGAGCCTTTGGAAAAGGAAGGATAAAAGTACCAGCCCCTTTAGCAGCAGCTCCTGGAATTAGAGTGAGACCCACCATGAGAGCATTGGCTGGAGGAGCTGCAGCAGACACTCCATATATGGTGTCCAAGTAAGAAATGGACTCCAAAAACGAAAATCTTGTTCTATTCTTCCTAAAAACCTCGTCAAATTCGAAACTTTTAACACCCCATTTGCTCGAAACAACCGCAACAAAAATCACAACCCAAAATCCCATCCAGTTCGACATTGCCACTCACTTGCCACTAAATATTCCAAGAATAAAAGAAACTACAAAGCATGTAGACTCCCGAGTACCCTTGTCACCGATGGAATTTAATCATGTTTGATGTTTTTTTTATATGGAGTAGTATAGTAATAAAGTGTGAGGATTATATTAAAATAATGAACTAAATCAGGGAAAAGTGCAAGTATTTGACCAAATCTATGAAACGAGACCCGGATTTTGAGAATCTGAATGTTGAGAAATGTTTGTAGAATTTCTTGGGGGTAGGCACTCTTTTCCTTGGGGAAAAAATAAATGTTGTTTGGAGATCTAACTTCTAAGCGGCTCTGTAATTTTGCCGGGCATTTTAAAGATTTTTTTTTATATTTCCCTGTTTGGCTTTATATATATATATATATATATATATATATATAGTTTTTTTATGGTGCCCAACACTATATGTCCACTTCATACCCACCATGTGCAAGTCAACTCATTTATTGTATCGGTCAACTCATTTATTATACATGGCGGACATGAAGTGGGCATATAGTGTTGGGCACCATAAAAGAACTATATATATATATATATATATATATATATATATATATATATATAGAGAGAGAGAGAGTTTTCTATGATGCCACCTCCATGCCCACCTATGAGGTGGCACTCATCCATTGGATGAACCATTTGTATATGATTCATCTCATCCATTGGATGATTGACACCTCATAGGTGGGCATGGATGTGGGCACCGGAGGTGGGCAGCATAACAAAACTATATATATATATATATGGGAGTTGATATTTACACTCCATTTTTTGTTATTTGCACTCCATTTGTGAGTAAATTGGACACATATTTTACACTTGAAGTGGAGTGTAGATAACACAAAATGAAGTCTAAATATCAACTCCCTATATATATATATTAATATAATATATATATATATATATATAACTCTTGTGATGGTCTCACGACTCAATTTTGTGAGACAGATTTTTTATTTGGTTCAGCCATAAAAATATATTATTTTTTATGTTAAAAATATTATTTTTTTATTATAACTATGAGCAGATTGAACGGTCGGGTCTGTTCATCTCATAAATAAATACTAGTAAAAAGCACATATACGATGCAAGTGGAGATTAAATTATTTGTATAAATTGAAATATTTTTTGTAATTTTATTTTCTTATTCAATTTTTTATATGAAGTTAATATTATGAAAACCAAGAAGAGTTTAAATTTGATGCATGGTACCAGCAGAAGGTGCAGAGCCGAGCAGCACTTTTCATTTATAGAATATTATATATTGAAGAGAGAGATTTGATAAAGCAAAAAAAGAAAAAAAAAACGTGGGTAGGTTAAGGCAATTTTGGAAAAATGAAAAACAAACCAAAACACCACAGTTTTTATAAAATATTAAAACTTAACAAATAGTAAAAGATTCGTGAGCCAGTTTCACGTCAAACGTAACCATAATAAAAGTAATGACACGAATGGAGATACCAGGAGCATGTAGCGAAGGCACGTCGAGAATCATTAGAGAATTATTCAAAATTTTATAAACTTTATTAAAAAAAAAAAAATTATAAACGACCTAAAGTGAGCGTGTACTAGAAAATTGTTTAATGTCGCTGTTAAGGGGTTCAGCATGCAATTAAAAAGAATCAAAAGCATTTTAATGAAGTCTCGTGGTAATGAAATCAACTCATTTTATATTCCTACGACGGGATTAATTATATATGAGTTTGTTTTATCAAGTTTTATAATAATATCTTACTATATTATATTATTATATTATATAGTAGATATCATTTAATTAATTAACTTTCAATTAATTGTTGAAGGTTGATTTGAAATTATCATTATCTCCTAACTTAATTTCCAATAAACCAGAATTATTAGCCAAATTAGTCATCTTATATGGCTTCCTATTTTTTGGTCATTAAATGTTTTATTTTTTACCAAAATGGCACTCACTTTGTGTCCTTTATTTTTTTTATTATTATGAAAATGCTACTCACTTTGTAAAATTAATATATCTATTACGTTTTTGTAACTATATATTTGTTTATGAAGACGCTATATTTTTATGTATTTGTAAATTTTACAATTTATTTTATTTTTTTGTTTTTTCTAAAAACAACGGACTGTACGAGCACGCAACACGTGGAATAAAATACTAGTATATGCTTATCTCACAAGTCAAGTTATGCCGTGATATAATTTCGTTTTAATAAAAATCACGTTCTAATGAAAAACAAAATTAATATGTGATACGTACCACTGGTGTGTTGAAACTTTTAAAAGTAAAAAAGATAAATTCCCTACAAAGAAAAGCTCACACAAACAATGCCTATACAAATACTGCACACATCTTTGTTATAAAAGTCAAAATGTAAGATTTCTTTTCTGGAAAAAGTTGGAACCATATGCTTCCACCAGTAAAAGGCCCGTATACAGGGTGAAGCAACAAATTAAAAGGACTCCTCAAGAAGTCAATATTCTATTTTAATCATAGTAGTTTTTGGGAGTAGCTATAAATTTAAATTTGTATTCGACATTGACGTACCATATGTTTAAAACAGAATATGTTTTACATTATTATCCGGCATGTGATGCATGATTATATTTTCTATGATTTGTATGTGACATTAACATACCAAGTTGAGTTTGTTATCCTTTTGAGATAGTCTGTTGTTCTAGGGTCGCTCAATCCTAATGTTTTTTTGTACGATCGGATACCGTCTGACACCCATTGGACCAATGGGATAGCATGAGAGGTTTACCCAGGACGATGAGAGTCCAACATCGATTTCAATATGTGTGGCACCCACGATCTTCGGAGCAGCGTACGTATATTGGAGGCGCCTACATTTTGAGCATGATGTTTTTCGATCTTGATCTCAGTGTACCGATTCATTCATGTTTCATGTTACATGCATCATATAGACATGCATGTATACAGTATACTCATATTTACGTACTGAGTGTTAACGCTCACATCCCTACTTTTATCTCAAATACCACATTCGATGGGGCATGTTTGCAGATGGACCAGGAGCGAGATCAGTCGTTGGTCAGGTGAATAGAGCTTGGTAGCAGGGGTCGCCGGTGGATTTTAGTTTAAGTTGTTTTGGAATTCACTATTCATTCGACTGAGTTGTATATTATCTTATTAGGGTTTCAGTTAATTTTACCGATTGTGTTCTGCCGGGCTAGTATTATTTAAGTTTCTGCAGTAACTCTAACTATGATTTTCTGTTTAAGTTTAATCGCATAATTTTTTATAAGTAGGTGATCCGAAACAAGTAGTTGGTCAATACATATTTCCTCCATTTCAATTATACAGACTTCATTTTTTTCGATAGTCCCAATTATATAGTTAAATTTCTTCATTTAGTATCATTTTTATTGTTTTTAATGAATATTCATATATTAACTAAGTTTTGGAAAACACATAACCATATTTTGAATGAATTACGAAGGGAAAAAAACGAATTTTGTTTAAAAAATTTACCTTTCTAATGTTTTTTTATGTGTGTGAAAAAAAAAAACAAATCTCTATATTTGACATGGAAGGAGTATTGACTAGGAAAGTTATAATTTTTAGCCCTTGATGTAATTGACATTAATGATTCTTCAATAAAAAAGCTAATACATTTGACAGGTTTCGTTTAGTATACTTGATAAATGTGGCAAGGTGGGATGAGACATTTTTCTATTCATCTCTGGTTTGTCTCATTTTTTAGTTATTTCAATTTCATCAATTGACATATGATGATACTGTATATGGTTGTATTAGACATCAATATTCAACACGATGAACATACTAAATGAATTATATGAATAAAATTTTACATTTATATATTTTGACAATCATAATTGATTTAGATTTTACAAGATTATTTAAGATATTATAAAGCACTAAAAACAATATTTATATATTATTAATCTTTCTGCAATATTATTTATCCTCATTTAACGTGCTATAATTCATCTCTTACTCATCTCATCTATTATTACTTATGATATTTATATGAAAATAATAAATGGATAATATGAATCAGGAATCTCATTCCGATGACTCATAATTTATATGATAAAAGATAATAACATTTCAAGCTTAAAACGAAATCCCTAGCTAGATCAAGTGTTAACAAACTAATTTGGAACCAAAATAAATAAAATAAGAATAATTAACATTTCTTGGGACTTGGGGGACACCGCACATTCCTCCACCAATCATTGCATGACACGTGTCGAATCACCGACGGAAATTTCATTCCATTTCAGCACAGGTGCGTCAGATTATCATTCCCCTTCCTCGTGCCATTCGGTGCGGTGGCGTTCTTGTGATACTAACCAATTTTACGGGATGTTCTATGCTCCATCGGTGGATCTTGGCTTTTCATTTGTGTGGGCTTCATGCCCAATAAAGGGCAAATGCTGCATCTGATGAAGAGCACTCGGTGTAGCATAGAACCTGTCCAATTTATCCGCCCACGATTAAATTTGTCCTTTAAGGAATTATCTATTTTTTAACGCATTTTATTAAATGTTAGAGTTGGTAACGGGATGAGAATTATAATATAACTCAAATATTTATACGATAAGAAATATCGCATTAAAGAAAATATGACAAAAAAGGTAAGGCATGTCCTGTTCGATTTTTTATTTGTGAGAATAATTATGTGGTTGAAAGAGTGTTTTCAAGAATTTTTAAAATGTATATAGTCGTTTCCATTTCAATAATGTCAATTGTAAGTAACATGTACCAGTTAATTAAATCCTTTTCAGTCGTTTTAATTTGTATTAATTTTTATAATAAATTAATCATTTATTTAATAAAATGATTTTGATGGGATAATATTAATTGGACCACTACATTGAACACTAGTCTACCTTTAACCTTTGTACAGATTGATGAAGCCAAGAAAATGAGGCGGAAAGGTTGTATAATTATAAAGTAATAGAAAGGTGAAGTTCCTGCGGGCGTATGCAAACCCAAAGGAATTAAGTCTATGTTGTGTGTGTGAAGTTTTTTTACTTTTTACTGATTAACTATGTTATATGCTTAGTTTTATGCAATTATAACTCACACTTAATTTGATAATAATAATTTTTTTTTTATTTCTAAAGGAGCCCTCTTGCATTTTTTTAAGAAACTCATAATCACTATACTGACTTAACCTCTATGTTGACACAAAATCATGCGGATTACACTAAACCATAATTTACCATACTAGACAGATCACATTCGTATGACAGACTCGTCCGAAAATATGTTAATGAAACATCGAACTCATGAGAGCAAAAGCTTCTTAAATTAAAGTTAAAAGATTAAGGCTGGCTAGGGCAGTAGGGCCACCTACTGCAAGCGCTAGCTAGGGGTCTAGCCGCTCATTTTATTATCATCAATTTTTTTATTTTTTTTTTGGAATATCATTGTTTGAATAAGACCATTCAGTGCTACCCTTCAGATAGTTCACGAAAGGTGGATCAACGGGCCCAAATTTTTTTTCATCGCATATAAAAAAAATCAGTCTTTGATGTTAGCGCACTAGTAATCCCCATATATATAGTTAAAAAAAAAAAATCCCCATGTATATGTAGCCTAAATTAATAAACCATTTGAATATAGGTGTACACAAACACATGTTTATATCAAAAGAAATCTTCTGATGATCACGTCGATAATTGTAACCTATATTTGACGTACATATATCAAATTTAAGATGAGATAATGGGTACTTAAAAAACTGAGATATTAGATTCGAGATTTAAATATAACAAATATTTTTTACGGTGAAAAAAAAAAAAAAGAAGGGTGGCGGACAAACGGTGGTATGAGAAATAGATGGCACGCTGACGCATGTGAATAATTGGTCCCATTCCCATGCCCTCGAAATGTTTGCATCTTATATATTCATTTTGGCTCCTTTTTCAATGATATTGTCTATATTGGAATTTATTTTCGAAGATAAAGAATCCTGGTTGAGTTGATCAACTACTACATTTACAGGTGTAAATATGAATAGATTGTTATCTATTTTAACTACTAAGACATGATCATTTGGCTCGTTGCATAGGGCGATGAATAATAATGCATAATATAAGTATCAATTAATGTTTTATCCGATGAGTTGTCTTGAAAATATAAACGCAAGTAAATGCGTTTGTGGAAAACTTGAAATGATTAGTGAATTTGGTTGTGATGGTGGATTCAAACAAAGCATTCATTCATGATGATATGGAGGTAACATGATTAGATAATGCACCTACATCAGTGGTTAAGACTTAAGAGCACACCAGCTGGGATTAATTAATTAATTTTGATGTCACCATCAAACGAAAAAAATGATAATCTAGTTCATACGAAGGACTATAATAATAATTTAGGCAAGTGAAAATTTGTGTGTATATAAAAGTGGAGCATTTTTGTCTATCTATTAAATTGATGAAGTAATTAGTTACTCTAAAAAAATTCAACGTATTATTAAGACATCGTAAGAAGTAAGATATATATACTAAAACATAAATTAAATCATTTTATATATTGTAATATTTTTTTAAACAAATTATTTATTTGTAATTTAAGTGTGAGGTTTGTGGTTTCATGGACTCGTCATGAGATAATGAATACGTTATACGTAGGTCTTAGCTGTGACATCTCCGTCGCATTGATTGTGTTGGTTTATAATAACAATTAACTGAGAAACTAACAGGAAAACAATAAATTAAATTGCTTGTTATTTGGCATCCATATTTTACATGAAAAAAATTAATATTTACAACATCATATATTTATTAAAAATATAAATCACTCGTATATTCTAGGGGTGGAAAAAATACCGAATTCTCGGTATACCGATATTACCATATCGGAAAAATAACGAATTTATCGAACGTTTGGTATACCAAAGATTTTGGTACGGTATAGTAAGATAACGATATCGAATTTTTCGGTACCGTAATGATATGAATTAAATTTGAAAATTTTAGTATATACTTTAATACCGGAAAACCGAAATAATATATAAAAAAAATTAAAAATATATAATATTTTAAACAATAAATTTTTAAACATATAATGTATTTTTTTGGTATAAAATGATATACATCGTTATCATACCGAAATCTCGATATACCATAAAATTTCGGCATAATTGGTATGCTAGTTATATACGCCAAAATTTTCGGTATGTCGAAAGTTTTGGTACATATCGATATAAAATTTTCTTATACCATGATATGCGATTTTCGTTATGATACATTACGCCATACCACCCCTAATATATTCAGCATGTTTTGGAAAATGAAAATAAGACTTTTTTTTGGTTTCTTAAACATTTAGAAACTTTCGAGCTAAAAACTGAATCTTTCGAATAAATGTATAATACTTTTGCATAGTTGTTTTTTAAAAAGGAAATAATTTTTTATGATGTATAAATTATAATGCCATATATTATAGTAAATTTTTTTATAAAAAAATTATTAGATGATAATTATTTTATTTTTATTTTGTAGTATTTTAATTTTAATTTTTTAAAAAAGGAAATTCATAGCTAAATTATGTACACAAACGATCTAGATCTCGATGCAACACACGTCCATCTATAATCCACAGTCTATATAACTTTTTTATTTTGTTGGATTTATATTCATATATATTGATATAATCAAAAATTGTTGTAACGCGATTGAAGAAAATACGGATTGTGAGAATTGGTCCACTTCGATTTAACTGAATGCTGCTAACTGAGTGGGACGTTCAGCAGAGAGTAACTGAAGACCTCGACTGGAACTTGGACGATTGAAGCCAAGAGGCAAATTAAACTGATGATACAGTCACGACTGGAGACTCGACTGAGACTGATAGGCAGGTTTCGACTGGAAGAGTAAAAAAGGATCAATTGAAGCGCTAGTCGCATCTCGGTTGGATATCAGTAGCCGACTAGAAGTATCAGGAGACTGGGAGTGTCAGTTCAGTTAAGAGTCAAAAGTTGATCAGTGGAGCTGAAGTCAACGTTCAGGTCAACAACGGTTAATGAATCAGTTGGGGATTGCAGAAGTGGTTATAACAGAATACCAGATTTTGTTAACGGTTATTTCTCCAATCTTCGGGAAGCTGATGTACCTATAAATAGGAGATTTGAGACAAGATGAATAAGAGAGTGCTATGCTTGTATTCTGTTCAGTTGTCCCTATATTATGTAGTGGTTTTTATCTCGGTTGAGTAGAGAGGATTTGTAGTGACCCACACCGTGATCACTACTAATCAAGAACTTACGCATGCATTTAACTTAATTAAACAATAAACAAATTTAAACAGCGGAAAACATAATCAGGTACAATTCCAAGGAAAGGAATCTGTAAATACTTTGTTATACAACCATATTGAATAGCTGTATCAAGACATAATACTTAAAAATCCCACTGGAACCTATCTCCACCACTGCTGCATCCTGCAACTAAGGTCTTCCTGAGCCTTCTGCTCCATCGAGTCTGAGACCTGCCCCGTGGAATAGGCCAATAGAGTGTCCAAAAACAATACGAGGACGTGAGCATAAAACGCTTAGTACGAGAGTATGAGTATACAAATATTATATGTGCATGTATGCAAGTGTACGGGTACCAAGACACGAGGCCAAGAAATCCTGCTCATAGACTGGGCCCAAGGTATATAGCACGATGCGCCGTCGCATCAGAAGGTAACTCATATACCCAGTGAATAATAATGACCTGATCACGAGCCCACGTATCCAACCATCCACTACATGTAGGGTGAGCACCCTACTACTGACTATCTCAAGAATACATGTTCAATATGATCATGCATGAAGTATAATAACGTGGCATAATATATGCAGATAAAATCATGTCATATAAACAATGCAACACATAATACATGCATACTCAGTCAGGGTATCTCAAACAGTACTTTCGTACTTTAATTCTACTAGGCAAGCTACACCAGCTCTATGTCCAAGCTTATAGTCCGCACTACAATGCAAAATACTCATGCATCATAATCTTATTATAAAAGTCTTAACTAAGCTATAACATACTCCCTATTTTCTATAAGGAGCTAGAGTTATACCTTCGTCCGTCGTCAGTCCTTTGTTGTCGAATGCCCCAGAACTTGGGCACAACTCCGCTACGACTTCTGGAAGCCTCGCCAAGACCCCGTCCCTCACCAAAGAAGGCTGAAAAACCCTAAAACCACTAAGAATTCGATAGAGATGTTGGTGAATTGGTGCTCAAATATGAATCTCAGAGCCTATATTTATAGGCATCGATCGGAGCCTCCGATTCCTGCGATCGTAGGTTCCGATAAGCACCGAGCCCCACGTATCATGTTTCCTTGACATGTGTCCTTGCCAGCAGATCGGATATTCTGAACTGTGATCAGAGCTTCCGATCTCCACTGATGACGTCATCCTGCTGACGTCACTAATTTGACACTTGGCTGAAGACGATCGGAGCTTCCGAACTATGATCGGAGCTTCCGATCTCAATGCAGTTCGGACCCTCCGAACTATGTTAGGTGCTTCTGAACTGTCCTTAAACTCGGAACTCTCCGGGCTATTTTCGAACGTTCTGAATCCATTTTTCAATTCTATTAATCACATATAAATTTCCTTAACCATGATTTATTTAATCTAAGCATGATTAGCGAATTAATTTTGTAAAATGGAACCGAACTACTACAAAATTGTGAATTGTAATCGATCAGTTTGTAATTCTTGGTGATAGTGGATTGATCCTCAGGTCGAGTGGATGTAGGATTGATTTAATCGGAACCACTAAAATTGCTTTGTGTTCTTTTCTTGTTGTTTGATTGCATGAGTGTGTTGTGTTCATTTTCAATTATTTGTTACTTTAATCTTGTTGGTGAATCTCGATCCAATTCCGCATAATTGTGTTGAACTCACAACACGGATAATTCGTGGAGATCTGGGTGGTCAGATTAGTACTTGAACAAGTGCGGGGAATGAATTTCGTGGCTCGTACCTACATCAAAAGCAAAATGAGTAGCATCGAGGGTTGTTTGATGAAGGTATTCCGCCGCTCAAATCAGTATTTACCTAGTAAAAATTATTATAGTCGTCCGTGGATTGTTACATACATCATGTATTTTTTTTTATTTTAATTGAATCCTAGTGAGGTGATCGTGGTATTTTTTTTATTACATGATTATATTCCTTTTCCCTTTTTCCTTTTTCTTTTAACACAGAGATTTGCGTTATTAGATCAAACAAGAGGATGTATGGTCCAACTTTACCATAATAGTCGCCGATAAAATCAAGGTACAAATGTGTTGCATTACATAAATTCATGTTATAATAATAAGATAATTGCGATATATCTGTATCATGTAAGAATAATTAATTATAATTATACATAGCTAATCACGCCAATTAACATGTTATAAATATTATATAATATGATTTAAAAAAACATATATAATTATAGGTAGTTCTCTTGTTAGACGATTTTACGAATATTTATCCGTGAGACGGATCGACCTGATCCATATGTAGAATGAAAAATAATACTTTTAATATAAAAATAATATTTTTTCATGGGTCGCATCGATTAAGAAAATTTCATGAGATTGTTCTCTACTTTTCTTCCCATTCTAATTTTAATATGTTGCAAATTTGAACTATTTTATGTATGTTTCACAGTTTCAGTACACCAATAATTTTAAATATTTTATAATTTATCTATTTTTATGTGATTCGAGGTATTTTATTTTCCGATATGCAAGTGCATTTATCTTGAGAAGAGTTTTTCATCTCCTCTCACAAAACTCTAGCTATATCTCTGATTATTATAGTGGGGATTCGCTAATAGAATCCAGACTTTTCTACTGAGAGAGATTTATGTAACTGTATCAAGTGAAACAACTTAACTATATTTATATTAATCATAACTTAATTTGCTTCGAATCCACAAAAAAAGGGGTGAAATTCTAATTTGCGTGATATTTCATTCTCAGAATATTTAATGAAATATTCCTTTAAAAAAAATTATTTCATGCAATAACATGGCACAACATACGGAAATGCACATATGTTTATGCTTGTAGAGACGAGTTGCACTTGGGTTGTTTAGCTAGGTCCATTTCAAAGAAATCATGTTAATTTCTGAAAAGATATTATTCCTGGCCCAATAGAGATTGGGCCCATTTTAATTATTTCTTCTACCAAATCCAAATATATGTATATGCATGTTTAATAATATTTCAAAACCTTTGGCAATCCATCCAACTTTTTCATGGCCAAAAGGGACTTCGGCGATGAATTATGATTAACATGATTGGGATCAAATGTCAATTTTAGTTATAATGTATATATTGCAGTGTAATATTTTTAATCATGTAATTTTCATCCCCAATGACTAATATCTTTGTTAAATTTAAACAATTACGTGGTTAACAAAAATCTCTCATATGTTTAACGTCATTATAAAAATTTAAAACGATATTAGCCACTTAATTACAACATTATTTTGATGACAAAGATTAAAATTGACCGTCAAAACATAATTCCATGATTATAACCGATTTGATGAAAGTTACGGATTATTCGATGCTACACCTGGAGTACTTTTCCCCCATGATGTGGTCAAATATTAGTCCTTGGATCATCCACAAACATGTCAATTTCCATAAAAATACAAGGGACCCACATGATCTAATGGTGTTGAATTAAGGGGTAAAACACTCCCGGTATAGCATAGATTAACCCGAAAGTTACATGAGTAAACATGACGTACCTCATTGACATCAACACATACATCACTAAAATCGATATTTTATCATGAACATGATTATAATTTGTGCGACCGCTGGTGAAATTGTGATTCAACATCATCCTTGAACTCGAGACCTACCCCTATGATTTTTGGGAAGATTTAGTTAAAGCATCCTTAAGTCGGTCCCCACAACAAAATGCGTAGTCTTCGGCGGATTGAAAAGGAATAAGACCATACGAGTGGCTAAATGGTAGCATTATGAATTGAAAGTAGGTATTGAGGGGACGCTTCAAAGTTCACTAGTCTTTTTCCAGGGTCATTATTGTTATACATCTTTTCCAATTTTTCTACTCCAATAACGAGATATAATTTTTACTATATATTTTTATTTATTTTCAAGCAATATACTATTTTAGGTTAATTAATTTTTTTACTTTCCACTTTAATTTTGAAAATATTAGAAAATAAATCTCAATTACCTTCATCACACATATAAACCTTGCTACATATATACACAACACACTCTCCCAAATCGATGGAAGGCAGCGATGATAGTTTACTCCTAGTCAGTGTTCTAAAAGGCTTTGTCTAGACCCGCCTAGGCGCTAGACGATTGTCCACCGCCTCGCTTTCTTGCTATAGGTTATGTCACTAGGCGTTGCCTGCCTAATCTCCCGCCTTGGGTGTCGCATAGGCTGACAGAAATCGCCTAGGCGGTTACTATTTTTTATTAAAAAAATTAAAAATAAAAAACTAAAAAAAAGACGCTGAGCGAGAAACGAACACAGAAAGAAAGAAGCGAAGAAAATAAAGTCAATCAAAAAATTAAATCTCATATTACATATGAAGACTTGATATCTATTAATATTTATGTTGTTGTTGTTATTATTATTATTATTATTATTATTATTATTATTATTAAAATTTTACAAGAATTTCGTACAAAAACTGAAAAATGTAAGACATAAAAATTATATTTTACAGTAAACTCATTAATATTTCAAATTATTTATTATTTAGATTTTTAAAAAAATGTTGCAGCTAGGCGCTAGGCGGTGGGTCGCCGTCCGCCTAGCGCTTTTTGGAACATTGCTCCTAGTATAATAATATTTGTTTCTTATTTGTTAAACAAATACATATATATTTTTTGGTAGTAAATCAGTAAAACAATTTAAATTGAACACATTTTTTTTGAACATGTACAATTGATTGAGCAAATTATGTCTAGTAAGTTGTCACTTCATTTCTCTCTTGTTTCTACAATTTTTTTTTTTTATAGAATATTTAGAAATCCAACAATTACTAGGAGAGGGACCTGTCGATAGAAAAAGAGGACCAAAAAAGAATAATAAAAAATCCATTCATATTTACTATTATCTGGCAGAATAAATCTCCATTCCCTCAAAAAACATTTTTACAACATTATTGTAAGTGAGTACATCTAAGTATCAATTCAAGCCAATATAAGATCATCAAAAATCACAGCACACAAAAACCCACAAATAAATTAATAATAATAATAATAATTGGAAAGGCCATCAAGACTATAACTTTACGAAATACCATTTAAGTTTCATGTAAATATACTATATCAATCTTTCCCATTCGTCAGCTCCACGGCGGAGCCACCATTTACAGCCTTCGGCAGATCTTCCTCCGCCACCGCCTTGAAGAGAGGATTGATGGACTGGGAAGTTGGAACAGCATTCTTATCGGCGACTTTTGCGTTGTTTTTGTATTCATACCATGTCGCGAAATACAGAAAGCAGAGAAAGTTGAGCCCGCTCAAGATTGCTAAGAACCAAAAGAACAGATTCAAATTGTTCTTGTCCAAGTCTTGTCCATACAACCAACCCTGTTTGCTTGGCGCGATTCTTTTCGTTACTGAATTTATAACACTCACAAAAACACTGCTCAAGAAATACCCAAAAGATTGTGATATATACGTAAAAGAGGTTGAAAGTGACCTCATGCCAGTAGGAGCTTCTTTGTAGAAAAATTCAAGTGATCCCACTAAAGTAAACATATCAGCAATACCGAATATCCCGTATTGAAATGCCAGCCAAAAAAGGCTAATGGGCTTCAACGGATTCTTCAACGAATGATTTCTTCTCTTAACTTCTATCACTCCGGCCACGGCCATGGACACAGCTGAGAGAACTAGGCCAACACCTATTCTTTGAAGCTGTGTGATTCCAGATGGATGCTTTGTGAAATTACGAATAAAGGGGATGAAAAGACGATCATAGATTGGAATGAGGATGATCATAAAGAGTAATGGGATGATGGGGATTGAGGCTGCAGGGACTTGGAAAGAACCAAGATGGGGATCCATTCGATAGCCTTGCTGAACTGAGAAGGTTTGTAGCTGTGCCATGCATGTGTTAAGTAGGATTGTACTAGCAATAATTGGCAGCATTCTTGTTAGGACTTTTACTTCTTCCACTTGTGTTATTGTGCAAACTTTCCAAGGGGAGGGCTCGGCATTTCGATGGAGAATCGCTGCTTTGTCCAGCCACCTACAGTTGACGTCATGTAAAGATATAGTCAAGGATGTGGACATGATCAGCATATATATGTTGGTAGCATATTATACTCCTAATTCAGTTTGGTTTTTCAAACAAAATTCATAATTCCATGTTACAATGATCAAGGAGACAAATCTGTATTTGAGAAGGGATTCAAATTCAGCTTAGGTAAGAGAATGAACTATATATACATGACACGAGACAGGTATATAAGACTACCTAAATTGATTGGTATGAACAATCTTTTGAGCTGCCGGGTCCGAATCTTTCTCATTGATCTCATATAGCTCACTAGTGCTCGCTGGAAGCGACAACCCGCGATTTTTTATTGCCACAACAACAACCTGCCCACAAAAAAAGTTGAATTCAGAATCACAACTCTTATATCACAACCAGCATAAATTCCATCAAATAATAGTGGACCGAGTGTACTTAATTAAATAATGCAAGATAAGATGCTTGATTTAGCATAGGAACAAGGTGCAAGAAATGCATATATTTGTACCTGTATAATTCTTGCAAGAGGACTTTCTCGTGGGACTTGAAGGCGAAAGAACGGTTTTCCAACCGCGAGAAAGATAAATCCGACGGCTGAACCAATAGCACAAGTAAGAAATCCCTTCCACCAATTCTGATTGTTCTTGTTAGTAGCAAACCAAACAATGACAGTAACACCAATAGACGAACCAACAACAGTACTAAGCAACAGCCAGTTGAAATAGCTAGCAAGACCCTTGGCTTCTTTCGGGTTTTTGGCATCAAATTGGTCAGCTCCAAGTGCTGGAAGAGAACCCTTTACCCCACCAATACCTAACGCCAAGATACACAAAGATGCATAGAAATAGACAGCAATTCCACCTCGAATGCAACTTGACTTGCCGCAAGGTTTCGGTAGTAAATTATCATCATGAGCCTGAATTGTCATCATTGATAGAGCCTAACAGATAAAGAACAAGACATAATTTCTTTAATTATAAAGAGGTTCATATGCATAGTAGCTCACGAGTCACATCAAGCAAGAATTCAAGAATTCGTACATTTCAAAAACTTTAAACCAGATGGAATGTTTTCTCACCAAATGGCAAATATCAATGTCATGACATTGATATTAGCCCTCCGGTGTGAAAAAAGATAAAATAGTGAGCAAGACCAAACTTAGTAGCATCAAAATCATAACAGGTGACACTGGTTTGCCTCAATTTTTAGAAATAGTACTGTAGCCCAGAGAGAGGACCGCGTGGCAATTATTGTTCCCAAATTATATCTAAGCTAAGTTAGCTTACTAAAAATTTCCATTTCCTCGTAATTTATTCAATGATTCTTCAATTATCCAAAAAGAAATTCACAAACAGATTCAAGACAGGGACATTTCAATATAATTCGATTTACCAACACTTCAAGGAAGCCGAAGATTAGGCAAGTCTTGAATCTGTTAATGTAAGTATCTGAGATCAAACCACCAACAATAGACAACAAGAAAGCTGATCCCATGAGATTTGTGAGAGTGTTTGCTGCACTAGACAGATCAAAGTGCATCTTCAACGAGAAGTAGAGAACCAAGCTCACTAAATTCGCAACAAAACCCATATTGTCCAATGCCGCCAAAACTACACAAAACACAAGAACAAGACATCAAATCCTGCGCTAATACGTAATTCTCACTGACCATTCGTGCAAGAAAACACTCATCAAGAACCCAAAAAAACTAATCTTGGTACCGAAAACGAAGGAAGCTGCTCTGAATCCTCCTTTCCCATTGTTGACTTTCGATGGGCTCAAAATGTCGTACCCCGTCTCCATGTTTTCCCCCTGCTTGAATGGGGAAACAAATCAATTAGCTTAAAACTCAAAAAACCCATTTCCAAAGAGAGGGCTTTTCAAGAAAATCTGCAACACTCACCATGGTTGGGAGTGAAGAAATGGCGGCTTACTCAGCAAAGGCCAAAAGCCCAATTCGTGGGGTGCTAGATTTTTGCTAGTTACGAGAGAAAAATGAGTGTGGAAATGCAAGAGAAATGGGGGGAGTGGCTTAATCATAAATATAGGCCATAAAGAAAGGTGCATATAACCTCCATTGACATGTAATTGATCGCTTTCTTGTTCTCACTGTCTTTTTTCCCTCTCTCTCTCCAAGAATTCATGATTAGGACACGAAATACTAGTGGAGTGGTGATGTGTGAGTTGGTGTTTGTGTGTGGGGGTGTGGGCACAAAGCTAGCTAAGTTATACCATTGGAACATGACTTGAGGTCTTAGCCTACACATCCAAACAAATCAATCCAACTTTACAAGTTTTGGGGTTACATTTTTTTGACATGCTCCCTAAATTATCGAATTCGAGCCGAATTTATGTATAATTTCGATTGAAATTTTTAGTCCACGATCTTCCTATTCATTCGAGTTGTCACTCATCACATGTTATCTCTTTACAACTATTAGATCAGATGAGATGTTCCGATGTTATCTCGAGGACGAACTTATTTCGTGATTTTGCATAAAATTTCATAGTTAGAGAGAGAGTATTATTCATGAAATAGAATGTTACATAAAATAAAGTACACAATAATAATATCTTTTACGTGTGAGATGATAGTTAAGGTAGTGTGGCATTTAAACAAACTTCGCAATAATATATATAGTCAAATACATGCTATCCCAGCCGGGAAAAAATTTTGCATGCTATCTCTTGTGAAAGATACATCTCGTATGAACAAATATTGACTGGGATACATACATATCGGGTAATATAATGACATAAATGGTCCTTTCATGTAGATGAGTTGGTTGAGTGTGCGAAGCTTGTGATCGAGATCGAATTCAACAAAATTTTTCTATGTTTGAGCTTGTCTGCAGACTGCAGTATCATGTAAGTTTCCTAGTGAGTGAGTGTGTATAGTTTGCAAGTTACTACACATATCTGAGTCTAAAAATTCTTCTTGTTATCATATATATAACAACATTACATACATATTAATATGCGAAATATGAGATGCATTACATAATTAAGACAAAATTATGTAACAATACATTATAAGTGAAAATGTGGAAAAAAAATATCCATTCAGAATAAATGGCATTAAAATTTTGCTCTCAATTTTTCTTGGTTTATCCAAGCTGCTGCAAGTCCAGTACTTGTTTGACTTTTAATGACAAACACATACATTTTTTCGCGAATTTTAATGACTAGTTTGACAAAAGATATGGTACATAAATTAATTAATAATTTTTTTAATTAAATTTATTCATATAATGATTTTTTCAAGCTTCTGTTTTCAATTTGGTGGCCACATTCACATCTCACATGATACATATACAAATATATAAGAATAAAATAGAAAGATTGCTTTTACCAACTTGAGATTTTTTTTTAACATTTATAGTTAACCACATTCAAATCATGTCTATCAATTTTTCAAGATGGATTTTTTAAAAAATTATTAGGAAAATATTGTTTTAAAAATTTTGCATCTAATTCATGGGAACTTATGCATAAAGTTAAATTTTATATAATAAAAAGAGGCATAAAAAATAAAAATATATATAATAAAAAAGAGGCATGGGTTTCTTCAATCTTTCACAGTTTCATACACATTAGTTATTATTATAATTTCTAGTTTGAGCAAATCATTTATGAGACAGTCTCTTGAATTTATTTTCGTTAGACGGTTTGATCCGATCTATGTATGCAATGAATAGTAATATTGTTAATATCAAATGTAATAATTTTTCATGGGTTAATTCATATTAAAAATCCGTCTTATAAAATTAACTTCTAAAGCTATCTAATAGGAGTTTTTGTACTATTCAAATATTATATCAACTTTGTTAGATAATCGATGTCATATTTTCAAAAAACATGATAAAGAATTTTTTCTTACTGTAAAATGTTAGAAATATATATAATGTCAGTATAACTAACTGTAGAGTGGATTGTACAATTAAATAAATTGGAAGATTCATTGGAAAACTATTACATATTATTTAATCTGTTTCCATTTTTCTTTATTTTTAATTTTAAAAAATTTCATCTTTTCCTCAAAAAAAAAAAAAAACTCATCTTAAATCGTTTGTAAAGATTAATACGTTATGAATAAATATTAATTTATTTGTTATAAGATTATAAACATGACCCAAATATACAATTATTTTTATAACTTAAATAAACTTTTTGCAATAATTAAGATTTTGAAGCACTAACGGCAGATAAGAGCAACTATCTTCTTAAAATAATTTTCAAATTTAATATATAATTTATTTAAAACGCTTTAAGTCTTGTCACACTCGTTTTCCAGAATTATTATTATACTACATAATGTATATTTTAACGTAATTAGTTGCTTGGCTTCAAAAAAAAAAATCTTAATCAGTTGCTTCTTCTAGACAAATTTTCGAGTTCGTTTTTGCCTATCAAGCTTCATTGTGCCATTAAAATAATCAAACTAAAAATATCATTGACCTGTCAACGTCGGTTTAACTTATAATATTATAAAATCATACATAAATATAATCTTCAAAATAAAAAAATAAAAAAAAAGTGTTACATATATATTTTTTTTCAAAAAAAATCGGAGGACCGTCCTAGCGACTGGTCCAACAATAATTTAATGTATGTGAAGAGGAAATCGAATCTCCAGTGATTAGGTGAACCCTTTTGAAAAATACTATTTAAAAACAGAGAGCCAGAATATATAACTTCTATATTCTCAAACAATAACTTCTATTTTTTTTTTTTTTTTAAAAAGGTGTGATTTTGCAATTACCTACAATTTATCCACATCTTTAATTTCGTGAGTTAAATTTGTAGCTAATGCAACTTCTATGATTCATCGTTACAATCGGGTGACGCTTATGTCGTTGTATGATTTAAAAGATTGATATATAATTATGTACGTTACTGTTATTTATCTTAAAAATATTATAAAAATATGTATAAAAAAGTGGTATAATTATATATATTGATGATGATTTTATATATGATGAAGCAAATTGCAAAAGTAAGTGCTTAATTGGGTTATCTTTTGGGGAGAGGGTAGTAGGGTCGATATAATTTTGTAGTGGATGTGACACGTTTTTGGCCTACGCTACATGGCATGTCCAATTCCACAAGGCAAGTAAAGTAAAGTGGGTGATTATTTATAGGGCCAAAGGTATCCAAGCTAAAGGACATGCCCAAGCTCGTGTGCATGTCTTCTCTTTATCTCCATTATTGTTTTCATTGTACTCTCCATATCATTCCCTCTATTCATTGGACCCCTTTCATAATCATACATATTTGTATTATACAAGGATTGAAGAAGAAGAAATTGATGACAAATCAATTTTTCCTAGTTGAATATGAGAGCACGAGTCGTGTGATTTTATGCGGAAAATTTTAGAGAGGCTTCGCATTCTCTTTTTTCAAAATGTTTTTCTGGTCACAAGAATAAAACGAAAGATTAATAGTGGTGAGAAACAAGCCGACCACAAAGCGACATGCTAGAACAAAGAATTACAAGAGTGTTGAAAGCATTTGGAGGATAACGTGAGACTCACAAGTTCAAATCTCAACGTAAGATAAAAAGATTTTAAATGAGAGCCAACTCTATGTGTGCATAGAATGTTGTGATCACATGCATCCCGTGTTGGAAGGTTGTCCTCTCCCAGAATTAGGCAAGAAAAAGCTCCGATACATATGTTATCTAAAATAAATAAATTAATATTTCACATATGAATTTCTTCATTTCTTGGTTCAACTTAATTCATGTAATTCATGTCTACGTACCGAACATCCATCCACTAGCGAATGCACACACGACGATTTTCAATGTGATTGAAATCCAAATTAAATTGTACATATCGAATTTTTGTTTAGATCCAATGAATTCTTTGTTTTTGATATGCAAATATTGATTAAATATATATAGGAATATGAATGGATTGCTTGCACTTTTTTGTTGATATAAAACTTTTTAAAGTTGATTTTGGCTCCCAAAAAATGATATATAATCTTTGAATTGATCCCAACTCGATCGACTTTGGCCCCATGAAAACCATGCGGCCAAGAGGGATTTGAGTGTTGGTGACAAGTGAAAATGCCCCCCCTTTATCATGAATTAGATTAGAAAAAGGACCCCATTTATTTTAAATTCATGCACCTATATATATTGTGCTTCTTTAATTTTGGTCAAAGACTCGCAACTGCGACTCAAAAGGGCCTTTGATTTTTCTATATAGAATCAAAATATTGATTCAATAACAAAATAATATCTGAATAATATTTTTCAGATATTATTTTTAAATTTTATCTCCACAAGAAAATGTCACTTCCGTTTGCACGTATACTGTTCGAATTTATGAGTCACCACATTTGTTGCACCTAATTCTTTGGACCGTTTTACATTTTGCAGCTTATAAGCTGCATTTAAAAGTGATAACAATTAATAATTAATCATGACACTAAAATACTCCAATATAATTTTACACCCCATTTTCATATCATATTAGAATATATATATATATATATATAGATTTTGGAATATTTTTCACAAGGAGTTGGCTAATAAATTGAGTGGAGGTATGTAGAAACTCGAATTATGTAG